>NW_019174375.1:833134-924303 GCF_002260705.1 Seriola dumerili | reverse complement strand
TGGGTGGGGGGGGATTAAATCCAAATGAAAAGTGCCTTCCGTGTCGACCTGAATCTAATGTGTGGCAGCAGAAGAGCAGGAGAAGCTAATAACGCCGCGTCTCTCCTCCAAGGTTAGCGCAGCAAAACAAAAACAAATTAGCACTCGAAACCCTTCTGCTCGCAGCGAGTGAGGAGGCAGGGAGGAACGGAGGATGGAAAATGAAGACACAAAATAAAAAAGGGGGGGTGGAGAGAAGTGACTTCCACAGGTGGAACTAATTAATTATGTCCTGGAGAGACGAGAGAGGGCAGAGGGGGGGAGGGGGGAGGAGAGAACATCTCCAAACACTGTAAAGTCTGGATATAAAGTCTACAGCTGCTGCTGCTGGTTGAAAAGCTCAAATTCTTTCTACTTAAGACAATTTCCGTTTAAGAATCGAGAACATTTGAATTTCTGCAGTCTGGAGATTAATAGCTGCTTATGCGGGAACGTCCGACCAACAAATTTGTTCTTTCATTAGTACCGAGTTACAAAGTCTTTACCAGGAACAGTTATAAAGTTACATATGCAAATTAGTCATAAAATTTCCAGCTAGTTGAAAATTAAACAAAAAATCTGAACGCTAAAGCACGAGCACATTTGTATGTGTCACATTAGGCCAACTGGGTGAAGTCTATGAAACCCTGTCCCAGCTTGAAACTAGTTCAATCTTTTCTCATCGCAAACAAAACAGAGAACATTTCTGCACCGTTGTTGTTGTTGTTGTTGTTTTTTCTTTAAGTGCTTTAACAAGTTAAAGCATCTAGTTTCCTGTTGGAGATGTCAGTGCGACAGCCGCGCGATCATGAAACATAAATTTAATATCTACAAGTAAATGAAAATGAAAAGCAATGTTCTCTACTAATGAAAATTGTGCAGGGAAAAAACTAGTTATAGAAGAAAGACTCAGATAATCACTTTCTTGAATTGACTTTTTTGTTGTTGTTCGGGGATAAAAAGACAAATTGTGAAAATAAAAGATGCAAGAAAACAAGGTGAAAAAGGTGAAAGTTGTGCAGCTGCAGCCGTGGAGGAGAAGCAGCAAAATGAAAGAGAGAAAAACAGGAAAAAGGAAAAGCTGGGAGACATTTCTCATGGGGGGGGGGGGGCTCAGGTTTAAAACCCTTTCTTAAGATCATCATAACCCTCGGTGTGTTCAACAGTCACTGCACAGGCACAGCAGATGAGTCTAATTCCACATAATCCCTCTCTGGGTTAGAGGAGACCGTTCAGTGGCGCCGACACACGCCGCACGCCGGCCTGGTTATAGAGCCGTGACTGTGACGGCGTCCTCCGCGACACCTGACGTGCCAACAGGTCGCGGCCCTGAGTCGCAGACGCTGCCGCCACGGAGACGGAGGTGTTTAACCCCGTGATCACCGGAGGCTCGTCGCTCACTTTTTATTCTCATGTCAAAAGAATCTCACGGCTGTAATAGAAGACAAGAAGTAGCACCAAGACTGGAGGCAGTGGGAATCAGCTAACCTGACTCTGCACCAAAATAAATAAGGGCAAAACTGTAGCGTGCACTTGTTGGTGCAAGTTACAGATCAGCCGAATATATAAAAACTTGCTTCCAAAAGGTCAAAAGGTTCATTTTTTAATACACGAGCGCCAGAAATCGTTTTCCAGCTTTCATTTTCAGCTTCCAGGTCAGACTGCACAGCATCTCTCGCTGTAGCGTCCCACCCCCCCCACATCTAGTTTCCTCCCTTTGTTTTTCTCAGCCATCACTACCCCCCCCCCCCCCCATCTCTGCAGTAAGTGAGAGAGCTGGTGGAACGATAAAGTTTTGCAGATCTGCAGATGCGAGCGGTAATGAATAAATGATGATATTTATAAAGACAGGGGTGTGCTTGCACGGAGTTGAGGGACATGTAAATACACACATTTATTGCCAGTGTTGATGGGCTAAGAAAAAAAAAACAAAATGTAAAAATAAATAAATAAATAAATAAATAAATAAATAAATAAAGCAACACTAGGCTGTTTCCAACTTCATTAAGACTGGGACGCTCTGAAAACAAATGCTTTATTGTTTATTACCTTTGAATTTGCCTTTTATTCACAAGCTTATTATCTGTGTTATCCTGGCATACCTTTATTGTCTTTAGGTAATTCTCTTCCTCCGTCCTCGGTGCTTCCTTTTCTCTCCCTAAATCCCTCCTTCATTTACTCTTTATTTCTCTCCCGCTCTGTGAATATCCCTCTCTCCTTTCCTCAGTGCTCGTCTCTCTTATTTCATCTGCTTCCTCGCATCCACTGCTTTATCTCACCAATATCCTCCCCGGTATTTTTTTACCCTTTATTACGTAATTTACAGCAGAGAGTGACACGAAAGATGAAAGAAGAAGACGAAGAAGAAAAAGAAAAGGTGGGAAGGGGGAATAACGCCAGAAATACAAAAAATACTTCTTTTTTTCAAACAAAAACGTATAACTCAAGGTTCGGCTTTTCCTGCAGCTTTTAACCACGTCTCAAGGTTTTCTTCAGCAGACTGAGTTCATTCATTTAACCAGCTACGCGACCACGACGATGGAGAACTTCCACCCCCGGCTCCTCCACACCGCTTGTTTAAGTGTCTCTGGACAAAGATACTGAACCAGAAATTGGCCCTTAATGAGTGTGTTCATCAGTGTATGGTGTGTGTGATATGTGTGTGTGCGTGTGTGTGTGTGTGTGTATGTGTGTGTGTGTGTGTGAATGGGTGAATGTGGCATGAATTGAAAATGACCTGGATGACACCTGAGCCCAGTTCTTCGTGCAGTATCACTTTGGTTGAAAGATGCTGCAGCTGTGACTAAGGCCATCACAAGAACCTGAGGTGATGACATCATAAGGCTGGAAACCTGCGCTGACTGCGCCAAACTTAAAGGATAATTACACCGAACCCAGAGGGCTCTCAACCTAAAAAGAAAGACCAGCGGAAACGGCAGCGATAACTAGAAATCTGTACGAAAACCAGCAGTAATACGTGTCATTTCCTCTGCATTTCACACGCCGCTCTCTCCTTCTCCTTCGCCTCAAAAACACATTTTTTCTCCGGCGATTATTGTGACGCGCCACGTGATCGTGGGCCGATAGATTCCGCCTGGATCTCCTTGGGTGTCGGTGACATATTGAAAAACCACCCCAGAGACCGGTGGCAGACACAGAAGGGACCCAGACAAACTCTGGAGGAAATGAAAAAGGACCCAAAGATAATTCTACAAAGCGGAGAGAAGCAGCTCATATTCACAATCCGAAGAACCAGAAAACAAGGAACACGTGGAATATTTTTGCGTAATAAATGATTAATTAATCACTTATCAACGTTTCTTGAAGATTAACTCTGTGTAAGAGGAGAAAGGGATTGATCTACTAACCATTTCAGCATGAAAGACTTCCTCTCTGACCGTCACCATCTTAACATAAAATACAATTAACCGTCCGACTTCACCACAATGTTATAAGGACATGGCGGCAGCTTCACCCGCTGAGCCACCCCCCCCCCCTGCACCATACAGCGCCTTTTCTACATGCCTATACATCCATCTGTCTTTCTTTCTGTTAATTTCTCCGCTCCCCGTTGTTTCTCTCCTGCGAAGAGTTGTTGTAATCCCTCTTTTCCTCTCCCCCCAGCGCTCCCGTCATCCCTTCATTTTCCCGTCCCTGTCGTGGGGTGGAAACAGCCTCGCGCCATCTGGTCTACGGCGCAACTGGGTAGCCTGTAATGGGATCTTTAATCATCCGTACTCTACCTATACTAACGTCTCCACATGCTAACACGCTCTGGGTTTCTTTTTTTTTTCTACTGTAAGTTTCTCTTATTCTCTTTATCTCTCGACAGTATGCACCAATCAAATGCTGCTGCTGCACAATGCTGAGTCACAGCAGGAAATCAGTAAAATCACAACATTTGTTTTCATGTGTGTCTCTGTGTGTAAGGAGAGAAACAAACCAGAATCACCTCCTCGTGGTCGTTTCCCTGCTCCACTCATGAAATTTGGTCATAATTGTTGTGTGAAGTCTTGAATAGTGGCTAATAAGTGCTTCCTGAGGTCTCTGTGACCATGACCTTTGACCTTTGACCACCAAAATCTAATCAGTTCGTCCTTGAGTGCAGGTGAACAACTTTACCAAATTTAAAGAAATTCCATTTAACGAGTGAGGCCAAAACCGCCTTTTTTTGGGGTCACCATGTCCGTGACCTTTGACCTTTGATCATCAAAATCTAATCAGTTCATCCTTGAGTCCTAGTGAAAGTTTGAGTCAAATTTGAAAAAGTCCCGTCGAGGCGTTACCGAGATATCGTGTCCACGAGAACAGGAGAGACGGGACAACCAGAAAACAATATGGCCTCCGGCTCTGACTGTCTTGGTTTAGCAGGGTGTGTGTTCCTCTATTATCACAACTAAATACTTTATGTAGTAATGTAAAATATATATAAAAACCAGGACCTGATCACGTGTTAAACACAGCATGGTTCATCTGTAAGGAAGTAGAGGCCGTCACTCCGCTGCCTTTTCCTCGGAAAGCTCTGAATACTTTGTTCTTATAGACGTTTGACTGAGATGTCATCGACACTGAGGGTGTTAGGATCAGTTTATCAGCTCCCATAAGATGAGTCAGTGAGGACAGTTTCAGGACTGTATTATTTCTTAATCTGCAGCCTCAGTGTGTGTGTGTGTGTGTGTGAGATTACTTGTTACTTGTTCTTACCTATGTCATACGCCAGGAAGTCGGCAGAAAAGCACTTGGCTCCGTTGCTTAGCGACGTGTCATTGTGAGTGTTTCCACCAAAAACCAGAATGGTACCGCTCAGCAGCACCGCAGAGTGGAGGTACCGCGCCAAGCCACTCTCCCTGAGGATTAACCTGCACACGCACACGCACACACACACACACACACACATCAGAAGTGACAAAGGCACAGAGAAGAGCGTGCAACTCTGCAGCATGACAGATATTAGGAAAGGTTGAATTTCTCAGCTGTGTGTGTGTGTGTGTGTGTGTGTATGTGTGTGTGTGTGTGTGTGTGTGTGTGTGTGTGTGTGGCATTATTTCCATGGTGCCATGTTATTGATGGAGTCTGTCAGAGTGTGTGACCTGGCCCGTGGTGACTGCCCTTCATACCAACTGTTCTTTCATGGGAGCAACACACACACACACACACACACACACACACACACAACATAGACGTCGTAGGAGGTCTCAGTCTGCTGCGTGTGACCACCCTGAGGTCAAAGGTCACATAGTGGAGAGCAACTGTGGTGGCTATCTGTGGCCTCTTCATTAACTGCAGAGACAGTTGTTAAAGGAACAAGCTGAGCCTCCGACGCTGAGAGAAAAGTAAAACAACACTTTCACCGATCACCATCGCTGTCTGTAAAAACCCGGAACCTTTAACCTTCAGAAACTGAACATGACATCATCAGCTCCTCGATAAATCTCTTGATACCTTAGTTCCAGTGAGGCTGTGGAGGCTGTAGCTGGCTGTAAAGGATCTGGAATATACTTGATATATGGATTATTGGATTGTAATCCACAGTATCTGCTCTGAATCTGAACCCGTCAAGCCATCAGAATATGAGGAGTAGTTAATGCTGACGGAGCGGAGACGATCGTCACGCCGGTCGGGAGCTCGGACAGAATAACTGGAATTCCCAGAAAAGTTTCCGTCTGGGAATCTCAAAAGCCGAGCGACACCCGACTCCCGGCGACGAATTCCAGCTGGAGAGCGAGAGCCACGCAGACACGGCGGGTTGAGCGTGTGCGCTTCGTGGATATGATGCGAGCGTGTGCACGTACGCTGAAGTGAAAAGGACAGACTGATGGAGCAGAGCATCCTCTTTCACCCATCCATCTGCCCGGGGTCATCAGAGGTCAAACCTCCTGTCAGATCCTTCTATTCTCACCCTCCTCTCCTCTTTCTGACTCTTACATATATATACTTACTAAAAATGAACACTCACGGTATCACATTTTGGTATTTCTGAGGTTTGGAGCATCTGTTTTGTTAAAGTTAAAAGTTAAATCATCATCATCACTAATTTAAAGTGAATAAACTTACGTGAAGAAAAAGTTCCTCTTAACACAGTAGAGTTAAACAGAAGAGGAAGAGTAAAAGCAGAAAGATTTACGTTGGATTTATATTAAATATTAAAAAACGTTGGAAACTGAGAAAAAGGTAAATAATCACAGTTCTACACAATGAATTAAAAAGTTGTGAATGTGTTTGTGTGACTAAACGCGTGTCAGCCATGTGACCACGGTGCGCCCTGCCTATGACCTAGAGCATCATGGGATTGGCTCCAGCTCCCTGCGGCCCTGGACAAGACAAATGGTTTACAGAACGGATTAAAATGAAGCTGGCAGCTGATACCGAGCGGTCACTATGGATGCGAATGCTTTTTTCTTTTTTCTTTTTCCATCCTGGCAGGTTGCAGTGTTCCTGCAGGGCATCGATATGTATTACAGATACATTTTCATAGGGTGACATTAGTCTGCGCTCTCACCATGTCCTCGTGTGGATGTGGTAGCGGTACATGTGGTCCACCAGACCGTACTTGTTGTTGCTGAGCGCCTTGTATCCCCCGTGAACGAACACGCAGCCGCTGGCCTCGTCGTGCACGCTGCTGTGGCCGTAGCCTCCCTGGACCACCGCGCCTCCGGCGGACACTACCTGCCACGAGTCGGACCCTGTGACAAGAGGAGAGGGAGGAGAGACGGGTCTGATTAATGCGGCACGCTCATGCAGAAAGATAAAACTTGATCACTTAAAAAGTTTTTGATGCTTTGGCAAGTTTGGCTTTTCACTTTGATGCCAAAAAAGCGAAGCACTTTTAATTCTGCAGGTGAGATGGAGCGAGGGAAGAGAGAAGAGGGGAGACGGAGAGAGAGAGAGCGAGCCAAACGGTGTGCGAGGCCAGAGGAAATTAGAGTTTATTGAATTTAAAAGCGCCCTTTTATTAGACCAGCGCGATGCATACAGATTAATTCAGGTGCATAGAAAATCTTATTAAAAACAAGCAGGGATTACATCATCCGAGCAGCCCCCCTCCCCCCCAGAAGAAACACAACACAACAAACAAAGCCTGAGCAGGAGAGGGGGTTTTCTCAGGCTTCAAAAGCCTGAGAAAACGTGCCATCATCTGGAACTGTAAACCCCCGAGACCACGAGTAGTGCTGAGAGCAGAGGGAGGGAAACTGGAGGAAGCAAAGACACAACGAAGAACGAGAAAGCTCCACACTTTACTACAAACTGTGTGTGGCCAACGGTGTCTCGAGTTAAGGAGGCCAGATTATACATACATATAAATATATATATATATAGCGTAAGGCTGTTATAAATGGTCAAATAATGGATCTACTGGCACCAAGAACACTAAACTTTTCCAATAAAGTTTGGTGAAAACGGTTGGCAAAGAACCAAGGGAGAGAGAGAGTCAAAGACTACTGAACCACAAACATGACCTCCTGGGCGAGGGCGAGACAAACGGAAGGAAGGAACGAACGAAGGAAAAGTGTAGAGAAGAACAAAATCGACAACAGGGGAAGAAAGAGTAAAATACAGACAAAGACATCACAAACTGTTTACTGAATGAAAGGACGAATGACATCATCCTTAGATTTGCCAATTTTCACTTTACCTGCGTTTGTTATCCCCACCTGGTGTGATTCAATGAACTGCATGAAGCATCACCGCTTTTATTATTTACTTCACATTGTTTCTGCGCAGCCAACGAACCAACATGTCTGTGTGTGTTGCCCCTATTCCAGATATATAATCAGCCTGTAATCAACACAAAATTGCACTGTAGGAAATGGTGAGATAAGTTTGAGCTTGTTCGTAAACAGTGCTGCTGTTCCACAGTTTGTCTGCCGGGGAGCTCTGACATTACTAGTAATAATCAGCAGGTGACAAACATCAGCTGCTTTATTGTTTACTGTATTTTCTAAATATCAAAAAATCAGCCTCAGAAATCTGACACCGCTCAGACTCTACTGGTGTTGTGATTAAAAACAAGCCAATAAAGCTTCAGAGAAAAACACCCAATTGAGAAGTTACAGAGATAAAGAGGAGGGGGGGGAGTCAGCAGCAGACCGGAGAACACAGGCCCGGAAGAAAGAAAATAAAGAACAGAAAAGAACAAGAGAAACAGTGATAGGAAGAGGGGCTGCTATGAGGAGGCAACAAGAAAGTAGAAGGTCAACTCTTATCTCATCTCTGGCAGCTAATTGCTGCAAACCTGCCTCTCCAAGTGGTCATTAAAAACTTTTATCTCATATTTTACACACCGCTTCCACTCCCCTCTGTTCATTTCCTGGTTACACTTTCTCTCAGACGCTCCCTCTGAAGCCTAATGATGCTCGGTGCTGACTTACACTTGTGACACTGCCAGAGGACGAGGAGGGGAGGAGGGGAGATGGGAGAGGCGGGTGAAGATGAAAGTGATAGACAGATGAGGGGTGAGGGAGGGAAGGAAAAAAAAAAAGAAAAGGTGAGGGGAGAGGAGCGGGAGATGACGGGGACCGAGGAGGAGTGATGACAGAGGGGGGTCAGAAAGTGAAGGCAGCCGATGAAAGGAAAAAGACAGAGGGAGATAAAGAAGTGGATGTGAGCAGGGGAGGGGAGGGAGGGGGGTGGGGGGGGGTAGAAGAAAAGAAAGAAAGAGGGATGAGAAAGAGGGAGAAAAGGAGGAAAAACAGAAAGGCAGAGAGGCAGGACAGTGAGGAAATGCAGTGGATTCATTAATCATTGTCTTCTCTCAGACAGTCCGGCCCGGGTGCCACCTCTTCTTAATGACCACTTTCTGTGTGTGTGTGTGTGTGTGTGTGTGTGTGTGTGTATAACTGCACACAGGTTTGCCTTTCAGTGCGTCCTGTCTAATGGACACGAGCATGGATGTGTGTGTGTTTTCTCCACCTCGAGTTACAGCTGCTGGTTTGTAAAAGCTGTACGACACCGCCATCTGCTGGCCAAAGAGGGAAACAAACATATCATATAAAAGCAACTGGTTTAACCTCATTTGATGTAAATTTTCATGTAAATTTTTTTTTTTTATGTTGTTCTGTTAGTTTAAACTCAATAAAAAACTATCTATAAAATAAATTAAATAAATAAATAAATAAAAGCGATCTAAATGTCCAAAAGTATGAGGACTTGCAAATGCTACACCCGTCAGCCACATTACAGGGTGTCCAAATAAGTGGTGTCATACTAAAGAGAAAACGATTGATAGATTTGTAGAATTAATCGTCACTGATCCACATTAAAGCTGAAAGTTGCTCATTCCTCTGGGGGGGGTTGGGGTGGGGGGGTGCTTGGACACGGTCTTCAAAAAAAGTTCACTAACGTAATAATAAACTTAAGTGCGAGTCAATTAAAGGCAGCAGCAGAAATGTGAACACAGAGCAACAATAACGCTTGCGATGCTTAAAAAAGGTGAACGTTAAAAAAGGCAGCATTAGAAAACCATGCACAAATTTCTGATGACGAGATGTTCCACACACACAGAATCAGTTGCCAATTAAAGATTTGCCTCACAGCAGGACTTCACTTCCTCCACCAGAAAAACTGCAGCACCAAATCAGAAAAGTTGACTTTAGGTTACCGAACAGACTCCTCTGCCGCCTTTTAAACTTTGAAGCTACACAAAGTATGACTCGCAGACATTTTTTTTTTTTTTTACTTCCTTTAATGTGGAGCTTCTGGAGAGAATTGTTTTGGGGGCGTAATTCTGAGATTCACCTGTGTGGTAACTTTAAGAAGAAAGAAGGAACTGGAGCTAAAAAACCTCGGGAGTCGTGAGAAAAAAGCCTGGTTGTCAGTTTTCTGAGCTGGTTAATTAGATGCGTCTGTCTCCCGCCTTCAGGCGGTGGACGGCGTGGAAAAACGTTGCGGGATGATAAAAAGTTGTCTGTGATTGTAACTGAATCAGTTCACTAATTATTACGTCCAGTCTGGTCAGAATGAAGGAGTCAAGTTTGTCACTGTGTTTCCGTCTAGTGCAGCTGTTTCCTAATGAGAATATAACATTGTGCGAAACATGAGTAATGATTTCCTTCAGCAGTGAGTGTTGCTTCCTGTTGTGTTCAGTATTCAGATGTATGAGAGTTAATGTAGTGTGCGTTCATGTGCAGCTGGGAAGCCCCCCCCCCCCCAAAAAAAAAAAAATCTGAGGTTTTTAAACGCTAGTTTGCTGCCAAGGACCAACGCAAATATGACAAAGTAATAACATGAAATAACAAAGGTAGATGAGCTTCGGTGCTTTACAGCAGGAGAGTGTTGTTGTGCTTCATGTTGTTATATTGAATTAATCAGTAATGGTTTCTTCCACCTGTGTGAACATAGCCTCTGGAAAATGTCAACAACTTGAAGAGTGCAGGTGTTTCGCTTCCCTCAGTAAAAGAAAACAATTAAACAATTAAAGACACAGTAAATTGTCTGAGAGCTGAGTCAGCAGGCGCACTCACTGATGTTGTACTCCTGAACTTTGTTGACGTAGCTGTAGATCGGCGAGTAGCCGAAGAAGATCAGCATCACCGGCTCGCCGTCGGCCAGCTCCACCGCGTGGGCCGTGTGTCCCTCCAGGGCGTAGGGAGGAGGCGGGGAGGGTTTCCGCGGTGACCAGGTGCGCCTGGGGATGTTGAACACCCACATCTCGTCCGTCACGTTAGCCGATCCTGCCTCCAGCTTCCCGCCAAACATGTAGATGTCGTCCTACGTGGGGAAGAAGATAGAGGTGCTGAGCTGGTCATTTTTCAAACCTCTGAAGTTTAGCTGCAGCAGTGTCTCTAAACACACGTGAATAAATACTTGTACTGTGTTTTAGGGATTTTTACTGGACATCTGAGTGTTTTGGGTGCAGGATCTTTAAATCTGTTTTTACACCTGTTATTGGAGTTTGTGACCACACGGTGGCAGTGTAACAACCTAGTGAACACAGCTTTGTAAAGTTGATCCTCTTACAGGTTCACTGATGTGGTTGCTGGTCTCCCTGTTAAAAGGAATTGTTTGATATTGTGAGATACACATGTATATGCAAGATAAAAAAAGATCCAATACTACTCACAGTTAGCAGCCTGTTAGCTTAGCTTAGCTGTCCAATGGTGATAAAAATCCAGCTACCAGCACCTCTTAACCTCTCAAACTCAGACACACATTCATTGTAAATATGAAAACAGCAGCTTTAACTCTTTAATGATAAACTAACATGCTCTAATACAAACTTTATTCCACATCACTGCAGCTCTGCAGCATCAGCGTCACGCAACAATCAACTAATTAAAAACACCAGTAACAGCAGCGCAGCAGCTACAATGTGATGGAGTCGGTGTCAAACTGAAGGGTGAGAGGTGAAGAGTCGCGATATGAAGTAAAGCATGAATACCAGCTTTGTGCTGTGATCTAAGATGTTTCGCGAGAAGGCGACAAACTTCGCTGATGATGAAGTGGAGTAACCGGATTCATCCACCCTTCGGTGTGAGAAGTTACTGCTGCCTGACAAATCTTCCTCCAGCTTCGGTCGCCGCCGACCTCCTGCGCATCAAATCTCACCTTCATCACATCGGAACGGAGATTTGTCTTCGTTCTACTTCCCGTCCTCCGCCATTAAATGACTCCCCTCCACACACAATCACCACGTGTCCCAGTATTTAGACAGTGACGCATCATTTGAAGCTCCAGACTGTGAAGTGAGTGATCTACAGGGGGACGCACGGATGATCCTGATGTTCTCATTTCTTCACAGGGAAGGTGACTAATGGGGCTGTTTTTCAGAAAGTGTCAAATGTTCTTTAAAGTCTGGTGAAATTACTCCAGCGTAAAAAAAATGCTTCAAAACCCGGCGAATGAGCCATTTGTGGATTATATTGTAAAGTAATTATCAGGCTATAAAATGTCAAAAATAATGACAGAGACCGTCATCACATCCGTCTTAAAATAAATTAAATAAATAAATAAAATAAAACATATTCTATTTACAACAACTTGAAACACAGTTTGGTGTTTTTTTTCATAATTTAATCAAAAGATAAATCAATAATCAACAAAAATAAAATAGTGAAACTCAGCTGATGAGCAGTTTAATCCACTAGTTTATAGACGGAGTGAAATCCAAACTGCTTCATCTTTCAGGTCGTAAACTGGTGGTTAAAACTGAGCACATTGTACTATATAATATAATTTAACACAAAGTTAATCTTGGTTAATCTGTGACATCGTGTTCTGCTCTATAATTACATGACAGAAACAATTCTGAGGTTAAAATTATCTTTTATTCTTCGCTATTAATGAGCTACAACATTATTTTATTCTTAGTAAAGTAAATCTGTCGGAATTTAAAGGAGTTCATACACCGAGCTGACTCCTGATGCAACAACTCTACGGTGTGTGTGTGTGTGTGTGTGTGTGTGTGTGTGTGTGTGTCTGGCAAAGAGAAGCTACAAGAATGTTTATATGTAGCTGATGGAAACTTGGCAGGACGACTGATTTCCTTACCGCTGGACCGATGAAGAAGAGCAAATCTGTTTAACTGTGTGTGTGTGTGTGTGTGTGTGCGTGTGTGTGTGTGTGTGTGTTGTGTCAGACAACTTGAGAATGTTGCATCAACTCGAATGGTACAACTTAAGCACATGAAAGAGCCGAGAGCTGTAGACGAGGGTTCATTGGTTGAAGTGTTTACAGGTGTTGTACAGACAGTGTTTTTGTTCTCTGGTGCAGGTGTTTGATCCACAGGTAATGAGGAAGACCACAGATCAAATACGCAACTTCCTGCTAAATACAGAAATCTGCAGCTTTAACTGTGCATACTATGTTTAGATTTGTCTGTGTGTGCGTCTGTGTTGTAAGTTGTTAATTTAAAACTTGACTGTAATGTATTAATATTACTTGTTACCTGACACAGAAGCGGCATTCACACCGTACTGTATTTTCATATTTTCCTGCATAAGGAACATCTTGTCTCTGTCGTGTTCGTGCAGCAGCAGCAGCAGCAGCTCAGTTACCTGGTACAGAGCCAGCGAGTGTCCGTATCTGTAGAGAGGGCCGCTGCTGACAGGCACCGCGTCCCACGTGCTGGTCTCCAGGTTGTAGCTGCAGGAAGAAAAAGAACAAAAAAATATATATAAATAAAAATCAAAAGGAAAAGACTTCAACACCGATAGTCCGAAAGTTATAAAATACATTTGTAGTCCACTTTTTCTCACTGACACCGAAGTTCAGACCCTGTGAGTGGTGCTACATTAAAGCACTACAGAGATATGAGGCAGAGTTTTCAAAGTCTGTCCCTATGGGGCCAAAGAACCTGGATTAGCATACGTTTAGCCCCACTGGCACCATTAAAAGTCTTCTGATTCACCTATTAGCAAATCATGCATGCAGCGTAGCCATGCGTGCACAGACAATTACCACTGGAGTGCTTTGATAATGAAGTACAACTTAGAAACATGACGATTCTCAGGCAGGTTATGAAGTTATAAGAACATTTAGGGATATTTGTCCACGATGGATGAAGGTGCAGGTCACGCTGAGTCCAAAACGTGTGTGTGTCAGACTTGAGTTATGATTCTGAGAACCAACTCTGACGCAAATTAAGCCTCTCGTCTCTCCGTCCGTGCACAGATGGCACTGATAAGATTAATGATAGCTCCGTGCCTTTTAGATTTCCCAATACAGTCAGTCAAGGTGCGATACCTGCATCAGGATGCAGCAATTAAAAAAGGTCTCTAAATACACCTGTGTTGGACAAGTCAAGGTGTTTTGAGAGGTCTGTTAGTTTTTCGCTGCCAAAACAAATTGACTTTAACGCTGTTCTGCGCCCCTTTGTTCGGTCTCGCAGGACTGAACGGAAGCCCGCTAGGTCAGATTGCTTACTTGAGAACCATGTGGTAGTTGGAGTAGTTGAAGGAGTAGCCTCCCACCACCCACATCAGCCCCGAGTGCACCAGGGCCTGATGGGACGCCCGACCCAAAGACTGCGCCGACGGTTTGACGCTGGGCAGCACCCAGAAGGCCTCAGTGGAGGGAACAGACAGAGAGCAGTCTGGACCTGAGGTGGAGGAGAGAGGGGTGGAAGCATTTTATTTAAGCAGCATCTTAAATTAGCCTCAAACATGATTAAAAACCAGCTAATACAAAAAAAAAAGATCAGATCATCAAAACCACAATAAGAAAAAAAGGTACCTCTTAACTCTAAACTGTGTATTTTGAATATTTACCCAGATGGTTTTGAGACTTCTTCCTTCTCATGGAAGAAACTATTCCACAGTGGATGAGGAGAATTATCTTTGTCTTTGCTTTAGAAAACATAAGTTGCATCATAAAAAACAAACTTCAGGTTGTACCCTTTTTCCATTATCATTATTATTATTATGATTTGTTAGTGATTGTTATTTATTCTTACTCATCGTTTATTCATTATGATATAAGCTGTATCTGTCTACTTACATGTGCCTTCTTGTTCTGTGTTGTTTATTTGCTTAAACAAATAATTCAGCAAAGAAATGATTGTGGAAAAAAAGCACAATAAGAAATGTTTTAAACATGTGATCTAATATTACAATAAAATAACTTCACTAACTGACTTTCTGAACTTTATTAGGATGTTATATAGTGTACAGACGGCTTTAGGGAATACACACATACAGTATAGATTTTATTTGGATAAATCAGCTGCAGCAACACTTTCACTAAGCTTCACTAAGCCTCCACTAGTTTCAGGTTTCATCCCCGTTTGTCCAGAATCATATAAAATATCAACAATCTATGTGAATTTTTTTCATAATTGCCGTGTGAAGTCTTGAGCAACAGCTAAAAAGTGAGTGTTTTCTGAGGTCACCGTGTTCTCGATCTTTGACCTTTCACCGCCAAAATATAATCGGTTCGTCCTCGAGTCCAAGTGAATGTTTGTGCAAAAATTTGAAGAAGTTGCTTCAAACGTTACTGAGATATCGTGTCCGCGAGAACGGGACGGACGGACGGACGGTAAGAAAACAATATGGCCTCCGGCTCTGTCTGTCACCGGCGCGGAGGAATAAAGACAGAAAAGAAGCACAGATCAGATTCAGAAGATGGTCAGACAACAACAGAGCAATAAACCCACTGTCATCCTTCATCAGTGTGGTGAGTCTTCCTCTCCCCGCTCCTCAGATCAGGCTACAACCATCAGAGGTTTTTCTAATGGGGCAGGTGGGTCTGATTAGCGCTCAGTATTCAGCAGGTTTAACAAATGAGAGACGAGAGCAAACATGAGGAGAACAAACAGCTGAAAGGCATCGACTCGCTGCTGCAAACTGTATTTACATCACACAAATCTCTGCGGAGTGACGAGAGGAGAGGAGGACAAACGGCACGACGTCCTCTTTTCATTAACACAAAAACATATATTTTTGCTGTGAAATGGTGGTTGCTGTGGCAACCAGCACTTTTTTTATTCCCCCGCGCTGTCTGTGTCTCAGATGGCTGCGCTCAGGCTGTGCGGCTGCGCCCTCCTGATTCATTACCCCACACACACACACACACACACACACACACACACACACACACACACACACACACACAGCATCACCACACCCACACCCCTCTCATCTTGACCTCCATAAAACATAAAGTGATTGTCTCAAAATTTCTTTGAGAAAAATGAAGGTTTTGTTAAATTCTTACATTAAGAAAATATATATTTGTTTATTGTTTGACACAGGAATGAAAACAGAACTGCTACATGTGAAAAGAAAACAGCTTATGTTGGGCAGAGAATAATAATTGCTAAAATTTGCTAATAATGGTCAAAAAGGTTAAAATGGTTCAATCATCCTATAATCAATAGTAACAACACTTACTATAAATTTAGCAGTGACGTAACAATCACATGATGAACTGTTGTAATGACGTCGGGTTTTGAATGTGTGTACATTCACTTGTTGTGTGTAAGTGATATTGTTATTCAGTGTAGTTACTATAGAAGCATCTTTGTGTGGGTTTAATGTAAAACAAATTATATTTAACGCTTCAAAATTTCAGATGACTGCATTTAGTGTTGATATTTACAGTTTCATTAATCAGCATGTCTTCAGAGAGATAATTAAGACTCAACAGCGTTTTAATTTCATGCCAATAATCAATTGGTCAGGGTGAATGTAAAATTTTAAATGATACATTCTCTTCAAAGCTGTTTAAATATATCAGGTTTTTCATTAATAATGTTGCTTGTTTATTTTTTACAACCATACAGGAAATAAAATGATTTACAGCTCAGGATTAACATGCATGTTGGTTACGTTTAAATTGAGATTTGAAGGGTAGAAAGTGGCTTCACTCCTTTCCTACTGTGTCTACTTGTGTTTACACTGTTAATCCAGGAGGGGGCAGTGCTTCACCACCTCATCCAACTTCAGACTGCTATTTCTGGTGGGGTTAGATTAAAAATATCATTATTATGTAAGATAATATTGAATCTGAATTGTTTTGAGGGGAAAGACACGGTTGACAAATTACACAAGGCAGACAACAATTAAACATTTTAGTACTGGTATCAATTTGCATATTCGGCACATAGTCTCAGATTGATGCTTCAGACAAACTAGAAAAAAATGCAATTTAAATAATATTTTAAGATTGTACATGTAGAATTACCATATTAATACTGGGACATCAGTGTAATTGCCTTGAACAAATGAGACAATCGCTGAGGAAATTGGAAACATCTACAAGTCATTCGCTGTTCATTCAATTCATTCATACGACCTGTGCTTTAACTGAGAGAGAGAGACCTCATTTACAGTGTGGCCAAGTGAAAGAATAAACAAAGGATCCACCAAAGTGCCAAGAAACACAAATAAGAAACTGACATAAAAAGTAAAAGTAATAAAAAGTCAAAGTAGTAAAACAATAAAACCTTAAGAGTAAATAAAGCAATAAAATTTAAAGCAAATGAATCAAGAAAAACAAAAACAGCTGTGAAATGAATTTTAAAATGCCCTAAAGGTAAAAATGAGGTAAGTCTTAGATTGTTCTTGATGTTATTCCAGGTGAGAAACTGGATTTCACAGGCTCAGTAAAAACCAGCCGGGACCTGCCAAGTAATCCAGTCACCTGAACGTGTTCGATAAGGGTCCGCATTAAAAGGCAGCAGTGAAGTAACGTAAAAGGGGGTAAGAAACCTGTCATGGCCTTGTAGATAAATAAACCCAGTGTCTATCACGGGACAGAGAGGGCCACCCAACCCTAGCAGACAGCTCTCTGTGATGAGTGTTATAATTATCAGCAGTGATAAATCCTAGTGCAGGGTGATAAACAGCGTGCAACGGCTTCAGAGCTGCAGCAGAAGCATGCACGTACTGTATAAAATGTCACCATAATCCAGGACTGATAGGAAAGCTGTCTCAATAAGTGTCCTCCTTCAGTGCAGAGGAAAACACGTTTTATTCCTACAGAAGAAACAGTTTGAAAGTTTCTCACCGATACAGATTTCAAGATGATGAGATTATCATAATCAATATTTTCAGCTCTGGTGAAAAAGCAGAATTTAGTTTTATCTACATTATAAATTTAATTTATGTTTACTGAGTGCAACTTGTAAATCAACAGAGCAGTGCATGTATTTTTTGCACTTTATAGTCTAGTCCTTTTCAGATTTCACCCATTTGCATCATGAAATATGATTTTTTTTTCTTTTTAAAACAAGGAGAACACACCAGTGTAAAATTATTCTCAGTCAGAAACCATGAAGCTATGTATCATAAAGTTGTTGAGTGCGCTGCTGCAGGAGGAAAGTGTTCACAAATGAAACATAAAACACAAAAATAATGAAGCCACATATATTATGCGCCACAAGGCAAGATTTCCCAGGATATTGCATCTATTGTTTTATGACACGAAATAATATTGAACCAAGCAACATCATGTTTGGCATAAACAGGAAGACAGCTACTGTTGTGCTTTTGTGTCTCCTCCTTTTGTCTGTTTCCCTTTTGATTCCCTTTTCTCGTTCATTCTGAACAAAACAGAACCATCAAACAGATCCTCTTCATGACAAGCATCATGGGAAAATTGGTCTCTATTTTGAGAGTAAATAACACTGGCATTGGCCTCATTTGTACCGTGATTATATGAAGATATATCAATGACTTTGACTTAGTTTCAATTGCTTTAAAGTCTTTTTAAATGTTTATATTTTACTGTATAAGATATTGTCAAAATCTAAATATTGTGGAATCAATGATTTTATGTAATTTAATCTGAAAGAATTTCATTTTTTAACCAAATGTAAAAGAGTTTTAACCTAGAGATTCATTCCAATCACCTACTCAGTATATTCTGCAATGATTAACACATTATGATATAATGCATGAGTTGGTTTAACCCCTCCCTAGCCCCCAGCCCTCTCAATCATCTACACAGTCCATTAGCTCCAGGCCAAAGAGCCATACCTCCTCAGTGATACCAAAGGTCTCTCTACAAGCTCCCTCAGTTCATCCATATGTCTGTTTTAATTTCCCTGATAAAATTCAGTCCTCTTCCCCGTCCTGTTCGTCCTGCTCCTTTACCTTGCCAGCTGTCATTGCAGACGCAGAGCTTCTCTCCGGTCAGGTCACAGTAGCCGTGATCGGGGCTGCCACAGTTGTCTCTGCAGTACGGGATGTCGCAGGCTTCTCCTTTCCAGTAGTCCTCACACTCGCAGTACACGCGACCGGAGACCGAGTTCGCCGTGCTGCATCTGCCGTGGCCCGAGCAGTTGTTGGGACAAGAGTTTATCCTGAGGGAGACACAATTAGACTGAAAGTCAAGGAAGTTCGTCAAGGTTATACAGCACCACAGGCAGAGAGTACATGACACCATACTGTCAGATACTGTGGATGCCTCATTAAATTAATACTAATTGAGGCAATTAAAATGGTTTCTTTCTTATGATAAAAATTTATTGCAAGGTTGATAGGTCAAAATAAACTGTCACAACAAGGTAGCCATTAAAAGATATAATTATCTAAAGCTCCACCAATCAATGTTTTCATTTTAACAATGGATCAAATGACTACAGGTTATACGAAAGGGGTTGTTGTGCTGAACTCTCTGCAGCTCTGGTTCAGTGTCCCTGTGCTCTCATCGGCCTCATTTCCAGCAGCAGCAGCTGATCGCTGTTTTTACCGACTGAGCTGTGATGAAACCACTGTACACTGCCACCAGTTAAAGTTAGCAAGTCACCAGTGAAGACAGTGGAACATTTAGTAGCTAAAGCCCAAGTCACTCTTCCTCAGGAGTATGTAGAATCCAACCAGAGGTAAAATGAAAATGAAATGATCACAAAACAACTCAAAATGATTGGCAATGTTGCTGTGTGTCAGCTGGATATGTAAACAGTTACGTTAGCTAACGTATTAGCCATAGCAACTTTATAAAGGCAATAATCAATAAATCTTATTCTGGTTTTTGTTGCTTATTACTGTTTTATGCCATACTAACACTTTTTCTTTCATTATATAAAGCACTTTGAATTGCCTGTGTTTGAAATGTGCTACATAAATAAAGTTGCCTTCCCCTGCCTTTGTGGTCAATCAGGTCAGTTTGATTTACTGGCAGTTCAATATATAGTACACAGCACAGCAGTATGGTTATGAGAAATAATGCACCCTCTGAAGGAAAACCAGCCTCCACATCACATGTAATTCTTTTTCTTTTAACAACTGCATGGTCCATTGTGGATCATTCCTTATTCATCAGTAACATGCACTGAAGAACAACCTTCAATAAATCTCAGGGGGGAAAAGCACAAAAAAAAGGCTAGTGCTAAAAAAAAACTGAGCACGTTTTTAGTTGTTTGTCTGAAAGGGATTCACTTCCAATTTTTGAAGAATTCTACCTCTTGCTCTGATCGAGTATATAAAAACAAATTCTAAGTGGCTTTTTGGACAAAGGCATCTGCCAACTGAATGCAATGTATTGGAACAAGGAACCTTGGTGCACATGAGAGAGATGAAGCAGAGCAAATGCAGTTCAAAAGACAGAGATAGTGCTAGGACAGCACAAAGAACAAAAACAAAGAAAAAAACAAAAGGAGTCTTTCAATGATAGACCATTATATATAAAGAACTCACAGCCTAATGTAGATTACTTAATTAAATCACAAGCTTTTCCTCTGTAATATCAGATAAATAAAGAAGCTCAAAGAGACAAACAGATGGAAAAAAGTAATCAAGGACAAGAGGCAGAAAATCATGTTTTTGTCAATAGAAAAAGCTGGTTTGCTGTGACAAGAAGGTCGTCATGACAACCTTACCTCTCCTCAGTGTGTGAGTGTGTGTGTGTGTGTGTGTGTATGTGTGTGTGTGTGTGTGTGTGTGTGATAAAAGCCTTGAGGATATGTGACTGTACATTAACTGTCCTCATTCCCCCCATGTGTTCAACCTACCACATATTCAATTTTCCAACATGGCTATAAAGCAGTGTGGATTGTGTCTGTGGAAGAGGTGGTGTAGACAGTATTATGATGCACTGTGCTATATAAGTGACTTCTGAGCAGGGCTTGGAAAGAAAAAAACACCAAAAAAAACTGTTGCACCACTATCCACACGACTGTCCTAGCCTTATATGCACACCTTGGGTCTTTAGCAACTCATGACCATATTTCAACCCAGTCAATTTTATTTAATCAAGCACTCAGCTAGCTGGTATTGCTCAAACTAGGTGTTGTCTTCATCAATGTTTTTTTTTTAATGTTTTTTGTCTAAAAAGTGCATCGGGTCACTAGCAACCCAAGGCGTGTAAGAGTGTGCCCAAGGCTACTGATGAGGCTACTAGTTTTAAAGCCACTCATGAATCACATCATTAAAAGTAGAACTGGGGCATGAGAATGACCAAGCTAACTGGAGATGAAGCTGGCTAAAGAAAAACTGATGGATGCTCTAAACGTATTTGGAAAATCCCTACAAAAATCTATGACAAATTGAGACAGTATAAGCAGTATGAACTACACCAAATTAAATATAGTTAACAGTTCATATTAATATAAATAGTAAACAATTCGTAAATGACAAAATATATTTTTGTGTTTTTGTCAATGTTAATAATATGTTCTGACACAGTTTACAAGCAACGTGATTTAAATATATCATTTTAACTGCCCAGCTCCCTAACAGACTTATTCACATTTACGGCATTTTCAGTTACGCACGTCAACAGTTTTAGAATATATTAACATTGGAAATGAAACAAACTTTTTCTCAATGGCATTGTCACGAAAGTACAGTAATCTGTATGGACGTTAGCTACAGCATTTAGCTAGCTAGCTAGCTAGGAAAAAATCATTAACTGTACTGAAAAGTGTGCCTTTAATTATGTGAAGTGTAGACCTGCCAACCATGAATGTTTATTTTATTATTACATTTTCTGTCCATTACAGACGATACAACTTGCTTTGCTAACCTACAGGACTGGTGAACAAGTAAGCTAGCTAGCTTGCAAACATACGTAAAGTGGGTGGCTAACGTTAACTTTCATTCACAGTCCCGGTCCGTTTACCTTTACAATTGAGGAACCAGCCGACGACAGATACAAAATCAAAGTCAAAAGTGTCGCTGTTTACTAGTAAGTCCTTGCTACTGTCTCCTGACGTGACATCTACATGTTTGTCCATCGTCTCCAACGGCGAAGTTTTATTTCCGCGAGGGAAACTAATGCGGCGTTGTGATTGGTCGAATTCTCCCCCTTCGTTTTTTTCTTCTTTTCGACGGCGCGCTTCGATGTCAAAAATGCGTAAACGCTACGCAGAAGGCGTACCGGTTGCCATGGTGACAGCTAAGAATTTAAATGAAGTCAAAACTCAGCAAAAAATACGGTTGTTTTTGTTATTGTTATTGTCATACCTGCAATGCATAATACATATATAATATAAAACAACAGCAGGAACTATTTAGTTAATTATTTAGACACAAGTCCATGTTAAAGCTACTTGGCTTGTTGTGGCTAATGTTTCCAACCAGTTACACACTTTCACATCCAGCAGACACGTAGCAACAGCGTCAATCATTTTGATTTGTGTTTTCAACTGGTTAATAGGTATTAATTGGAATATTCACACACAATTTCTGAGAATAATATCTCTGACTCTTTAGCTGCTACATGTTCCCCTTTCATCACCAGCTAGATGTCTGCAGGTTGGTGCTGGGCAGGTGGTGTAACAGCCATTGTTGACATGGACTAAAACAGTCAAGAAATGCTCTGTTGAGCTGCAAAGTTGGTGATAATTCTCTGTTTCCCTTTCACAGACTCTGTTGAAGATATGTATCTACAAGTCTGTATTTAAATAAACTTGACACTGGAACAGAGAGGCAGACAAATGAACAGAGTGAAGGAGGGCTGACATCTGGACATACGAGTACGTGATGGTGAAGCCGGTCAGGTTGTAGGCCGCATCGCTGAAGAAGTGAAGCAGAGCGTAGCCGGATGTTGTCACCACCTCCGGGACCGTCTCATTACCCCTGGTCTCTGGCACCACTAGGCCGCTGAGGAATAGTTTGACAGAAAGAGAAAGAGGCAGAGAGATAGAGAGACAGACAGCCCCTCTCAACAAAAAAGTAATATTAATAAAAAAAAAGCATTTTGAAATGCTGCTTTATTTTATTTTATGTTCTGAAAGTGCCACTGGAGAGCTGTAAGATGAAAAGACTTTCATTTCAGAAAACTGCAGACCCCCACTAAAAAATATGACAGTGATTAGCTTTAAAGTAGAATAACATTGCAGAGCAGAGCGTTTTTATTTGTTTGATGAGGTTTGCAGTGGCGGCTGCCGCTTTCTTATTTGGTCAGCCTGTCTCTTTTAATAAATGCAATGCACTGCAAATGTGCCCTCGTCCTTAATGAATCTGAGTCAAAGCCTCCTCCCTGCTACATTCACAGCTGGTTTTTTTTCTCAACACAAGCATGTACCCTATCTATAATGTAAGCTTATTTAATGATAATAATGCTACACAAGTCTAGACTGTATATTCAAATGCCACGGCCAAATTCGCCTCTTCGTATCCTGGGAGCAACAAGAGATAAGCCTTAAGGGAGCAGAGTAGGAAGTGGGAGGTTGGTAGATTATTGTGGTGTTATTGTTTTCTGTGAATTCCTGTCAAATGAAATAGTTCATGTTTATAAATTGTCCTGTGCAAAAAGAGGTACTAATATTCAGGGCTGATGTGAGTAATTGCAATATTTTCTTTATGTTATGGTTGTATTGTGGTACTGTGGTAATTATGCGGCCCATTGTTTGCCTGTACACAGACTCATTTGACTGCATAAGAACAAATTTGTAGGAGCTTTTGAAGCCATGCCAAAGGCTACCTGACTCATTTACATACCCCCCCCACCCACCCCATCCCTTACTCGCACAGCTCTCCTATTCAGAATAGCAGGTGCCTACCTGAAGACAGCAATCAAAGGGGCGTAGATGGAGTCTCCATCATAGACGTACATGTGGTCCCAGCTGCACTCGGTGGCAAAGTGATTGAAGCGCAGCCGGAGAACTGCATTAGGACTGAGAGAGGAGAGAAAACACTGATGAACAGATGGATATGACCAAAACAAAACTAATGAATATATATAATGTATATAGCTTGTATGCGCTATATGATTCCTTACTTTTTAAAAAACGTCACCTCTATTTGTGAAGTCTGTGGTTATGGTCATAAATAGACACTTGTGGGTGTCGCACATGCAAAAAACCTTTTTGCCAAAGTGAAGTCAATGTGAAGTGTGACCTTTTTCTTAATACACCACTGCAATCGGTGCATTTTCATGCACCCTGCTGTCACATATCAGATCAGGTTTTATATCAAAATATCCTGGTTATGTGTTTGAAAATGTAAAGACCACATCCCGCTTCGAGATCCCTTAAATAAGCTGAACATGCTAAATGGAGCACTCTGATGAAAACCTGGATATTCTGGCAGTAAAAGACAAATTATAATGATAATTAATGTAATAAGGTTCCAAATGTTGATATAAAGGTGTGTATGATCAAAACCTGAACACCAGTTTAAATGTACACAATGTTCACCAGACGAAATGCTGGTCACATTAACTATTCTCAGTAAATTTCATGGCTTTCATCTGCCCATTTGATTTTGATTTGATTTGATTTCTCGTGTACAAATTAAATCTTGTCATTAGTTTTGGACGTGTCAAGTGTCAAGGTGTAATTTGGTCCTGATGGTGGCGCCAAATCAAGGTCAGGGTGTCACCAACGTCACATTCTCGAAGCCATAAATATCAATAGAAAACTGAACAGCAATGTGAAGGAGACATCTAAAAAGCTGTCATCACAATCAGCTGTAAACATGCCTTTAATGTGTGTGTCGTCACTAATAACGAAAATCCAGTTATTTCAGATTTATAAGTAAAGACCTATAAATCTCCGTTGCAGCATTAAGACTTGTTTCCTCTGAAAGATGTGAACACATCTGTGCAAAACAGAAAGTCAAGGTAACCAAGTACAGTATAAATCCACAGTTGGGGGGGGGGGGGGTATCATAGATATCTGCACGAAATTTCATGGCAGTCCATCCAACTGTTAAAGCCCTATGGGCAAATTTGTGGTTGTGGGCTTTGTAAATGAAATTAACTTGACTTCACCTGTGAGACCATTTATTGCCACCGAGAAATGCCGCCAGTACGGCTAAAAATACTCTTAATCGTCTTCTCTAATATGTTACTGAACCCAAACTGTCCTTTAATGGTTCCCAAGGAGATAAGAAACATCTTCAGTCCTTCGCCTAAAGCCAATCTAACATCCCAGAGGATACGCACAGAGGCCATTAAAGGGATAATCCAAAACAAACCATTTATTGTTTCCAGATGTGTTAGAAGATAATGATTTTTTTTTATTTTTTTTTTTACAGTTCTCATTCTGTTACAGGGCCATTGTATACCTAACATTTAGTGCAAGCATGCAACAGCAGAATAAACCACATACAGCACTTTACATATCATTACAGAGCGATCACTGTGTGCATTCAGACGGTGTGGCACGGTTTTCTGAGCAGTTAATGTGCGCAAAGCAACTCTGGTGCACAGTAACCACACTGGAAGACAAACTCCCTCTATTTGCACAGTAATAAAGCTCTCTTTATCTGCAGCCCTTAAGCCACACACAAAAAAATCCCTGTTTTTAACCAAGTGGACGTAAGTAAGATTAATGATGAGAGGAAGAGGGCGAAAACATTGATACTTACTATCCTTCTATTAGCCAAGTGCATTTGGTCTTGTATTTATAGTTTACTGGTCCGTCTGTGAGCGAGCCCGTCAGGTCTGTTAATCTGTAGGACAGAGAGAAGACAGAAGTTAAATAATAACAATAATGATAATAACAACTTTATTTATAGAGCACTTTCCATACAAGAGATGTAGCTCGAAGTGCTTTACAATAAAAACAATTAAACCAAATGAAAATAGACAATAAAAAGACAGAAGATGATAAAATATGTAAATATAAACAGAAACCAGTGAGAATAGTAAAATATGAGAGAATTAATTAAAAACAAAGTTAAATAAATAGGTTTTCAGCTGTCGTTGCCTGACAGTAAAAGATCTGAGAGCGTGTGAAGGATTATAAAACGACAAAGAATCTGATTCCCAAATCCCAAACCATTTAGATCTTTAAAAACAAGTAAAAAAGGACTTTAAAATCTCTTCTAAAAGATAGATAAAAACTGCGGTAATATGATCTCTTTTCATTGTTTTTGTTAAAACTCAAGCAGATATTCAGAGATGATGGTGAAATTCCATAAGCTGCAAGCAACCGAAGCAAAACAAAAGAGTCAGCATCAAACTGAGAGGTTGGAGTTTCTGCGGCCTGGAAAACAGAAGCTGCTGCTTGTCAGACTTTTATCTTGTGAGATCGATTCTTACATCAGGGAGGCTCTGTGTCAGTCAGATCATGGGACATCTAGTAGTTGTAACTGGAATGTTAGATTTACTACAACGGGATCAAGTGTGACAGGTTTCTGACGGTGTTAAGATGCACTGCAGCTGATGTCGGGCTGTGCCAGCAGTCAACTCTGTGCTATATTTCACTTTTCTACTTCATTTCAGACTATTTCACTTGCAATAAACCAGCTTCTGTTCCTTTTGACTGCCGATTCAATAAAAGAGTTTGAATTTCTACTTTTAAAAAAATCCTTGATCGGCCATTTCCAAACTCAAATCATTAACATTTCATGAAAAGCGACTCTGAATGAAGTAAATCACCAGTCCTGCAGCACAGGTGGAACAGCTGAACCGTACATGTAATTCATATTGGGCAGTTTGAGATGATTTTCTGCTCCCTTAGGCATATTCAATAACATTGAAAATTCACACACCGTATCAAATGCTGATTGCCAGATTCCCTTTAAAGATGATAGATTATGCTAATTGGACTCCTACCTAACATCCACACTGAGGGTCATCAGAAGGAATTTACCTGGCCCGACTCCCCGCTAAGGTTGTATCATCCTTTCTCTTACTCCTGGCTGTCACCTTCTCTTTGGTTATAGTTAATTTCTTTCTTGTTTACAGTCATCTTTCTTTCTTCCCTGGGTGTGCTATATCCAAACTAGCAGTGCTGTGTTGTGTCTCAGGGGCACCACCCTGAATCCACAGCCATATTTTGTATATCTTTTACACGGCTACTGCTAATTTTAATTCACTTTAAATGAATAGTTTTGACATTTAGTGAAATATGCTTATTCATTTTCTTCCCAAGAGGTACACGAGAAGATCATTGCCACACTCGTTTGTTGAACAATTTATGTGCTGTACCTATTTCTTGCCAAATAAACCCAGCCTAAGGTGACCTGATATCTGAAATGAAAACCGGGGACATTTCCAGTTCGGCGTTCAATATATCATTAAAATGTTTTTATCTATGATATAAAAAAAGGTGGACAGTCACGTATTTTGACCAAGTAACTGTTTCACTGTAATAAACCATTGTGAAGGCTGAGTGATTAAATGACGACTTCCTACCTTTCAAGCAGTCATGAAGTCCTATTGTCTATCTATTTCTCAATTATTTATATTCCTTTAGTTTGGTCGTGATTATTGTCACGTGGAGTTCATCGGGCAACTTCTTCTTTTTCACTTCTTGCATCATAAAAACAATTTTTTCAAGTTCCGGCTGGGGGGCTTTGGGTATGTTTGTTTTTGTAAGTATCCTTTCTCTGCCTAGAGATAACAACAACAAAAAAAATCAGATTGGATGTCTATTTTGATCGTCTTAGCTTCTCTTCTAAAGCTGTTTTAGCTAGCAGCCAGCCCCCTCTGTTAGCCAAAACAAGCACAATACTAGACGTCTGTTTTTAATTACAAACACTAAAAACGGGGACATTTCCAGGGACAGCTCAAGCCGGGAACAGGCCACCAAAAATGGGGACTGTCCTTGGAAACGGAGACATCTGGTCACCCTTACCAAGGCTAGCTCCTTCTAGCATTCATGCTAAGCTAATCGAACTATTTCCACACTTAAGCATGAGATATGTCACTGTCTTCTCCTCTAACTCTCCACAAGAAAGCAAATAAATGTATAAAGTTCCCCAAATGTTGAGCAACTAAAACTATAGCTGTGGTGTAACACGTTTATTATGTTGCCCTACCTGACATTTACCTGTTTTCACTTCACCTCATTTAAACTCCTACTCAACAAGAAGTGTTAGCATAGCATCAGTCATGCCGCCTGCTACTGTTTGATCATCAGCTGACTCACATCCAGTGTTGCACCTGTAGCATCATGTGCATCAGGCTACCCCACTTAAGTGGATTTCCCTGCTCTCATGCTGCACAACATGTGGCTCATTCATGCATCACAGACGCCGCTGACGTAGCACACAGCCATCCCTACACTACTTAACTTTGGGTTCATGAAGGTTATTGTCTCTTCTAGTCAGACAAAAATAAAGCCTTTTAATTTAAAACTCATGTATGAAACGAACTCAATATTTCTGAGATACAGAAATAAGTATTTCAATATTAGAAAAATGCTAATTTATTAATATACTGTGTGTTTTCAGCCAGCAGAGACAACATGTGTCTCAGACTGAGCCTTATATGAAGGAAACACTGGTGTCAGAATGGCAATAAAACATGACATCCCACTCATTTCAGGGTAAGACAGTGCATGTTACTGTTGCCATAGCGATCCCAGCATAACATATTCATGTGGCAATTGTAATAACCACAATGTTGTTCTACGTGCGTGGTAAACAGCGGTCACACCTGTCAATCAAGTAATCCATTGTTGCATGGGAGGGAAAAGAGGAGAAAATTAAAGCACACACACACACACACACACACACACACACATACACACACACACACACACACACACATACACACACACACACACACACACACATACACACACACACACACACACACACACACACTGTTGCACAAAGTACGTCAGCATCAGGGGCCCTGAAGACGTCGCAGCCTGCCTCGGACTACACAGTCTTACTGTGTGTGTGTGTGTGTGTGTGTGTGTGTGTATGTGTGTGTGTGTGTGTGTGTGTGTGTATGTGTGTGTGTGTGTGTGTGTGTGTGTATGTGTGTGTGTGTGTGTGTGTGTGTGTATGTGTGTGTGTGTGTGTGTGTGTGTGTTTGTGTGTGTGTGTGTGTTCATTATCCAAGCCTGCAGTGTCACTGTAGGCTCTGTGGTCACACTGGCATGCTGAAAACATAAAAACCATAAAACAAAATAAACTATTAGTGGATGAAATTTGATCAAATTTAGTCATAAAATGCGGCAAAGCCAATGAAGTAGGTACACAACTCAAGTGTGCTGTTTCATTTACACATGACATGCTCGGATTTATGAGTCTTCTCGTCATTCACTACAATCAGTCAGCGGATGACAACTAGTCCAACAGCCGCAGCGAGGCAGCAAACCTGTGTGGTCCCTCGATGGCGGAATGAGTTACCAAACTCACTTCAGTCAACAGAATCTTTCCTCCGTCCTCAAAATCAATCCTCTGAGAGTACTCACACACCCTTTCCTGCTCTCGTCCTTCTTTATCTGTCTCTGTACTTTGTGTTACTTAATGCACCTGCAGCCTTGAGTCTGAAACTGAGTGTTGCGGCACTTATTCTCAAAGGCGCCTCCTTGATCTGCAGTGGCTCACTTTTAGCAAAAGCATCTGACAAAGTGAAGGAATATAAATGTATTTAATGTGTATTTCAGCTCTCTTCTTTTTCAAAACTCTGCTGTTAGTGCCAACGTAGCACTTAGCATAAACCTGGCCATCACACCAGCAACCACAAAACCACTTTCAAGACAACAAAGCAGTAAACCCCGTGTGTCTACTGGCCCTGCAACACCGGCGGGTGAAATTCACCAACATATGGAGAGTGCCATGCCCTAAAGGCTGCTGCGGTCCACCTGCTCTAACATCATTATTACTTTCCCCAAATACAATAGTTTGCAGATTAAAACTTTGAGCCATATGACACAATTAAAACTGCAAGTTTTACAAACTAAGCTCATTAACATTGTTTATCAGAGCAGACCTGAAACCAAAGTCATGAAACACTCGTGTGTTTGTTCACTGCTGATGAGGAGGTGGATATTTCAGGGAACTAAGATACAAATAATAAAAAAAAACACCTTTAATTTGACTAATTGCGTCAGCTCTAATAAAATAAAATATATACTTGCTATATACAAATACGTTGTACTGGTGTGCTCTGTATCAACATATTTGTCACTTGCCAAATACACATTTCCTCATTAGATTTCCTGATTGACAGAAAATCTAATCAGGACACAATTACGTGTGCTGCAAAACGTATTTGTTGTTGCAAATTAGTTGTTTATATACATCATTTGCAGAAGACAAGGTTGCAGCGGCGCCGCTCCCACCGTGTTTACATTCGAAACAGTGGAGTTGGCGGCAGCAACTGGCACCGTAGCTGAGCATTCACTCCCGTCTTTCTTGGTAACTGCGCAGTAACCGACGTTTGCAGTGCGTTCATTTTTGTTTTCACCTTCAGATAAAGAGCGTTCGACCCTGTTCCCTGCGGCGAAATATCCAAATTGTAAAATAATCGGATTGTTTTGCCAGGGGAGCAAGGGAGCAAACTAGCCTGTGAGCCGGATCCCTGGAGAACACTCCACCACCATCATCACCATCAGTCAGTGCATGAGATTAAGGGTGTGTCGGGCCAAATGTGCTGCCTCTCCGTAATGACAGAGCAAACAGATTGCAGCGCAGCCGGACACGGGCCACACAGTAAAAGCTGAAATCCTGCCAATAAAACACAAGCAACACGTACACTTTACTGCATACGCTCACAGACACGTGAGATTCCCTTTGGTGTCGTCTCCTCTTTGAGCCGTCCCTCATCCCCTTCGCTTCTTCCCTCTCTATCCTTCTCCCTCTCCGTCTCTCCTATCACTCCCTGCTTATCACAGTTTGATCCTCTGGCTCTAATCCCAGATTAGAAGAGAAATATTCATCTAATGCTGCTGTAATGCCTGATTCAAATGATGATATTGATGAGACGATGGAAAAAGAGTTTTCATCGTCTTTTTTTTCTCCTTGACGATGAAACGTGATTACTATAGATTTCTGGAATGACATTCATAAGATCTATTGTCTTTTGTCTTGTCTTATTACTGCAGTGATGTCATTCATGCTGACATTTGTCAAAATTTGAAACTGTATTTCACATCATCTGAACAAATCTGAAAACTTCCACAAAGATCTTTAGAAGGTGAATATGAAGAGAACTACGATGCTCATCTAAAAAGACAATAAAGTCACTAAGAGACGTACATGTCTGTTTCCTTTAACACTGAATATTATTAATGCAAAAAAGCAAAGATAGCAGCATGTACTTTATGTAGTAAATGATGTTGAACTTTAAGTCTTAATAAAATGTAAACAGGTGAGTTATATGAACAGTTGTCATCAAGGAGGAAATTAACTATAGAGACCAAAACCGTTTTGTACCAGGCTGTAAACAGAGACATAGCTAATGCTACTTTTTGTTTTTACATAAATCTGAGTTATGACAGTCTGAGATGGAAATGGACGAACAAGAAAAAGGGGAAGCAGCAAAAATAAGAGCAGAAGTAAAATAAAATGTTTCAGGAACAGTTTAAGTTCTCTACTAATACGGGTGATGCTGGGTCGTACTAGCCTGAAGACGCTAGTACTATTTAAAGTAAAGTAGCTAAGCTAGCGGGCTATGGCTACGCTACTAGCTAACCTACCACAGATGTACTGGCCTGAGTGACAGCTAGCTATCTGCACAAGAAAGATATAGCATCATGAGTTAGCCTAGCTGCCTCTGTGTCTCTCCTCCCAGACTTCCTGGTTAAGTGAAAAACTCTGTGAGAGCCGAGTGAATGTGCAGAGAGGCTCAGCCTGTCTATGAAAACATGTGAAAGGTAGATCCCATTCATAGTTAATGAGGAGCTGACTGGAGTGGCCTCCTACAGCCCCAACAAACCATCACTCCAAACGCCTCACCCATTAATCCCCACTAAAAAAGCCTGGCATAGAAGAAGACGGCAAAACACACTCATACCTTCTGTGCACATGTGCGAGCATAAGGCGAGCACACACACGCACGCACACACACACACAGCCACACACACACACACACACACACACACAGCCCACAAAGGTTACCAGAGACGGCAGCCTGTCAAGGAGTTCACAGCATGAAGCCAGTCACATCTTTTACAGATTCCACAGGACTATATTCAGGGTTAACACACACACACACACACACACACACACACACACACACACACACATATATATACAGTATACACACAGATGGAGGGGGGGGCATGAGAAGGTGAAGGTGGCCGAGGCAGAGGAGGCACAAAGGTAGAGAGAGATGAGAGAGGAGGAGACAGAGAGAGCGAGGGAGATAAAACAGAGACAGGGACGACTGGATGAGGTATGGAGGAAGAGAGTCCGGCACCCTGTGAAATATTCATCTGCTCCGGGTGAATAATTGATGTGGTACAGAAGACAGACGCATGAAGGATAGACAGACAAATGGATGGAAAGAGTGCAAGAGGGGCAGATAGAGACGGAGAGGAAGAGACATAGAGCCCCATGTCTTCAGGTAGCGTAGGTACAAATCTCCTGAACGCTCACTTACCGTCTGCCTCCGTCACACCCTGTCTAACGAACATCATCATATAAGACGCTATAGGTAATAAGATAATCCTAATTTTAGGTTTTAACATTAAAGGCACTAGAATAACAGACACAATATCGACTGAAATCCAACACGTTATCCTTCTCTCACTAAATCAAATCAATTAAATTGAATCCCCTTGAGTCCCCTTGTATACAGCGCCGCATAGAACTGTTAAATCCCCCATTTCACTATATAACGATGAATACATTAATATTTGTATATATTTCTCTATATATTCAAATTGCAGCAATAATACTTGTAATGATTTACTAGTAAGTAACAAGAGTTTTACACACAATATATTTTACAATATATTTTCTTAAGAAAATGAAAAATTGAATATATTGTCACTTCACATCAGTTAGTGGTGAGAGAAGCAACTTAATAAGCAGGTGGTCTTTGGTATGGAGGACCAAAGTAATAAAACAGTTCCTTCATTTCGTATTTTAATAGGCATTAAAAATAGGAATTGTAAAAAGAATTTATAAATGAATGATTAATCCATCAATAAATAATTGAGATTTAAAAATGGAATATAAAAACAGCTTAAAACACTCACTGAATAAACCATTTAGAAATACATTTATTAATTCATGAATAAATAATAGAATTTTATTAGAAATAGGATTTTAATATTGTCGTATTACAGGCACAGAAAGGAGATGAGAGGACCCCCCCCACCCCCACCCCCACTCCCACAATATCTCACTGGCTCTTCCTGCTAATTCATCAGCATTCAAAAACTACAGCTCCCATGAGCCTTTGCCTTTGTCACACAGAACAGCTCTGCCGCAGCTAATGCATTAGCAGATTTAAGATTGAATGGGCTTTAATGGCACCAGAAAGAAAATCAAATTACGCCGGTCTCAGCTTTTAACGAGTGACAGACTAAAGTTAAGCAGATTGTCCACTTCCTGTGCAAAACAAAAGGGAGAATGACATCACTCATTGAGGCGGCAGGTTTTACAGGAAGCATGAAAACAGCCTGCTTGTTTTCTCCCTCCTGCTCCTCCACTGCAACGAGACAGACACTCGCTCTGAGAGAAACACATAATCAACAACAACCACAGCCACACACACACACACACACACACACACACAGAGGCGTTCAGTGACAGCGCGGAGTCAGCTGAGAGCGACGTCACTGTGAGTAACGTGTTTGTGTTAAACTTGACTCCGAGGAACCTCCACTGACTGTTTTCATTCGCTGACCCAGTAACTGGGACCTTAACCCTTCGCACTACAGGCCTGTTCTTTACACGTTACCATGAAGCAGCCTGAGAGACGTCCAGAAATGACTTCACCCTGCAAGAATCCGCCTCACACACACACACACACATGAAAAAGACACACAAAAAAATAATCATAAAAATTCAGAGCCTTGAATATCATCCAAGAATAACACCACTCCTCGACTATATGGTCTTAGATGACCATATTTAGAAACACAGCTCATGGCAGTGACTCATTGGAAGGAGTCGTATAATTCACAACAACACACAACACACACAGGCCAGTCGAAAACCCTCCCTGGGTTTCAATCTACACACTCCATTTCATCTGGAAGTAAAGAGTTTCACTTCTGAACCCATCCTCCGATACGCTAAGTTAAAAAAGTGGTACTATCACATTCGATATCAAACTAGAATCACCTCCTCGTGGTCGTATCCCTCCGCCACACAGACTACTTTCAGGATACATCCCTGTTTATCCAGTCGTATAAAATATGAACCATTTGTGTGAAATTTTCTCATAGTTGCTGTGTGAAGTCTTGAGTAATGGTTAAGTGTTATCTGAGGTCACCACGACTTGACCTTTGACCTTTGACCGCCAAAATCTAATCAGTTTTTCCTTGAGTGAACGTTTTTACCAAATATGAAGAAATTCTCTCGAGCGCGTTACGGAGATATTACGTTCACAAGGCCAAAACCGTGACTTGTGAGGTCACTGTGACCTTGACCTTTTACCTTTGACCCCAAAGTCTAATTAGTTCATCCTTTGGGCCTAGTGAATGTTTGTGCCAAATTTGCAGAATTTCCATCAAGGCGTTACTGAGATACACCACACTACACACACAGTTTATTCAAATATTTCAACATCAACATCATTTCAAAAACATTTTTTCTTTCTTTACACCTGTTTGTTTTTGACAGATCTACCTGTTCAAACAGCGTCCTGACATCACTTCCTGGTTAACTGCCGCACCACAGGCTTCACCGACACAACATCGCACTGAGAGTTTTATTTGTTCATGTCCGTGTGATTTCTGAATGAAACCCATTAGACATTCAGGTTTCACACTTCATCGCGGCTCAGTCGCTCGGTGGGGGATGAGACCGGTGGCATCGACATGTTTCCTCCACTATAACATCACACAGGAGGGTCTGAGCGTGTCGCCTCGTGGCTGAGTCACACCACAAAGGCAAAATCTGGAATAATATTCGGTGTGGTAATGGTCTCCACGGTAACCTCAGAGCTTCATGCACCGACTCCGTCCTGCTCCTCCTGTTTATCTGTTACAACAATCCACACGTTACTTCGCATGTACAGTTGCGGTTTTATCTTGCAGCACATCCACTTTCCAATTTTGCACGCCGTTTATGTTTGTGTTAGAGTTCAAACAGGCGTCTGATAAAAACAGGAAGTGGTATTATCGGTGACACCTCTTAAACGCTGCGCAAAACTCTGGCGGTGGATAAAACACACTGAACGCAGCAGCAGAACTACATAAAGCCAGTGATGGATAACCAGACAACCCAAGAATGACGGCTGCATTGTTCACACCGACGAGCACGCGCACACACACCACATACACCACGAACTAGCACACACACACACACACACACACACACACACACACAGTCGCAGAGTCCCAGAGCTGGGGCCTCTAGTGAAGATTGAGAGATCTGTGCAGTGTGTGTGTGTGTGTGTGTGTGTGTGCGTCAAGGGATGGCAAAAAGAGGAGATGAATGACCAACAATTGAATAACCTTGACCTTCTCTGCAGATATCCTTTATTAAAAATCAAGAAAAGCCCTACGACTGGGAATAACGAGGGCAGAGAGTGAGAGTTTGTGTGTCAGTGCTTGTGTGTGAGTGTGTGTGTGTGTGTGTGTGTGTGTGAGTGTGTGTGTGTGTGTGAGTGTGTGTGTGAGTGCGTATGATTGATGTTACTGGGTCTCTATCACCTACGGTATAGTCACGGTCCAATGGCTTTCACACCAGCGCATCATTCATCGCCAGCCCCCCGAATATCTCTCTCTCTCACACACACACACTCACACACACACACACATACGCACACACTCACTCACACACACACACACATACACATACACACACACACACACACACACACACACACTTCATAAGGATCCTGTACCTCAAATAAGGTCAAAGCAAAGCTAATGGGAACATGGCAGATTTCAACAGAAAACAAGAGGGAAAGGCAAAGGAAAAAGAGGAAAGTGAAGATGGAGAGAATAATAACAGGAAGAAAGAGGTAAGGGGGGAAGAAAGGAAGAGAGAAAAAATGATAGAAAGGAAATAAAAATACATAAAATGAGAAGAGGAAAGAAATGGAGGAAAGGAAAAGGAGAAGAAAAGGAAAGGAATGGAGAAACATAGAGGACGAGAGGAGAAAAGAAAACGGAAAACAAAAAGAGAGAATAAAAGAAAGAAAATAATAATAAAAGTAAAAGTTCTGAATATAATTAGTTCCTGAGTAAAAGTAACACACTGATGTAAAACAAGAGACTTCAGGTTTTTGGGGGGGAATATGATCATAAACGTTCAGTTGATCGTCATCTTTAGGAATTTGATTTTGATTCTTGGGCTGAAAAGAGAAGAAATTAGACGTGTCCACATTATGTAAGTTTTGGTCGGATGCGGTGGGCGTGTAATCCGACCTCCATCTGACCCGACTCCGAGCTGCGCTCTGCTAGTTTGAGCTAATCGTCTCCCGCAGAGAATGAATCCCACCTGGACTCCCAACGAAGCACGTTCCCTTTCACATAGACCTGGACAAACGTGACGTTGTGCAGGAGCTTCTTCCTGTGTTCCTGCGCCTGAACCCAGACACACCGAACCAATGAGTGGGACGCTCTTCTCACGTGGCTTTTACCTGTAAAATATTTTTGGTTCGCCTGAATTTTTTTCTTTCGTGCAGAAAAAAAACGGAACCACAGGGAAAACGCAACAAGACGGAAAAAACACATCAGCAGCTGAATTTCAAGAACTTTTATCGATAGAGTTTCTTCAGATCTGCCACCGTTTTTTTTACCAAAATCAAATCAACGAAAACCGTGTTCTAATAACCAACCTGAGAGGAAAGGTGCAGGGCTGAAGTCACCTGTGGTTACATGTTCAACTTTTAGCTTTAATAGACCCGGGGCAGCGGTTAATAGACCCACTCCTGTAGTGAGTCATTAGGGAGACGGGTCTGTATTCTCAGGTTGAAGCTTGAGGACTGATGAGGCTCTGCCGAGGCGCCGGAGGAACATGCGGCTCCGTTTGCTCAAACATGAGGGGATGAATATTTGAATATGACTTTCACATCCCGCAGAGGCAGATGGGTAAAGCAAAGTCACCTCATGTGTATGGATGTCTGCATCGATATGCAGCCCGCTGTGTGTGATGGTGGAAGAGGACGGAGGGTTATGTGCGTTGTGTCTCGTTTTCCTCTCCTGTCTCTGACTCTTTCTTTTACCTTTTTTCTTGTGCATTTCATCTTTCCGTTCCTTTTCTCCCATTTTTCTTTCTTTCTTTCTTTCAGCTTCTTTAATTTTCGGTGTGACACAGTGCGAGGGCCACAGCGGCAGAGTGTCGACACAATGCCAGGGCCTACGCACTTATAAAACTCTTCCACCTCCATGTTGCAGCAAAAATGTTAGCAACTCATTACTTTCCATGACATAACGCCTTGCCTCTGGCTGCGTGCACATGAATATCTTTTCATTTCAAACCGGCGTTTTAAAACGAAAACGATCTTCACCCAGAAGCTTTTTAGCTCTGTATAACATTTACATTGACTCGTTTGGCAGACGCTTTTATCCAAAGCAACTTACAAGTCAGTGATATCGCTAAAGCCTCAGTGCAGTAGGAAACCTTGGTGTAAGTACTAAGTACTATATGTCTTTAATCAGTACAAGGCCATCAAGTAAAGAAGTGCAGTGAAAGTGCAAAGTCAGAGCTAGTTAGGAAAGTTAGAGCTGTTAGGAGAGGAGCTGCTCTCTGAAGAGATGAGTCTTCAAGAGACTGTTGATGATGCAGAGGATCGCTCCTGCTCTGACAGTGTTTGGTAGTTTGTTCCACCATCAGGGAACCTCAGACCAGAACAGTCTGGACTGAGACCGTCTTGTGTGCAGGGATGGTGATGACGGACGACGTTCCCTGGAGGAACGCAGTGGTTGAGGAGGGGCATTAAGCTGATTGAGTTCAAGTGGATGGAGCAGAGTCAGAAGTCTCTCTGAAGGCAGCATTAGAGACGTGAATCTGATTCAGGCGGCCATGGGTAGCCAGTGGAGGTCGACGAGCAGAGGAGTGACTCGTGACCTTTCGGGCAGATTGAAGACCAGACGTGCTGCTGCATTCTGGACCATCTGTTCAGGGGTGACAGCGCACAAAGGAAGGTGAGGTGAGAGATGAACATGACCTTGTCTAAGAGGTGGGTGGAGTCTCGAGTCAGGTAACGCCTGATTTTTCCGACGGCGTACAGAGCAAAGAGACACGAGCAGAGCCGCTCATCAAACATGACACCCAGGTTTCTGCAGACCTTGGTTGGGGTGAGAGATGAAGAGGCGACTTTGATTTTGATATCACTCAAGTATATCTGGCCAAATAGCTCAGGGCGTTAGAGGACCACTCTGAAGGTTTGAGGTGTTGTGCTCCATCCTCAGGTGTTGCACTGACTTTTGAAGTGCAACACCTGAAGTAAACACTCAAGAGACGCTAACAAATACTGATCAAGTGCATTTTTACAACTCCCTAAAGGAGTGTTTGGATGTTTTGAGGACGTGGGTTTGATACTTATTAGACTCACTGAATTTTGAAGTTCAACACTCAAAGACACAAACGCTCTGAGAAACACGTCTGAGCAGCGTCTGACCAAATGTTAGAAGACTGTTTTGGAAAGTTTGGAGGGTGTGGGTTCAGTCCCTAGTGAATTTTGAAATTCAACGCCCAGATGAAAGACTTAAGGACCGAGGAATGGAGGTCTCAGTGTGATATCAGTAGCGAGGGGGGGGTTAGTTTGTGACTGTAAGGGGCCAGTTGTAAAAACTCTGTACATTTAAAAATCAATCCAGCTGCAGTTTCTCCTCTTGTTTGCACTTATAAAAGTCTTTATGAAAGGTTTGTTTTTCTCTTTTTGTCCACACTCTGTTGCCGTAGTCTGACAGTCTGTAGCAGGTAGGAATATACGTGTGTGTGTGTGTGTGTGTGTGTGTGTTTGTCTACCCCTATGGTGAGCCCCATCACATGTGGTCTGTGTTAAAAAGCAATTGTGTGTTACAGAGCTGCAAAGCATTGCCATGCCAACTGCAATCACTATTCCATGTTGTCAGCCGCTCAGTCATATAATGGGATGGTTTCCTGTATTCAGCACACGTGCACGAACACACACACACACACACACACACACACACACACACACACACACAATCCCTACACCACACCCAACATAGAGTTGCTAAGCCCTGAAAACACTCCAACACTCGGTGTCTCATAGATTTAACTCCTCGCAAAAATATACAAAAACAGTTAAATCAATATGATCCTAACAAATATCACGAGTGCCAGAGGTTGGTTGATGTAGTTAACTGCTCAACAAAGACGTTTTACACCTCAGTGAAAGTATATATTCTTTATTATGGTGGGAATTCTGTATCAATAATTGCCACAAGCCCACAAAGATGCAAAGGTGCTGAAAAGTCGAGCTTTTTCTTTGTTGCCCCGATAAGAACAAGACTGACACACCACACCAAACACACAGGGTGTGTGTGTGTGTGTGTGTGTGTGTGTGAGGCAGAGCGGATAATGAAGAGCATTACGTAAAACATTACTCATACTACAAAGCAGCTAAGTAAGACGTTACAGACCACGCTGGAATGTAAACAGTCACAGTGTTCATTTTCTAACCTGGCAGACTCGTTTAGTTTCCACCCAGGTCCCGGTAAGGTGGGCAACACTACACTTACATAATCCCCTGAAAATCTCCTCTGCAGTCGAACTGATATTAACACCATTACTTTCCTCTGTCGATGCTGGAATGAACTGTGTTTTTGTGTTTATTTTAAGGTAGAAATATTGGACTTACTCCGTCCTTGTGTGTTCGGTAAAGCAGCGGTGACACTGGACGCTTGTTTAGCAGTGTGGGCCTCCTTTTTCTAAACTGATCGGAGCATCTCGAATGTACAATATTCGCGTGGATTTGTAGAAGCCATTTGTTCAGTGGGCGCCTCAGGTTCGATCTGCCGGGCTGCAGGTGTTTTGGTAATTTTCCAAAAGTAGAGAAATTCCTTCTATTGCTGAGACTTTTCCCTCCGTCTGATTTTAACTCACAGATCCTGCAGAGTCACAGACGGACACTGCAACAATCTGAACAACAAATATATCAAGTACAAGTCAGGTGTTTGGAGTTTGGACCTGTGTGTCGTACAACTTTTCCTGTATATATATATATATCTCCACTGTAAACTGAGCAGGTCTTTCTTCATTTGTTTGGTACAAAGACAATCTTTTATTTTTCAACTCTTTCAACGCTCCAGTTTCTTTGGGGGATAAATTATTGTAAGTTACTTTTTCAGACCAAGGACGACTTACAGATTAAAATTAAACTCACCTACGGAGCGCACAGTATTACGCCGCAGCAGCAGGTCAATTGAGTCGATCAGAAAGCGGCGTAATACAGTGAGCTCTGTAGGCGTGTTTGTGCGTAGGAATATGGTCGTTCAACGGTAGTGCCAGAGGAAAGCGCTGTTTTCACAGGAAGATAAGAATTCTTCATGAAGCGCACATTTAAACGAGTATTTGATTGTTTCGGTGGCCGTTTTTAAAAGTGTCTAAAACGCCACGTTAAAGAACCCGAACTATCCCTTTAAGCTGAATGAATGAAATGCGTTGTAATGTGTCTGAATGTACCAGCACATGAGTGACTGATCATGTTCTTGCCTCAACGTTAAAATACACGTGGTCGTAATCAGAGTTACTCCTCCTTCCTCTTCCTGTCTCTTCTTGGATTTGTAAAGATGCAGCTTTAGGAGCGTCACAGCCACATTCGCATCTGGAAACCTGAGATAAATCAAGTCATATGTCTCGTACGGCTGAGAGCGAAGCACGTGCACGTACGTACGAGGCTGAGCATCTTAATCTTAACTGGATATCAGCCGCATTAACAGATAAGCTGTAATGGTGCCTGTGTTAACAGAAAAAAATAAATTAAAGAAAAGGTGTTATCGTGTTTTCTTTTCAAATGCTAAAAAGAAAAACAGGTGGTAAAAAGCTGCGGAGCAGAACAACAGCCCCAGGTGATCCTGAGCTGTAATGAACACGAGGAACTGACCACCTGGCACAATGTGACAGGACGTGGTTAAATGACTGCTCGCCCTCAGGCGGAGGAGATCGTCTCAAACACAACGAACACAGCACACACAGCACACGCAGTCAACGGGTAAAAGTTCATAATATACTGTACGCACACATGAACAAGCAAGCATGTGTCAGGATAACTGACACACACACACACACACACACACACACACACACACACACACACTCCCCGCCTGCCGGAGAGAGCACTGTGAACATCACGTCAGAGGCGAAACACAGAGGAAAACAGAATCGAAGAGGACGGAGAGTTACAGGAGAACACGGGCAAACAAGCCGACATGAACACAAACAATCCAGGCCCTGCACTCGCTGTAAACACACCCACCCACCACGCACAGATGTGTATACACAAACACACACACACACACATACACATGGAGAGAGAGAGAGAGAGGGAGACAAACACACAGGGAACCAGAGCGAGCGCATGCTTTAGTGATGAAATCATTTGTGTGAAAACACAGTTTGGAAGCGAGATGGGGAATAAGTCTTTTTCTGGGCTGATGAAAGGAAAAGAGTGTGTGTGTGTGTGTGTGTGTGTGTGTGTGTCCACCGGGACAGACAGAGAATACACACACACACACACACACACACAGTGAGTACAGATGGAAGAGATGAGAAGAGGAAGAGTGAAGGAAACGAACGGAGGCCAGAGAGGAAGGTCTGACTCCAAAGTGATGCTCTCTGCCAGGAAAATAGCTCTGGTCTCAGCAGAGACCCAGAGGATCATCTACACACAGTCAGCAATCCCACCCTGACACACACACACACACACACACACACACACACACACACACACACACACACACACACACACACACACACACACACACACAGCTGAGTGTGTTCTCACTTCAGTTCCAGTTTAAAAAAATGGCACAAACACAAAACCAATGCTAGAAAGCTTTTAATGCACACCCAATACTTCCTGTGGTTGCTCGCCACAATAAAAGCCTTGTAGCAAAGAAACGTTTATAAGGCTTTCATTGTGACTTACAGCACCCACGGGAAGTCCGGAGTAACAGACACTCGCTGTAGCTGAAGTGTGTGTGTGTTGGTTACACAGTGAACTTGCTGCTCGCAGGTTTGTTTTCAAGATTCAAGTGACTCTGAGTTTTAAACCCAGCTGAGAGGACGTCACAAAACTGCCTGATATACAAAAATATATATTCCACCAATGCCCCATCCATCCACTTTCTGCCGCCTATCCGAGGTCGGGTCGCGGTGGCAGCAGGTCAAGCAGAGCAGCCCAGACGTTCCTCTCCCAAGCATCAAACTAAGCATTAAAAAAAATAAAAACCCAGGCAGGAACAAAACCCAGAAACACAGAAGCACGACGAAGGAGAAACACGAAGGTAAACAGAAGAAGTCCACAAGAAAACACAGGTGAAACACATTATTGCCGACGAACAAATGTGAGGGAAACAGGAAGTAAAAACAACAAGAGACACACTAGGAAAGCTACTTCAAAATAAAACAGGAAATAACAATGATGTAGACAAATGAATTTAAAAAGTCCAAACATAAATTATCCTCCAGGGCAAACCAACTAGGACATAGTGACGACTGATTAATATCTGGTTATAATTCATCAGTTTGAGAATTTAAAAAAGACTTTTTAATGCAGATCCTGTCCCATGATGATGATGTCACAAGAACAGACCTTCCCTCATCTCTGTGAAACTGTTGCAGCCTGAGGCAGGAACACAGGGGGTTATGATTCATGTAATACACCCACCAATCCAACTGTGCATGTGTGCGTGTGTGTGCGTGTGTGCGTGTGTGTGCGTGTGTGTGTGTGTGTGTTGCCCTTGCTTTCACTCTCATCATAGCAGGATTAACTCACACTGGACAGATGGCCATCCGATGCTCCTCCCTCCCAAACACTCACATGCTTTCTCACAGAACACACACTAACACACACACACGCCAACACACACACACTAACACACACACACACCCCAAACACAAACACACACTATGCCTGTTATTCAGCACAGTACGGTGGCAACTTCAGTTCACGAGCTGTGTCATCATCACTGCACACTGCCTGAGGCTTAAACACGCATAATCACACACACACACACACACACACACACACACACACACACACACACACACACACACACACACACACGGGTTGAAGCCAGTGACAGCAGATGATGACTCTGATGTCAGAAAAGCACTCTATTCTGTCTCCACTCAGCCCGACTCTCACTAAAACACTCATGTGGTTGTTCTGTCCTCGGATGGCTTCTTTCTCTGTATCTTCAGGCGTCACACAGCCAGCAGGGTTTATATTTAGATCTCAGTGTCGGTGGCTGCCTGTGCATATTTGTGACTGTAATTTACTGTAAACTTAATGAGTGTGTGTTTTTTCAGATATCATGTTTGCAGAGGAGCATCTTCGCCGCCTGGATATTCTCCTAAAACGTTTCTTCTTCTTCTCACAGTTTGTTTAATTCCTCGGAAAAATAACATCAGCCTCCGGGTTCAGTTTGTTCGCAGTGTTTTGGCTTGTCAGTGTAAAAAGAACAATGTTTTTTTTCTTGGATTGAAATTCTTAGGTTTAACCAGTGAATGTTTGTTTGTCTCTATACGTCAGATGAGACTGGAACAGGGTGTTCCCCGTCTCTCGCCTGGTGTCATCTGACGGATGGATTAAATTCTTACAAGATGACGGTACGAGGTGGAATGTGAGCGACTTTTACAACAAAAACATAATAATGAAAATTGTGCAAATACAATGAAAGTAAATGGGGACACACTCTGGTGTTGTTGACAGTGACACACATCAACACGCCAAGTGTTTTCACTCCTACAGGTGTTCTGCTCTGGTCCCATTCTGTTGACTCAAAACCAAAAATGGCATCGTTACAAACGCTGACGTTCGCTCCTCTTATTGGTCCGATTGTCTGGCTGGAGCGGGAAAGTGAACACAGGAAGAAGGTCAAACCTCACGAGTTCAGAACTCTTTCAGACCAAAAACAAGCCCCTAACGAACCCGGGGTTCGTTACGGACCGGGCAGAGACCACCTCCTCTAAAGGGTCTCGGTGTGATTGTTTTGGTCCACGCCTGAGAGCGATTTCCGTTTTCACACCTGCCCAAACGAATCGTACCAAGAGGGTTTAACCGACGTTCAGAGCCGACGTTTGGTAGTAGAGAGGAGGAGAGTGAGGGGATGGAGGCTGGAGTGGTGGATGGGTCCAGACCATACTGTAGTTGCCACGGGCAGATACAGTAGAAAATGTCCATCCATCCATTTTTTTCCGCTTATCCGAGCTCGGGTCGAGGTGGCAGCAGGCTGAGCAGCACGTACCAGACATCCCTCTCTCCGGCAACGCTTTCCAGCTCCTCCTGGGGGATCCCGAGGCGTTCCCAGGCCAGATGGGATATTTAATCCCTCCAGTGACTTCTGGTCTACCCTGGGGGCTCCTCCCTGTTGGGAGGCGCCCAGGAGGCGTCGTTATCAGACGCCCGAACCACCTCAGCTGGCTCCTTTCGACGTGAAGGAGCGGCGGCTCTACTTTCCGGCTCAGCTCCCTCTTCACCACAACGGCCCGGTACAATGTCCGCATTACTGCCAATCTCCCGCTCTACCCTTCCCTCACCCGTGAACGAGACCCCCAGATACTTGAACTCCTTCACTCCTTCACTCAGGGCAGTAACTCACCCCCAATCCGGAGGGAGCAGTCCACCGTTTTCCGGCTGAGAACCTCAGACTCAGAGATGCTGAATCTCATCCCTCGGCCGCTTCACACTTGGCCGCGAACCGGAGGTCACGTTCCGACCTCCGGTAGAAACGTCTTTGGGTTTTGTACCAAGATTTTCTACTTAAATATCAGTAGCTACACCACAGTGGAGAAATAAAAGTAGTACAGAATGACATGTATATGACAATAATAAAGTCCGAAATGTTGAAGTAAAGTACGAGTAAATACAGTTATTATTTGTTATGTGACACTGTGTGGTAACAACAGGCACAGTGATGTGTGTTGATGTGATCGTCATGACGACGACGACGATGATTCTCTAAACGTACTGTAAACGTTTCTCAAATTGCTTTTTCATTTTTATTCAGCTGTATGTAATTGTACACTTCCTGTCACAGTGCAAATACCAAAATAAAAGCCCAGGCGGTTCCATCAAATAATGAACATCTGAGGGTTTTATTCCCCAAGACGCGAAACCAGTCGGGACGTGGGTTTGGTTCCAATTCAGTGAAATATTCTGGTTCGTTAACAACTATTTATAAAACATTTAGGAAGTCATTTAGCTAAACAGCAAATATGTAATTAATTTATTTGAAAAGTGTAGTCCCTCTTAAAATTGTTATAAGCTAAACCTAAAAAAAAAAAGTCATCACGGAGCACTGAACCGCGCTCGCAGTATTAATAGACAGATTAAAATCAGACATGAAGAAGAAGGCTTTAATCTAAAACTATAATGCCATTTTGGTTAGTAAAAAAAAACAAAAAACTATATGTATTTTTATCTTTATATTCCTCTTTGATGGATAGAAAGGTAGAATATTATTTTCATGCCAGTAACTCTTCTGGCCGACATGAAGAGGTGGTAAATTTTTAAATCCCATCTTGCAGAGCGTCGTCTCAACTCGGAGTCGCCTCGGTCCATTTATCAGGCTCCTGTGTGATAAATAAAGCTCACTCGGCTCCGGTTGTCTGAGAGGCAGAAAAAAAAAAAACCCTCCGTTGTGGCTGGTGCACGGGCGAACAATGTCTTCACATGTCAGCAACAAGCAGGGTCTCCATCATCATCATCAACATCAACATCCTTTTCCAGAGTCCCGCACTCCATCTCTGCTGAGCGATAAAATGTTTGATCAGTTCATTTCAGTGTGGCCTCCAGTGTTTCTGGCTGCCTGCACTTAGCATGCAAGAGGCAGAGTGAGATTAATGCAGCGGTTTATTCCTGCAGAATCGCAGGCAAATAGATTCACTTTGATGCGGCCACGTAAGACACCTTGCTGTTGAAGCTGCCAGGCGTCTGCGTCACGTCGGTCCACGAGTGTTTTACAGCCACCTCCTCCTCCTCCTCCTTTTTCTTCTTCTTCTTCTCCTCCTCCGCCGCTGTGAGGTTAATCGAGGATAAACAGGTAACCTATTTACTCTGAGGAAAAGCTTCTACCTCAAAGTGTCACTTCACTGCAGCGTGCAGACTTTTTATGGTTTGTTCCTCCTGACTTAAAAAGACTCATGAATGTGTTTGAAGCCACGAAATTCCTGATTTTGATATTTGAAAAGTGCAGGAAAGAAAAATACACAATGCAGATGAACAAACCACAAAAACAGTTCTGGTTTTAAAACTAACGCGCTCGGTCACAACAGCGTTTGTTGTCCTTGAAAACAGCTTTAAACGGCCAACGTTTACATTTAGTGTCAAAGCAGGAGAGGCTTGATTTCAACACCACCCGTACAGAAATATAATATATGACATACAGTATAAGTCCCTATTTCAAGAGTGATGTTGTCACCAATAAGGGGATATATTATCACATACATACATCCTCTGGATATATATATATATAAGATATAAGTTTATAGCATATATGAAATAACTAGTTTAATTTGTATATATATTAAAAATATCTATGATGATTTTTTTATATATATTTAATTTATATATGCAGGTTTATTAAACAACATACATATAGAAATTCTACATGTATGTATGTTTTTTATTAACTCCTTATTAATTTGATTATTATTAATTAACATTTTAATTATTATTAATTAATATGTTTATCTTCCTGTTCTGAGAAAGTGGTCTCAGAGTTTTGGACTCTATTGTATAATATCAACATATACTGACAGGCTTTGGGATGGATATATATTTACATGACATATGTCAACAATATAATCATACATACATAAACATACATATTTGTATGGGCTACATATATATGTCAATATATGAAATGTTTTTTAATTTGTGTGTACTATATATATATATATATTATATTTGCATATGGGCATTACAGGGGTTTAAATCTCACCTCATCCCTCCAGTCAGTGCTTTCCCCCTAAACATGACCTCAATCTTTTCCTACACTTTAAGCTCCTCGAATCAATATTTTTTAATATCATAAAATCAAATGGCGTTTCTCGCTCTTATTGAAGAACCCACAGAAAATTCTCATCTTTTTGTGTCTCTCTCTGTTCTACAGATAATGCAGCAGGCAGACGCTTTTTCCACAAACCAGCTCCGATAAACTGGCAGCGCACGAGCCGCTCTGCAACAAACAGCACACGGATGAAACTAGAGACTAGCCGGGGAACACAGCGGAGCATTTAGCTGCTTAAGAGCCAGACGTTATTCTCAGGAGAGGGTGGAGGACAAACCAAGAGTTCAAAGAATGGAGAATATTCTGGACACACACAAATCCAAATGAGTGATAATGTTGCTCTGTGTCTGCTGGATGGAGCACATTAGCCATAACAACTGCATTTGTCAATATCATGTCAGCGCTGGTTGTAGAGCTCTCCTGCTCTCTGTTTTAAAAACAAAAAAACAAATAACTAATCAATGCAGCCTTTCAATAACGTTGTAGCTGTCTAATCTTACCCAGACCTCGACCGCTGGGAGGGCACAGCAGAGAACAGTTAGAGGGAGTTCAGGAGGCAGTGATAAAAAACCAATAAAACCAATTTTGTCATCAAGCTGCGCAAAAAGCTCTCACATCAAACAAAAAACAGCAAGAATCTTCTAAAATAAAGAGCCTAATGTTATTAAAAACATCTATTCCAGCAGAGAACGGTGCGGCTGGAAACGGCGTAAAGCCTCATCAGAGCCGAAAGGATTAGAGTGGAAGAGCCACACCATGATCTGTTTTTAGTTTAGCAAATAATTAGATTTTATAGTCAAATCTCCTCTTATCGGGATCTTTTTGTTTTAATGTGTCTTAGTGCGACTTGTGTGTGTTTGTTTGTCGTCGAGATGAAGAGATAAAGAGAGCGAGAGAGAGAGAGAGAGAGAGAGAGCGAGAGGGGGAGAACGTCACTGGAAAACAAAGGGTGAGACTGTGGACTAATAAAACTACACAGAGCACCAATACCTTAAATCAATATACAAACAGAATCTACTCCCTATTTCTTCTTTATTGGATCTGTCTGTGGATATGAGACACAGCATTGTGAGTGTGTGTGTGTCTGTGCGTGTGTGTGTGTGTGTGTGTGTGTCGTTGAGCTTCAGCACTGCAATCCGTCGACCACTAAGGATTTAGTATTGAGTTTTTCTGTTTGTTTAGTTTTTTTGAGACACAGCCGTGATATTGAAGCACAGATCCTTTTCTCTGCTCCGCTGCACGCCGGCCCGTCCTCGCCACAGATACAGCTGATGGTGTAGCCTCGAGTACAGTGAAGCCTTAAGCTAAGACAACTATTTGTACAGCGGTGTTTCCACAAAATTGGTTGTTGATGGGGGGGGGGGGTTGAGCTTCAGCACAATCCCTCCAAAACAACCTCCAGTAGATGTTTTTCCAGATGGATTACTGGATGATGTGTAATAAACCGAGCTTAATACAAAAGGCATGTTTTCGTGAAAACAGAAAGAAAATAAGATACTACACACTGAACTGGGGAAGTGAGTCCAGAATGCATCATTGCTTTCAGTTCAATATCCATATGTTCAGCAGGGTTTTATTCCTGCATAGACAAAATTCTAGCACTTGTTTTCTAGGTACTCGGTGGATGTGACGTTTGTACGCCACTACGGCAATGTAGCGGCGCTGTATCGTTATCCGCGCATCAGGCGGAGCCATCCGAAATTGCCAAAGAAGAAGAAGAATACGAATGCGCTGGATTTCCTGCCTGTGGAAGGAGGCGGCGACCTGATTTTGCGGCTCTTCAAACAGGTGAATAGGGTTGCCACCCGTCCCGTATTTTAAACACATCAAAGGTGGCAACCCTCCAGATGAATATTATCTCTTTTACATCCGAACACACCCAGCTTCTCGAAAAGTTCCCCTAACTGAACGTTACATCCCATCGTGTATGTCGGGCGTACGGCTCAGTACCACCCACCAGCATAACAGACGTATCCCAAACACGGAGTTATCCTTGCTGCTAGTGTTCTCCAGTGGCCAAACACGGTACTGCAACAAAAACAAACTCACCGTCATCTTAAAAAAACCTGCAGGTAAAACTGCGGTTGGCGATCTGGCTAACAGATTATATCTCAATCTTTTTTAGGTAGAGTCACAATCCACAATCTGAATAGCAAGTCTCTCCACAGGTTTAGTTGATCACATGACTTCTGTCACTCCAGCTCAAAAGGCCCAACTCACAAACCTCTGCATCCTGTTTCCGCTCTGATTTTATTCTGAAAGTCCAGACCAGATGTTGTGATTCGTATCTTTCTGTCACTCTCGCTGCGACTCTTCGCCCACAATGCTTCTGTTTTCTCTTTACGAATTGTGTCACAACCGATCTCGCTTCCCATCGCGCCTGTACGACTCATCGTCAGATTGTCCACTCCTACCGTGAAGTCCACTTGGTCGTGAGCATGATGCCGGATGAAGGTAAATCCTGTGAGAACGGACGGCTGCGAGGGGGAAATTCCCATGGTTACAAGAGCGTCCTTAAGTTAGGTCACGTGAGGGTTACAAACAAGTAAAATATATCAGAACAGTCAGAAAAAACCCCCGTCACACCTGAGACACGGATGCTGACGTGAACGATATCAATGAACTGGTGAAACTGGTAATTACAATACCCACCACTGTGACATCAGCAGGACAGGAAGCACAAATGCAGACCAGAAAAAAAAACCTTGCAAGATTCAGGTGAACTACATATCTTGAAGAGATTGGATACCGTACATCCCATAATACATGATTAGCAGTAGCTGTCGGAGCCGTTGACGCAGGTATGAGTGATGCTCCACATGACAGTGATGTGATCCAGCTGCAGTGAGAACCTGTCAGCTGCAGCTCATCATCTGGCCCCATTAAAGTTTACAACCGACGCACCGAACCTGGAAGCATATAAATATGTAGCTCAGCAGCTTGTGACTCCTGCTGAACTTCCTGTAGCTGCTGGTGTTGTGTCAAATTTTTGTTTCCACAACAATTTTGCGCTTCCTCCTGACCTCATCATGAACCACGACTATTCCCCGTTCACGTAAACTCTCACTCGTGCAAACGCAAAACAGATCAGAAATCAGTGTGGATGCTGTCATGATACCTGATTGTTTATAGGAATAACACATTACTCCCACGCTATGCTAGTTCTAGGTTTAACAATTGTTAACTGCAATTTTAAATTTTCTAACACTGGAAAAATATGACGTTGTGAAAATGAATCCGTCACTCGAGTCAAAAACTGAAATTTGTAGAGACTTTTTTCTTTTTTTCCGTCTTACGGTGCAAAGTATTGAACCGTTCTGTGAAATGTGCTGTGTTGTCTTGAGACATAAGCCGAAGCATCTCAAGGGTGTTTTACTGTAAAAAACAATCAAACTGCTCCAAATATAGATTTTAGGCTTATACACACATCAAGGGGGGTCTATTCAACTCCACAGTTATCCCACCTTTTTTTCCCGAGAACTCATCATCATGTCACAGTGTGTGTGTGTGTGTGTGTGTGTGTGTGTGTGTGTGTGTGTGTGTGTGTGTGTGTGTGTAAGGGCTACTCAGTATTAATGCAGGCTAACTTGACACTGGGCAGCCACGAGAGGAAAGGCTCATCCCTGTGGTTTTGTTCGTCTGTTGTGTTCGCGCTCGCTCGCCAACAGTCACATTGACCGAGAAATCAATATGATCCTCGGGTAAAGAAAAGACCAGACTGAAGTCCCGCCATCTCTCCATCCATACATGTGCAGGCTGGGCTGTGTGTGATTGTGACAAGGTGAAGTCATCCTCCCTGGAGGATATGAGGGGTGAATAATGCCCCAGAGAAAGAAGAAAGGAAGGAAGGGAATCAGAAAAATCAATTGCAGTATGTACCATACTGCCCATATAGAAACCTCCCTGGGATTAACTGTGAAAGATGCACATGAAGAAACTCAGTAGCTTAGCAACACCGAAGCTACAAACAACCCACAATGCAACACTTTGTAAGAGCTGGTGTCACACTGGTGCCTTTGTCCATAAAGAAAGAATCTGCCCAATACGATTCAAGTGAAGTAGCACTTTCTGGCACATAGAAAAAAATGCTGACTCATTTACACGCACGTCTCTGCTGCTCGTCCATGTTGACAGTTCTTGTGAAGGTCTTGCTGCAAGAACATCAAAGTGACAGGAAGTCATTCATTTTCCATGTGAGCCGGCGTCTCTTAGAGCAGCGGTGTGGGGGCGTTGGGAAAAAAAAGGAAATCTGCTTCCTGTTTACGCCAGCTCGTGCCTGCGGTACATAAGGCATTCTCAGGTGTGTTAATATGGACGGAGCTAAAACCGTCATCTGGACGGAGGTTGTTCTGGTTTGAAGACACTGTGTGGATGTAGCCTTAAATAAAAAAAAGGTGTCTGACGCTGCAGGTGTTCCAGGTGAGTTGGTGAAGTGTTGTCTATATTTTATGAAAATAAGAGGGAATTTATCGTGCTAACAAACTTGCTAGCTGTCCGTTTCATCCACATCATCTCCGTCAGAGCGCCAGCGAACTTCAACAGCGTTCCTGAACGGGCAGTCGGAGAAACCATCGGTCTGAAAGTTCGTGTCTAAAGGACTTAAAGTGCTTCCATGGAGGATTTTTAAAACCTGTTGGCTCAACTTTCTACCACAGCAACAAAATTAGAGAGGAGACACTGTCTGTGGTCATGCATCACTGCAGTGTGGAAGGTAATCACTGTAATGAACTGAAATCTCAGTGTCTGCGTCACTGACTTTCCTTTGGATTTGCCTGGACACAGCAAAACAAAGCTCATCGTGTCTGAGTACAGCTGCTGTGTTTGAAAACATCTTGAAGAGCAGCTTACGGCCCAATCTCAAACAGAAAGTCATGTTACTTCTGAAATTCAAATCAGAATCTGCAACGATGGATGATTGGACTGAAGATCAGCCAGACCAATGACGAGGTCACAGTCCTCTGAACACGGCGGCCAAATTCAGCCTCTACCTGGTTTTAAAACATGATTGCTTGATCGAAACCGTCCTCATATTCCAGCTTTACAGCCCCAACAAAATCAGCCTCAGAGGCAGGATATCTGCCGTGCAATTTCCGAATCCTGATTTATTTTTAAAGAGCGTGCGCTTGAAGGCAGCCGCAGCGGGCTTTTTAAGCCTGTGAGTAGTACTCTAAAGCGACAGTGAGAGAGGCAGTCACTCTGCTGCGCCCCGAGCAGCAGACAGCGGTGACCAATCTGGGCATTAAAATTATATGTTGTCATATTTAGAAAAGTGTTCTGCACGCATATCTGAGCTGAAACAGTTGAACTTGGGCAGTTACTTACAATGTGTGCGTAGATATGATCTACACATGCGTGTGTAAGGATATATGTGGTATCCTCTTTTACACCAGGTCAAAAAAAAAAGAGAAGGCAGCTTTAGCATTTCCTAAATAATGAATTAGTCAGAAAACGTGACTTCAGAACATCAAGGTGCTTCATCATGTTTTCCTGTGGCATTAATTACCCCCTCATACGTGCTGGATACAGAGCCAGGTAACATCCTGAGCTTTGCTTTAACCAGAAACAGGTGAATATAATTCTTCTTTTTCCCTAAACCCAGTAAAAGAGACTGTTTGCCACAAATTAAATAATAAAAATTTTAAAAAATTAGTTAGATAAGTGATATTACACTGTAAATAAACATGAGGTCACCATCAGGGATCACTGGTCCAAACACCTAATGCTACTTTTGCTGACACTGACATTGTGCTCAACACAACAGTGATACAAAACACCACCTGACAGGTAAGATTTGAACTCCTACAGGCACGTGGCGGATGTCATATCAATCGCCAACTTACTTGAATCTTCCCTGACAGTGCTGGCACTGATCCCCGACCCATCCGTGGTCACACACGCAGGTCCCGTTCATGCACTTCCCTGAAAAACAGTTTTTATCGCAGGACTTGGACACCGCTGAGGCTTCCGTGTGAAGCACGAGATGAAGCATGATAAATATCCCCAGGTATGTTTTCAAGAGGTCCCGTGCGCTCTTCCTGGTCGACTTGGTCCAGGTGCACAGATGCATCCCACCAGCATCATCCATGATGGACGAAGAGTGTCTGTTTGAGAGGCTGCAGCCACGACGGAGAGACCGAAACTGTCACCTTACGCTGTGCGGTGATGTGCTGTCATCAGCAGCGGTGTCTGTAGGCTCAAGCAGCCTACCTGTGACGCCCGAGGAAGAGGCGCAGGAAAACAGTAATTACGCACTGTCAGAGGCGCGCGACGGGAGCAAGACATGTAACTTTGATGGAAACAGTTTACACCTTAAAACCAAGGTGAACGCATTTCCAATCATCCGCTCTGAACAACCGAAACATAAAAAAAAAAAAAAAAATCCAGTTCCGTGCTCTGCGGCGCGTCCACACAAGTCTTCCAGATAACTTCTGCTGTGGTCAGGGTTCCGATGTAAACACACGACCGTGACCGGATGATGCTCCCTCCACGTCAAAGAGCATAATCCCGGAGATCAAATCAAACCACGGAGCTCAGATGATCGCCGTGCGACGCGCTCCTGCTGGACGCGTTCCCAGACAAAGACGTGCCCTCTGCCCGGGTTTGTTATCGGAGGATGCGACAGCCGCATGCAGCTCTCCCCGGAGCGGCGCCTCTGTCTCTCTGTCTCTCTTTCTCTCTCTCTCTCTCTCTCTCTCTCTCTCTCTCCGCTCCGTCTCCGTCTGCTCTCGGGTCCACCGCTGGTTTCTGACTGGGAAACTCCGGCACAAAGCCCCGAGCATGAGCAGTACGGCCGCGCGGTTAAAGGGGCAGCTCCCTTTAAAAGTCAAAGGCACGCGGCAGGCGCGGACACCGTGCACAGACAAAGCCGGTGACATTCACATGCAGCACTGGCAGCATGGTGTCAATATGTTTTCCTAGTGGCGGTTTACACAAGATACAAAATACCATAAATATGAAATAGAATATAAAATATAGATAGATAGATAGATAGATAGATAGATAGATACTGGATCTTTAGTTCTTCAGGGCTGACTAAGTACAACAATAATGTGAAATCCAATTTTGTTACCCAGTCAACAGAAATAATTTGCATGTTTGCACAAATTCTCTCTCTCTCTCTCTCTCTCTCTCTCAGAAAGTTAGGAGACAGGGTGACCACAGGGAATGATAGCTAATAAAACTGCAGCAAAATGGTAATTTCTACTGGAACAATTGCAGCTCTGAGACAGTGTGGAGACGGCATAACTTATCAGTATCCCCTACTAAGTCCATTACAGCAAGGTCGCTTCAGTGTATGGCTCAATTATTATCAATCCATTCAATCTATTATTATCTATTCATCGCCAGCTGGAAGAAGTGAAAGAGATGTGAATGCCTGCAGTGGCTGCCGGTGTCCAGTCTGATCAAGTGCTGTAGAGATCAATAAGTGATCAACTGAACATGGAAAAGGAAGCTTTAAATCGGAAACAAACCTCTTTATTTCTGACCTGAGTCTGTGTTTGCCTGGATGCATTTGAGCTGATTCAGAGACAGATATGACAGGAACATTAAAACCAGACTGACACAGCAGAGGCCTAATTCCCCAAACTGTCTTCCTGATTTATAACTTTATCTCACTCCGAAGGCTTTAAAGACACAGACATATTCTTTGGAGCCAAGCGGTGCTTTTGGAAAACAAAGCCAAGATTTGCATCTGCACTCCCCGAGGGCTCACAAAAACATCCAGCGAGCCAGAAGACGATAATCCTCAAACCGAAAGATAGACTCCTCTTTTAAAGCAAGATATCACTCTGCTGCAGTGTGGTGGAGACAATAACAAGGTTTCAACATGAGCTGTTGATTGCAACAGTTACATATCCTGGTATATCACAAGGGGAGTGTGAATATATACTGTTGCGTCGATGAGCCAACTGAATCCAGTTGCTTAAAAGTCAATTTTATGACTTTGTTGCATTACCCAATATCAGTGCAAAGCCCCAAATGTCCTCCCAGATCACTGTTGTTTTCAAACTCAACACAGCTGTGTTTCACAGTTCACAGTGAAGTTTTGAAACCCTAACAGAGGAGAAAGTTCGGGGATTTTGCTAATGGATATTGCAAATGCTATTGGGTGCTACAACGAAAACAGCCTGTATCAATTAAATTATTTCCAGCTGCAGCAGTTTTCAGAAAACAAGCTCTGAAAAACTCACTGAGAACAACCTGACCAACACCAAACATCAAAGTTAGCAAGGAGCTGGTGAAAGAAAGTGGAAAATCTAGCAGCTAAAGCACGGGACCGTTTTCTCAGTTGCCGGTGGAGACCAAACCAGAGCTAGAAGGAAGGGCGAATATTCAACTTACACTCATCAGGTGGACATAAACAGAAACAAGTGTCATTGTTGTGAGTGAGTGAGTGTGACCGAGTGGCTGAAAACACACGAATGCAGCTTTAAATAAACCAAATCATGTCATATTTTTTTAGACATAAAGCTTTTACAGCTCTCACAGCACATCACCCATGCACATATCTCAAACAATGATTACATGATGCTTTAAAAATGGGTCAATATGAGCCATAAATATGAATTTCCTGTAACATTAGGCCCTGGTTACATTTCTCTTGATCTGAATGAATAGGCGAAGTAAAAACCCACTTCTACTATTTCACACTTGCATTATTGGGAGGAGGTGATACCAGGACTTAACTTGGCCCATTTGACAGTTAACAACATGATCTCACCTCAAGGTTCATTTAGTAGCAGTTCTGGAGCTTTCCGTCATTTCTTATGATCTTCATCAGCAGATGGATTTTGCCCGGCTGTCATTTTCCTGTCTTCTCCTCCACGTTGGCTTAAAACTTTAAGACCTCATCGCTGACCCTGGAAGCAGAAGTAAACAAAACAATCTCATCTCAAGGTGCATTTAACAGCTGGACTGGAGGTTTTGAGCATATTACATGAATTTCAAACAGAAAAAGACCCATCTTTGCCATCCATAATAATCAAATTATCGTAGAATTTGTATTAATCAGTGATGACAGAAATTCCAGAGATCTCAGACAATTTAATACTAAATTTCTTATCAAAAGTTTGACAAGATCTGTACTTTCAATACAAACAATTGCAAACAGGAAGTAAAAACATCCAAGGCAATTTTAAGTTTTGATTATAATAAACATTTAGTGATTTTTAAAACTTTGATTTAGATTTAAAGTGTCTTTTAATTACTTGATGATTAGAAGACTTAGTGTTGTCAATGTACAAATGTATTGATCCCTTGACTTGTTTTTTGTCAGAATCTCTGCCTCATTCAAAAATAATTAAAATAAATATTCTCTTTTTGTTGTTTTTTTGTTGTTGTTGAACTGTCAGTCACAAATTTCTCCAGCAGTGTCAATGTGCTAAGAACTAATTCAACACTAAATCAACAGGGATTACTTTGTTTTGTATTGTGTTATCTCATCATCCCATAGACGGTGGCAATGGAAACATCTGGACATAATTGTATAAAATCTTGAGAGTTTCAAACAGTTAACATAATCTGCAGCCTTGGATAAATGTACATCTTAATGTTGTTTCTGATACTGGTTTTGTATAATCCTGTATATTGGCTGCACTTTCGCTAACGCAGCATCGTTGAGTGGGATTACTTCCTGCATGTGTACATGACGATTAATCATTCAGGCTGCACTGCACAACTGCTCTTTCTTCACAAAGTCAGTGCCCCTTGTGTTATCTATGGATTATCCCCATTTGAGGATTGTCCGTGATGTGTAGCTTCAGGACAGACAGTACAGACTTAATGAATGAACTCTATGTTTCTATTTATGGATTTTTTCAGCAGCTGATCAACTATGAACATTATTTCACTCGCAGTTGAAGTCTATGGATTTTGTGTTGATGTTTTTTTCCTGGGCTTCATGTTTGCAGCTTTACCCTTCATCAGAACACCAGATCTCTTGGCCCAGACCCGTCTCTGTCAGAGTCATAGGAATAACAGCATAAGAAAAGTAAACAGAACAAGCACAAGCCATCACCTATGACAAATGTGGAGGGGGTGGGAAAGAAACAGAGCAGAGGAGAGCTTGACTGTTTATAAACAGTTCTCCACCTGAGCAGAACAAGGACCACCGTCATCATCTACAGTCCAAGATGGCGGAGTTAGAGTCTGCCAGCGGGACCAGAGACCTGCCTACAGGCAAGACAACCCGAGCTGTGGCTAACCGAGGCTAGCTAGTTAGCAGCGACTTAACTTTCTAAATACATATAGCACCTCGGGAATATCAGCGCAGTCCAAACGAATACTCCATATAAACTAAGCAAAAAGTGAGATTGGTAGTAGCCTTTTTATATACGGTCTATGGTAGTGGCACGATTTGTAAACAGCATTGTGGGTCAAAAATTGCCAGTAAAACGGCGTCACAATGGCGGAAAATACGAATTACAGCTTCCGGTCAGGACTTTCACAATAAAATCGGAGCGGAAACAGAATGCAGGTCTAGGATTGCGATTCTACCCAAAAAGATTGCTGTCACTATGATGTTTTTGACAGATCGCCCTCTCCTAGATAAAAGATAAAAAGATAAAAAAGCTCTTCTATACAGTTTCTCTACTGTCTCTGTTACAAGTACAAATTCAGACATTTTTTAAAACCTGAATCTGATTGGACGTGACAATCAGGGGAGGAGCCAGACATAGGAAACCGAACTTCAGGCTATATGCAAGGGAAATTTTCCCCAGGTGGCAGCAGAAGCACAGATACTGTAAACACACTCACCTGTCCAGAAAAAGCTCTTCTATACAGTTTCTCTACTGTCTCTGTTACAAGTACAAATTCAGACATTTTTTAAAACCTGAATCTGATTGGACGTGACAATCAGGGGAGGAGCCAGACATAGGAAACCGAACTTCAGGCTATATGCAAGGGAAATTTTCCCCAGGTGGCAGCAGAAGCACAGATACTGTAAACACACTCACCTGTCCAGCTCAGACCTGCCGTGACTACACTGCGCTCGGGGATGAAAGAGTAAATGGAGCCCCGAAATTAGTTTTTTAAAAACTCCTATACTCTGACACTTTTATAGGAGCACCAACCCGGAGATGAAACTTGACAGATCCGTTTTTACCAGTTTGCATGGCGGCTAGGAGCCCTGTTCCTGGCTGCCTCAGATGATGTCACTTACTCTTTGTGATGTCAGTTAAAAGCAAGCCCCAAACCAGCACCGACCTGTCCTGTGTTGTAATATCACTTTGTGACTGTAGACGCTGTGTGAGTCAGTGGCGCGTCAAGTCTGCCCTCAGTCCCACGAAGAAGAACAACTTCCGGCAGCGCTTGACGCATCACAGGAACACAGGAATGGCTGAACCTCCTAAAAGGTAATATTCATCTGTATCCCGCAGGACCGCTCCCGACAAGAAACCACGTTCAACTGCAAAGAAAAGAAGCAACACGAGTAAATCTCGGTGTGGTTTTCCACCGCTGGAGACAGCTCCTGAGAGTAAAGAGATGCGGTTTGATGCCGAGCTCGCAACTTTCCTGTTAGCCCGGTGAGTAGCTTCAACATTAGCTCTTTAGCTAAAAGTATAATCAGTGCAACGACTGACAAACCGTACCGACAAACATTTCAGGTGGTGATATTGACGTTGTCGACAGACGTTTTAGATGTTACTAGGATTGTGTCTGTTGCTCTCGACTGTTGTACAGCTAGTGACGTCAGTAATTTTAGGCTCATCTTGTAACTGATGACTGTAATTTGAGATTGTATGGACCCAGTAGACCGAGTGAATACACGTCGATCGGTTCACCATGTTGTAACCACTTTACATTACTGTTAGGAGAGCAGCCATGATTGAAAGTGCACTAGGTCTTTATGTTTCTCAGCAGATTTCATCATACCTCTGTCTTTATCAGGACCTGAGCCAGTACAGATGCAATACCGCCTCCACCTGTTTCACCAACGGCAGAGTCCAGACAGTGAGGAGGGTCTAGGTGAGTAACATGCTATCATTCAATTTGAAAAGTAAGACTTGTCTATACCACTGTGATTAAATCAGACCCACAGTGTATACATGTTCATACTGCTGATTCTTAATAATGAATATACCACTGCCTATACTGGTTATGGATTTTACAGTATATCCATATTTGTACTACTGAATTTGTTGGTTATATAGTGTTTACATTGAATTCTTATCACACCTCTAGTTGTTTACCTTTCATTTCCTTGCATTTACATTTCATAATATTCATACTGCGTTTATTTTTGCATATTCATATCTAGCCTCACAATTTATTATATACACAGAACAGACCTAACATGTTTGAATATAAAGAGCTTGTTTGATCTAAAGGAATTGTCCTATCACATGTTTGTCTGTATCAGGACCAGAATTCCAGTCTAATCACCAATGATGGACCAGCACCTGCCTTTTCTTCTGCATCTGGCCTCATCAGTCATCAACCACATTACATCAACACCTTGAGGTATTATCCCTGCACATGACAGATATTGTCTATACTGTGATCTTTTGCACATCTTGCCCAGCAGGAGTTTTGTCATTCTAAAACACTTTTGTACATAGTATAGTGTCTTTGTTCTTTTTATATATTTCCTATGATTACATTAATTGAATACTACACCAAGCCAAATATCTTGTAAGTGAAAACCTACCCAGCAATAAACCTTATTTTCTGAGTCTGCCTTTGTGATGTCCTCATGCTGCTATATCCTGCCAAGGCCCACCCATGTGTCCTGCAGTATCCCCTTGCCTTCATAAATCTGCAGGTGTATGGAGGTTACAAGTATTTAGATCCTATTTTCACACCTGAATTTAAATTCTACTTGTAACCTCAGTGTCACACACTTGCCGGAATTTTGAGCATCAAGTTTTAAAGTTTTGTGCTTTGTATGTGACACAGAAGCTATTCCTCTTAGTGTCTTTGTGTTGCCTCACCACTAATGTATTTGTTTATTTTATTTATGACTCTATTCTACAAATTCTTCACATTTACATGTATTGTTTTTATTACAGTATATGCTAAATGAGTTTTTTAAGTGGATTATTGATACATCTTATGTCCTTAGACTGCCTCAAACATTTCAGTCAAAAGAGGAGCTGCTTCACATGTCCTTATTTTTCCTTTTGTGTTTTTCATAGGCATAGCAGAATCCACCTCGGGTCAGAACCACGATTTCTGGAAACCAGCAAGACATGGTAAGTCCTGTGTATTACTCCACCCCATGTGTGTATATAGGCTCAAATTAGAGTCAAAATGATTGAGCTTGTAAAGTGACCTTAAAAAATATATGATATTTGAAAAATGGCTGTTGGATGTGTGCGATCAGCCTGTAAGACTAATGTAACAGTTGTGACAGCTAACCGTGTTAGCAGCATCTTCGCACGGCTCAGCCAGGAGCCCGTTGCTGTCACCACCCCTTTTTTTTTTTTTTTTTTTTTAACTTCGCCTTCAGCTGCTTCTTCATACAAATTCGAGCCAGCAACTCAGTTTAGCTTCAGCTTGTGCAGAAGCAGCAATCCCACTGTGATTTCTTTGGAAATGGCATTTTCTTGTTTTTTAATGTTTTCTTTTTTACAAATCGCCCAAGGTCAAGAATTACATTTGAAACTCGACTCGTATGACTGTTGCAAAACAAAGGAAAAAAGAGATTTATACTGCTTCCCAATTTTCCACCAATCAAAGTTTGATTAAGTTCAGGCGGCTAGAACTATTTGATTATGGTTAGAAAACAAAATGTAGGCACGATTGAAAGTAACCAAAGCTGACTGCAGGGGACAGCATCCAAAATGCATTGTCCTGTGTGTCAACGTCAGTTTCTATCTTCTAACTTACTCATTTAGGGGGAAAAAAAATATGATTTGGGGAAGAAGATGAATGAACAAATCAAGCATACTCACAGTGACTGCTTGTGTTCAGCAGATCAGAGCATGTATAAGATTCATCTCTATCTGCTACATATGATTAAGACAGATTTTATTTTCATGGGTTTGTTCCTTCATTCACGGCGCATTAATCTACAATATTTAAATATTTTCTAACCACTTCTTTTTTTAATGAGAAGCCATCCGAACGCGTGTGTGGTTTGGTTTGTCGTTTACTGCTCTCCCCACAGTGCTGAATCACATTTAACTCTTCAGATAACTCCAGATGACTCTTATTTAGAATCTATATTATCTGAATACAGCCGTTATTCTGGCAGTCGGCCACCTCTTGAGGAAACAGCTGGTTTACTGCAGGCTGGATTTTCCTCTCCACACCTCCTCCTGGGACACACAGCACTGCCTCCCGCTCTCCACGGTGCACCTTGATGCTACTAATGCTGACGTACACTTTTTTCTTTGTCCTAATTTTTGCAGGTCTTTTGCCAGCAACGAGACCATCTGCCTTGCCTCTAAATTAGGGAGAGTATTTATCAAATGTCCTGTGATGGGAATACTGATCTGGGTTCTACGCTGCCTTGCAAGTCGAGATAAAATGACAAGGTCAAGGATATGGAGATATGCACCCTTCTCACATCAATATTCATTAACTTTCTGGGTGGATATGAAATGGAAAATTAATTGTAAGAGTTTGGTGTCACAAGTGTTGGTATAATGAGACTTTGTGCAAAGTGGATGGGTTTTTTTTTGGGTCATATTTAACAAATACTTGTTTAATAAATGTTTATTGGTATTTTTCAGGCAAAATGCGACAAATTAAAGTCATCAAACTCCTGTCTATTCAGTCTTCAAATGCATTTCCAGTCTGAAAGGCCTGATCAACATGAGCTGCTCAAATCTACTAGTTTAAAGCTCCAAGGGACAGTAAACAGCGTTAGCCTGTGCCTCACTGTTCGCCTGTGGGAAATTGGTTTGGCTTGTTGTTATTCCTGCTGCTTGAGTTGAATCCTATTATAGATCGTTTTTAACCTCCTCCCAAGGGCCAAAGTAGGAATATTGATTGGCTTACACAAAGAACCCACTGTGAGGAAAATGAAAAAGAAGAAGAAGAAAAAAAAACTAATATTGATTTTTGACAGTTTGTTTATAATTAAACTGCGGAATAACTAACTGCACCGGAGGGATGTGGATGAATGAGGATTATGAGGATATGCAGGATGCAGAGCAGGTACTTGCAATGTCATTGGTTTTGCTGCTCATCGTCTTTCTCTTTGTGCACAACGTTCACATCTTTCACCGCCAGCTGCGTGGTGTTTAATAGAGCAGATGTGCCATAAAACACGCGTGTTAATTTCTGCATATTCTGTCATCATGGCCATTTTTCTAGACAAGCAGAGAGACACACACACTAAAACACACACACACTAAAACACACACCGATGCAGACTGACAGCATGGACAGAGTCAGTGGATGTCAGAGAGAGAGAGGAGAATTAAACGGCCTTGGGAAACGATTATAAAAAGATTATAATATTTGATTGATGTTTGGTGGCCCCTGCTGTTTAATAGCTGCTACTGCAACTGACACAGAAATATACAGGTAAGAAAAAATTACTTTTTGAATGTGAAGATTCATTTTTGACCTCGGAAACAGTAGTTTTTAATCTTAGCATAAGGTCACTTGGTGGATTATTTTTCTGAGCTTTCAGCCACATCACTTGGTCTTCATCAGTGAATGGATTTTGCTCACGATTATGAGGATATGTGATTTTATACCTTTAGGAGAAAATGTCAAATGTGCAAACTTTTTATGTCACAAAATATCATTGACTTGACTTGAAAAAAAAACTTAATATAAATAATAATTTTATTAGTTATTAGTTACAATATTCACACAGGAAAAGATATACTGTATGTTAGAACACTATAAACAGAAAAATAGGCTACACACGCTGCTTCAGGGGAGATTTTAGCTTTGGGCCCCCATAAAGAATCACAAGTGGAGTCTGGATTAACAGGATGTATATATAAGAAGAAAAAACTAATTAAAAAACTACTGGACAAAATTGTGTTAATCCTTTCAGACATTCTAATAATTTTCTGCATCAAAATGATTCAAATATAACAAGAAAAAATGTGTCACACGTGCACGTGAATATGGTAGGTCACTTATAGACACTGGTTTGCTTTACCAGTTGGAAATCAAAGATTTTGACCAAATTTGAAAAACTGGGACCTAAACCCGATGAAAACAGTTCCAATTATCAATCGTCAAAAATGTAATTTTTAAAAAAAAAGAACATTAAGAAGGATTGTCTTTCTGTTTTATCAGTAAAAGTAAAAACAGGTAACTGTCCTCATAGCTATCTGGGAACAATAAACTCTTGTCTCTGCTTCCTCTTTGATTCACAAAAAAGAATTTTCCTTTCATTCCTGCAGCCACTTATCGCGGAAAAATGTTCCTTTCATGCTTCAGAATCGTTATTTTCCTGCAGAGACTGGGGATGTTACTGTCCTGGTGTGACCATAGTTACAGTTGTGATGACAACTACAGAACGATCCCATCCGCCGCTGCCAAGCCATGTTCATTTGATTTAAGGCAAGCTGAGTGAGAGGGGGAGAGAGGGCAGGACGTGGCCGGTGTCCAGGGGATTTCCTCGGCCTGTGATTGATTCCTATCTGCAGAGCTCAGAGACACATCGGCTGATCTGCTTAATGAGAAAACAAGTAGGAAAAATGAGGGACAGGAGGATACTGTTGCTTTCAGATTATGGAGGAAGAATATTACTTCCATATTGCACCCTTTGTAATAAAGAAAATGAAGATTTACGTTCACTTTTTCTGCATCTGGAGGCAAAAACATGCTGTTTAAGACTGTCAACTAGAGACTGAACTTCCACCCAGGTTACACTAGATGGCAGCAAATGCCGGCAGCCTGCACAGGCAGCTCTTTGTCATTTGGCCATTAATAGACTGTTTCCAACACTGATGTGCACGAGAAGGATCAGGCTGAAGGAGGAATCTGCAGAAAATTAACCAGTCTGTAGATGAAAAGTAACTTTACAAAAAGTCCTGGCGTCATAAAAGCATAAAATGCGTAGATTATAGAGAGTGATGATGTGGAGATCTGGAGAGAGGATGAGAGGATGTACTCACATTTTTAGAAAACTCTAATAGCTCAGGTGGTTAAAGAAGAAGCAGGTTTGGTATCTGAAAGGTTATTGGCCTGAATCCTGATGGGACAAAAATACATTGTTTGACATTCTTTGTTCTTGTGATGATGTTTTTACTGCAGCATTGTGTGTGTAGGATTTTTAATGTCACTGGAAGTTTCAACAATGCCTGTTTTACTGCCCTGTGTCATGCAGTGGGTATTAATTGTTTTACTTTGTAGTTTTACATTTCGACCAGGAGAGGGCAGATGTGTTCAGTGTGTTTTTTTTATTTTTTATGTGCTCAGTTGTACAGTAGCTACTGGAAGCTGTGAAGTGACAACAGCATCCACGGTATATTACTGCTCTCTTCACTTTTGTTTTTCGTTTTCTAATTTGTATACGTCTAAAATAGACTTCCTGATATCAGATTGTTATACATCGCAGATATTTATGACTCCTTAGCTGGTGTTTAGAGATTTCCTCACACTTTAAATTTAAAGTTTTCAACGTAAAGTCAGTCCCTGCGTGCTAACAACAGGACCGGGCGGTTTATAGAAATCCAGATCTGGTACATTTTGTAATCATACAGCCAAGTTTTAAAGCAAAATCAGGAGACAGAGACATAGATGGTAATTTATATTAACTGACACTTGCCTAATAAGTGTCAGTTAATATAAGCGCTTGTATACAGAGAACACTTTCTTCTCTGTTTTGCTTTAGGCATTAAAAACCTGGCACATTTTACAAAATGTTTGTTAAAGGCCCATGTTCATTCATCATGATGTGCTGTTGAATCACCAGTCTGTTATCCTTCCTGTGTTGCACACCGCTTGAACACAGATAATGACTAAACGCTATCTGTGCAGATAAATGTGCTGCTCCTTTGTGTAAAATGTGAATTGCCGTCGGCCTTGTGCTGCATCTGCCAGCTACAGTATGTTCCTGCGCTAATGATTTAATGCCACTAAGACACATTTCTGCACACATGGTACACAAGATGTCTGATTCTTCATCTAATATCATTTCGAGTCAGACCAGACATTCAGTAAATCACATTTTTCCACTTGTGCCATTGATGAAACACACACGCAGTCTCATGTATGTAATCCAGGCGTTTGTGCAGAACATGCAGAAAATTAAATTCCTCTGATATCCGCCAGCTCACATGCTACAGTACGTCCGGCCTCCTTGATACAGACATCAATCTTATTTCACTCCGGTGGGTATTCGACACAATCAAACAATGATTTTACAGTGACATAGCTCAGGGAAGGTATAGTCTGCATGCAGCACTTTCAATTTAGGCCGTGAAGACTCAGGACATTATTTTTCATTTATGAAATTCCTGCTAAAATTCCCATATTGCAACACAATCTCACAGGTGCAGGGTATTACTCACACACACAGCAGTGGGAAAGAGAACTCCACAGCCCGAAGAGGGAAAACAATTGAATTTTGATTGTAAGCAGACCAAACTCCAGCTCTAAATGATGCTTATGCTTCCCAAGTGTTCCCTTCCACAGTGATTTCAATGTTAACTGTTTAGTAAAGTTATTGTAAATCTAATAATTCTGCCATATCAGAAAACGACCCACAAAATGAGATATTTCTGCATAATTTAAATGTTGTTTTTTTTTCTTTGCTATAGTAAACTGCACAGTGCAGCACACAGCTTGGTCATGTGGCTAATAGGCTAAGTAATATGGCATGCAATCATCTCTTTGAAATTCCACACATGCCTCACATATCCCTACATTCACCCCCTAAGGCATCATCTTTTATGGAGTTGGCAATTGGCCTTTATTGAGTGGATGAATGTTCATATTTCTGCACCTGGACTTTCAGCAAAGGGAGGAGGGACGTGGGGGGGAGGGGGGGGTTATGGGGGGACGTCTTACTGGCTCCCATCCACATTTCAGTTGTTTTTTTCAGCCTTTATTTTTCTGAACACCTGTTTCGCTGCATTTTCAACAGTTTGACGTGCACAACTGCAGCAGCAGCAGCAGCAGCAGTGTGCAACCATGCTTATTTTCAACCCCACCTGGGTGTTTACATAGAGCCTTGCTCAAGGGCACCTTGGCGGAATGTAAAGCTTTTTTTTATTTTATCCACTCCCCCCCACCTCCACCACCACCACCACCACCACCATCCACACCCACCACTCGTATATTCACCCACACGGCCGTGCCCCCTCTCCTCTCTCCAGCCCTGCTGCTCCTAAACACCTCCCTAGTCTGGGCTGCGTCGCACTCCCCAGTCTGTCACACCAGGCTCCGAGAAATCTGACGTGTTTTTCGCATTTCCTGCACCGAGAGAGACGGAGGCAGAGAGAGCAGTGTCGGCGGAGGCAGCCAGAGGTATGTCCACGGGAAGTTAAGCTCAACAGCCGTCAGTGGATGAACCCAGGCCGTGCAACGACGAGGAGCAGGGACCCCCTATTCACCTACCTACCTACCGCCTGACTCTGCCCCCTCCTCTCCGGCTCCTGCTGCGGTTGTTCCCAGCCGCTGTCTGGTCGCAGCGGTCCGGTTCGCACATCCCCGTTGCGCCGCGGCGGCTTCCAGCAGGCATCTGGAGCCTCCCACCCCACCGCCACACGGTGCAATGCAACACGGGCTACTGTTTCCACGGTGCCCCGCTACAGCTAACGGACTTTATTAAACCCTCGAAGGTAAATAAATAAATAAATAAATAAATAAATAAAAGCATGACACACCGACTCACATCTGGGGCCTTTGCTCATGTGTTTTTTGCTAACTGTTGGTAGCTGTTCATATTTCTTCCGTTCACTTCTAAAGAAGGCTGCCCCCGGGTTAACGGACTGCTTTATTTTTTAAATTTTTTTTAAAGGAAATTTAAAGCGTATTCGCCAAGTGTAAACGTTTCAAGGCAAGACAAAATTAAGAAAAAATAAAAGGCTGCACAGTTTACGTTTTGTCCGTTAGCGTCATATTCAACTGGAAGGAATACAGGATCTGCCTGGAGGACCACCGGTTGAACAGAGCCGTTATTCAAACCGTTAGAGCACGAGGAGGTTCGTTGTTTTAAAAGTGGTCGAGGAGGGAAAGGTGAGGTGCTTTCAGTGTAAACAAGTTACGGTTCAACTAGCAAGTGTTTGGGGGCCGTTTCACCGCCATGGTGGTCTTCAACGGGCAGCTGAAGATCAAGATCTGCGAGGCTCTCAGCCTCAAACCGACTGCCTGGTCCCTGCGTCACGCCGTCGGCCCCAAGACCCAGACGTTCCTCCTGGACACGTACATCGCCCTGAACGTGGACGACTCCCGCGTGGGCCAGACCTGCACCAAGCAGAAGACCAACAGCCCCGCGTGGAACGACGAGTTCACCACGGAGGTCCACGACGGCCGCCGGATCGAGCTGTCCGTCTTCCACGACGCGCCCATCGGCTACGACGACTTCGTGGCCAACTGCATCATCCAGTTCGAGGACATCCTGCACAACAACAGCAAGCACTTCGAGGACTGGGTAAGAGACAGGGATGTGACACCCTGAAGTACACACACACATACACACACACACACACACACACACCAAAAAAAGTACTTTATTAAGGCTGCTACAAACAATGTCATTATGGCCATTAAAAAAAACAAACAAAAAAAATTCCTCAGGGTCCATTGTTTTTGTCTGTCTCAAAACCCAAAATATTAATTTATTTACACAGATTTCAAATATAATCATAACATTTGAGTATGGCCAGAATAAACTGACAGAAAAATAAGAATATGCACCATTTCAGGGGCTTAGATAAAGTCTTAAACCTAGTTACCTAGACGACCATTAGTCAGGGCCACAACAATGCCGAAACCACTTTAGTTAATATTTCAATTCAAATCAGAGAATCCCTCAGACCGGCTGGTAATCCAGTATGTCCATGCAAGCTTGAACCTATACCTCTGCCTGATAAATAAATTACACAATGATATTATATTCCAACAATCAACTGCGATCAATAAATCAGCTGTTTCAGATCGATTTCAGTTTAAAGTCAAACAGTGCTAGCAGTAAAATGTGTTCAGTATGGAGGCCTATTTCTGCCAAACAAAATAAACAAACATTAAAAGTAAGTAATGATGAAAACAAGTTCTCAAATTCCTCTTATTAAGTCTTAATTTGGGGTAAATGTCTTAACATTGACGCAACTGACTGTTTATATGAAGAATTTTGCCTTATTAACATAAGATTTTTCTCTTTTTGAATTTAATTTAGTCTCAGATTAGATGATTATAGTTTTGCTGTCACTTGTTTTGACACTAGTAAAGCAATTTCTAATATATTATGTGAGGCCAAACCAATTAGCTCATTGATTTATCATCAGTTTGGTAATGGATTGATGGTCTAAGTCATTTTTCAAGCCAAAAAGGCGGAACGTTTACTTCGCCTTTCCTAAGTTACATGTCATTGTTAACTCAATTAAATTAACACCTTCTTTCATTTTGGCAGACACACACGTAAACACAGACAGTATGGATCCTGTTACCTTTTGTTGTGCTCTTGTTAGCTGAACCAGTGACCCACAGCAGAGGTACAAAAGAGGCAAGAGTGTGGGGTGGGGTGGGGGGGTGGTGGCCACACACATGATACACGCAAACATACGCACACAGCAGCATGAAGAATCTGTTCATTGTTGTCTGAAGCCGCTGAAGCAGACGAATGTTTGAGTGTATTATTGATGAGGCCATCAGGTCCATTAGAGACGGAGGCAGAGAAAGAGAGAGAGAGAGAGAGAGAGAGAGCTGGGGAGAGAGCAAGATGAAAGAGAGGGAGATGATGAAACAGGAGGGAGGACAGGATGGAGGAAAGAAAGTCCAGCTTCCAGCGTATTCCTCATGGCGGAAATGTTGAAAGACTTGTAAGGCCAGAGACGGTCAAGGCTGCCGGAGCTGTGCGATGTTTCACATGTTCTGACAGTGAAGGTTCAGCTCTTGACTCAGGATTCTGGAACAAGATGAAAGTGGCTCTTTGTTGCCACTGATGTTCTGGTGGCTTTAATTAGTATCTGGTGTAGAGGTTAAGTCATATCTCTGATCTGTTTTAGCGACCTACGGGAAAACCTGTTGAAACTTTGTGCCTCGTTCTTGTGAGAAAAGGTGAGTGTGTTGATTGCAGATCCCCGAGGTGACACCTGTGATGCTTCCAAGATGTTAGATTTTAAGCCTTAAGTAGTTACCTGAAATGTCTCTAATTGATTTAAAGTCAAAAGACCCTTAAACTGGTGTCACTATCTCATCCGTTTTCATTCAGTGGAATGAAAGGAATTTTTGATCCGTCTCCTCCGAGCTTTGCACCCTGTGTTGGCGCACGTATCGAGGCGTTCCCACGGACGTTCAAGGTTGAACATGTCTTGACTTAATCTGCATCGTGCATTGTGAAATCCCAGACAAAGAGAGACTTGACATCACATTGAGGTAACTAAACAGCCTGCGCAGTTTCCCCAGTGAGTAATGCTAATGTAAGCTCGGTTGTGGAGTGGGTTTGTCATCCTCTTCAAGAACAAGCAGAGCAGTAGTGGAAGCCCTTAAAGCTAATGTGTCCGACTCTGGCACTTGTGAAATTTAGGGAAAATCAAAACACATGGAACAGAAGGCGATGAATAAGGCTGGAAAAGTTAAAGTCAGACTGGTTTTAAAGTAACAAAACATGATGTACTTGAAGGAGTGGCTTCCATTAAAGTCAGTACAAACATGTATTGTAAGAATCAAAGAAGGCGCAAGGATTTCTTTCTCACTCTTCCTGATTGGTGCTTGGAGGCTGGAATCTATGCAAAACTGAAGACAGCTTTAAAAGAAGCAGAAATGAAGGTGTGAGTTGGTTGTTGCTGCTGTTGACTGAACCAAACTGGGGGTCGCTTCTGGTGCAGGCTCCGCTCCCAATTCAAATTCAAAAACAAAACAAAATAAAATCTTGTTGGCACTCCTGGTGGAAGCGATTAGCCTTCTCCTGTAGCTTGGTGAAACTCGCGTGTAAATGCATACTTCTTGGTCATTTCACTCAGTTAGGAACCATCCTAAGCAAAAGACTTTTTTAACCACAGCCTTGGTGTCCATCAATCCATCCGTTTTCTTCCGCTTATCTAAGGTCCGGTCGCAGTGGCAGCAGGTCAGGCAAAGTAGTCCAGATCTCCCTCTCCCTGGAAAATTTTCCAGCTTCTACTAGTTTTGGTGCTAATTAAATTAAAACAACAACAAAATGGTTTGATTGTGGTGGGCGGCGACTGTATAGTTGTGACATCACAAAGTTCCAGAAGTCCTGACGGCTCGTTTTAAGGTTCAGTTTCTGAAAACAGGCTGTGTGCAATTTTCCGTTGATTGAGTGCTTTGATACTTTTCACAGTATTAATATAGAACCTAGACCTGCTTTATAATCAAAGAACACATGGAAATCTACCTTTATACTATACGGGACCTCAAACATTCTTTGCTCACCTTGCTGAAAAGAAGGCGGGTTTAGTATGGATCCAGTCTATGGAGTCCAGCCTCTGTTTGTTCAGCCAAATTTAACTGGATTCGTAGGATGTGCTAAGCAACATCTACGACTCTGTCCGGTCCAGAGTGAACNCCTAGACCTGCTTTATAATCAAAGAACACATGGAAATCTACCTTTATACTATACGGGACCTCAAACATTCTTTGCTCACCTTGCTGAAAAGAAGGCGGGTTTAGTATGGATCCAGTCTATGGAGTCCAGCCTCTGTTTGTTCAGCCAAATTTAACTGGATTCGTAGGATGTGCTCAGAAACATCTACGACTCTGTCCGGTCCAGAGTGAACAAATAAAAATTTTATAATTTAAACATAAAAGTTATTCTTTCCAAAAATAAAACTTATTCCAGTTAAATGTACAGAGAGACTATTAATCTTCTCTTCAGTCCATTTGGCATGTTGGTTTTCACCAGAATTGATGTCTTAAATGAGAGTATCTCACTGTAATAAAGATCATCCGTGTTGATATTGTGCAGGGAGCTGACAGAACGCTTCTTTGATAATATGAAAGGAAGACTTCTACTAAACTTTACCATTAGCTTGATGGAGGATCACTTGGCCTCAAACCAGACTGTAAAACAGGGGCTTCTGAATACAAGCCCTGATTTATTTGTTATTTTTGGGCTCGAGCTAGGTTGCAGATTTGTGTCTGGTAAGTTCCCATACAGAAGAATTTCATTTTCTCTCCTGAGAGACTTAAAAGAATATGTTGTGGTCTTAGGAGAATTAAGATCAAGTTACATATAAAGTCACAAGAACATGGACCACAAACCATATGAGCTCGCTCCAGTGTTTCATGGCAGTGCTTTAGTACATGATGTTTTACTATTTAAAAGTAAATGAGTATATCGTATTGAGTAACAATGGCTTGGCTTTAGTTTATGTTTGGAACAGGTGAGCTGTAGACAGTGTCACTACCCACCTGTGTGTGACAACAAAACATGTCCCCTGGGTACAGAGACCTTCCCACAGGGAAAATAGTTCCTCAGCACTTTGTTATTGTATCATATTTAATTTATCATGTAGCACGAAGTCTTTGTCAAACAACACGGTATGTGCTTTAGTGTTATCAAGCGGCAACATGGTTCTCGTCATTTAATTTATGAATAACCAAAGACACCTCTCAGTTTCTGTGTTTTAATTTGAAATGAACAGGAGGTAGATGTCATATAAAATTTGGATGTGCATCCCTCTCAAACAAAGGGCTAAATTAAGGCTGGGCAATTAACGGAAAATGTAGACGTGTAGAACCTCTCACCGACTTAATCTTGCTCACGTCGGTTAATTAGATTAATACTTTCCCTAGTGTGTGCGTTGATGAACTGTTCCCTTAAAAAAGTTAATACCTCACGTGCCTCCGCCACGTCCAACTAATGTGAGTTTATGCTCTCTCAGAGCGAAGCTGACGATATGGATGACACGAGCGCAAACACGGAGCCTCAGGCTATGTCCACTTTAATACGTTTTAGTTTTAAAACGAGTCACTTATGCTACATTTAACGCCTGGCGTTCACACTACTCCAGTTTTTTTTAACCGCTAAAATGGAGAGTTTTGGAAATGCTGCTGGTCCTGTTGTGTAGTCTGGACGGTCTGATGGAGACCAAAGGAAACGATGACGTCTCCTGATTGGGCCTTATTTGTCACGGCTACCGGAAAGCGGTGAACGCAACATGGATAGCGACTAAAGGTAACACCGCTAATTTGATGAATCACTTGGATCACAATCGCATCGCTGAATATGAAGAGTGCGAAATGAAATTGAAATAATTTGAAATAATCGTCATATTGATTTGAAGTCATCTTCGCCAGTGTTTGTGAATCCTCGGTTTCTGGATGCTCGTGATGAGTATTTGTCCTTATGTTTTGGCGCTTTAAAGACAAAGTAGTTGATTGATTAATTGAGAACAAATCAGTGGAGTAATTAATAAGTTGCAGCTGTACTCAGTCTGTTCTTTTAATGTCATCGTTTTTGATGTTAGACTGACAAAAAGGTTTCAAAATGGCTGCGTAAAAGCACCACAGCACCTGAGTTTGTCTGTGACAGGTGCTGTCACGCCCATTTTAATACTCCTTCTCATCTGATAACATTTTCCTCACTCCTTTAATCTTCTTATGTTTTTTTTTTCTTCCTGTTAGTACAGACAGACTTTGTATTCTTAGGGACGTGGACACAGGGGCCCCGCAACAGTTCATACAATAGTCTTATTATACATTTTCAAATGTANTTTAAGCCTTAAGTAGTTACCTGAAATGTCTCTAATTGATTTAAAGTCAAAAGACCCTTAAACTGGTGTCACTATCTCATCCGTTTTCATTCAGTGGAATGAAAGGAATTTTTGATCCGTCTCCTCCGAGCTTTGCACCCTGTGTTGGCGCACGTATCGAGGCGTTCCCACGGACGTTCAAGGTTGAACATGTCTTGACTTAATCTGCATCGTGCATTGTGAAATCCCAGACAAAGAGAGACTTGACATCACATTGAGGTAACTAAACAGCCTGCGCAGTTTCCCAGTGAGTAATGCTAATGTAAGCTCGGTTGTGGAGTGGGTTTGTCATCCTCTTCAAGAACAAGCAGAGCAGTAGTGGAAGCCCTTAAAGCTAATGTGTCCGACTCTGGCACTTGTGAAATTTAGGGAAAATCAAAACACATGGAACAGAAGGCGATGAATAAGGCTGGAAAAGTTAAAGTCAGACTGGTTTTAAAGTAACAAAACATGATGTACTTGAAGGAGTGGCTTCCATTAAAGTCAGTACAAACATGTATTGTAAGAATCAAAGAAGGCGCAAGGATTTCTTTCTCACTCTTCCTGATTGGTGCTTGGAGGCTGGAATCTATGCAAAACTGAAGACAGCTTTAAAAGAAGCAGAAATGAAGGTGTGAGTTGGTTGTTGCTGCTGTTGACTGAACCAAACTGGGGGTCGCTTCTGGTGCAGGCTCCGCTCCAAATTCAGCTCCACAGTCAGGACAGGAAATGCAAGCAAAAAAAACAAAAAACAAAACAAAATAAAATCTTGTTGGCACTCCTGGTGGAAGCGATTAGCCTTCTCCTGTAGCTTGGTGAAACTTGCATGCAAATGCATACTTCTTGGTCATTTCACTCAGTTAGGAACCATCCTAAGCAAAAGACTTTTTTAACCACAGCCTTGGTGTCCATCAATCCATCCGTTTTCTTCCGCTTATCTAAGGTCCGGTCGCAGTGGCAGCAGGTCAGGCAAAGTAGTCCAGATCTCCCTCTCCCTGGAAAATTTTCCAGCTTCTACTAGTTTTGGTGCTAATTAAATTAAAACAACAACAAAATGGTTTGATGGTGGTGGGCGGCGACTGTATAGTTGTGACATCACAAAGTTCCAGAAGTCCTGACGGCTCGTTTTAAGGTTCAGTTTCTGAAAACAGGCTGTGTGCAATTTTCCGTTGATTGAGTGCTTTGATACTTTTCACAGTATTAATATAGAACCTAGACCTGCTTTATAATCAAAGAACACATGGAAATCTACCTTTATACTATACGGGACCTCAAACATTCTTTGCTCACCTTGCTGAAAAGAAGGCGGGTTTAGTATGGATCCAGTCTATGGAGTCCAGCCTCTGTTTGTTCAGCCAAATTTAACTGGATTCGTAGGATGTGCTCAGAAACATCTACGACTCTGTCCGGTCCAGAGTGAACAAATAAAAATTTTATAATTTAAACATAAAAGTTATTCTTTCCAAAAATAAAACTTATTCCAGTTAAATGTACAGAGAGACTATTAATCTTCTCTTCAGTCCATTTGGCATGTTGGTTTTCACCAGAATTGATGTCTTAAATGAGAGTATCTCACTGTAATAAAGATCATCCGTGTTGATATTGTGCAGGGAGCTGACAGAACGCTTCTTTGATAATATGAAAGGAAGACTTCTACTAAACTTTACCATTAGCTTGATGGAGGATCACTTGGCCTCAAACCAGACTGTAAAACAGGGGCTTCTGAATACAAGCCCTGATTTATTTGTTATTTTTGGGCTCGAGCTAGGTTGCAGATTTGTGTCTGGTAAGTTCCCATACAGAAGAATTTCATTTTCTCTCCTGAGAGACTTAAAAGAATATGTTGTGGTCTTAGGAGAATTAAGATCAAGTTACATATAAAGTCACAAGAACATGGACCACAAACCATATGAGCTCGCTCCAGTGTTTCATGGCAGTGCTTTAGTACATGATGTTTTACTATTTAAAAGTAAATGAGTATATCGTATTGAGTAACAATGGCTTGGCTTTAGTTTATGTTTGGAACAGGTGAGCTGTAGACAGTGTCACTACCCACCTGTGTGTGACAACAAAACATGTCCCCTGGGTACAGAGACCTTCCCACAGGGAAAATAGTTCCTCAGCACTTTGTTATTGTATCATATTTAATTTATCATGTAGCACGAAGTCTTTGTCAAACAACACGGTATGTGCTTTAGTGTTATCAAGCGGCAACATGGTTCTCGTCATTTAATTTATGAATAACCAAAGACACCTCTCAGTTTCTGTGTTTTAATTTGAAATGAACAGGAGGTAGATGTCATATAAAATTTGGATGTGCATCCCTCTCAAACAAAGGGCTAAATTAAGGCTGGGCAATTAACGGAAAATGTAGACGTGTAGAACCTCTCACCGACTTAATCTTGCTCACGTCGGTTAAATAGATTAATACTTTCCCTAGTGTGTGCGTTGATGAACTGTTCCCTTAAAAAAGTTAATACCTCACGTGCCTCCGCCACGTCCAACTAATGTGAGTTTGTGCTCTCTCAAAGCGAAGCTGACGATATGGATGACACAAGCGCAAACACGGAGCCTCAGGCTATGTCCACTTTAATACGTTTTAGTTTTAAAACGAGTCACTTATGCTACATTTAACGCCTGGCGTTCACACTACTCCAGTTTTTTTTAACCGCTAAAATGGAGAGTTTTGGAAATGCTGCTGGTCCTGTTGTGTAGTCTGGACGGTCTGATGGAGACCAAAGGAAACGATGACGTCTCCTGATTGGGCCTTATTTGTCACGGCTACCGGAAAGCGGTGAACGCAACATGGATAGCGACTAAAGGTAACACCGCTAATTTGATGAATCACTTGGATCACAATCGCATCGCTGAATATGAAGAGTGCGAAATGAAATTGAAATAATTTGAAATAATCGTCATATTGATTTGAAGTCATCTTCGCCAGTGTTTGTGAATCCTCGGTTTCTGGATGCTCGTGATGAGTATTTGTCCTTATGTTTTGGCGCTTTAAAGACAAAGTAGTTGATTGATTAATTGAGAACAAATCAGTGGAGTAATTAATAAGTTGCAGCTGTACTCAGTCTGTTCTTTTAATGTCATCGTTTTTGATGTTAGACTGACAAAAAGGTTTCAAAATGGCTGCGTAAAAGCACCACAGCACCTGAGTTTGTCTGTGACAGGTGCTGTCACGCCCATTTTAATACTCCTTCTCATCTGATAACATTTTCCTCACTCCTTTAATCTTCTTATGTTTTTTTTTTCTTCCTGTTAGTACAGACAGACTTTGTATTCTTAGGGACGTGGACACAGGGGCCCCGCAACAGTTCATACAATAGTCTTATTATACATTTTCAAATGTATTTTATACTTTGCCAAGTGCTTATCTCATGATGCTAAATAGTCCTTCAGCTAAAAAGGTTTAGGATGGCACTGATCGGTTCTACACCAGCATGGAAACAGACGCACCACTTGGTATTTTCTTCTTCTTTTTTTTTTTAAGAAGTGATCAGAAGCCTGTTAAGAGCGTGTGAACAGAAACTTTAAACCCAAGTTGTGATGAGTATCTGATAATGAGAAGGAAAAAAACATGAAACTTCAGACTAAAGTCAAAATGTCACTGTTCTCCTGCAAGCCTGTACACGGCCTCTCAACAATCAACTTCAGCAGAATATGATACCTGCTGAGCCGGTCACATTGTTAAGCACTCAAAGACACACACACACACGCACACACACGCACACACACACACGCACACTGTCATATTTGAGCTGATTATTCAAGTGGGCGTGAAGAACAATATGCTACCATATGAAAATTGTTGTGTAATGGATTGTGGAAAAATGCTCCGGAGGCTCAAAGTAGACTGAAGGCATATGGGCTGTTACTATATGTGGCTCCCACCATTTTAACCATTTACTGGAGTGTGGAAGGAATAAAACACGTACACACTTGTAAGATTTACAACGTTAGGCGGGCCATCATCCCACTCGACAAGCGTTCTGTACCCGGACACTCCAGTTCCAACACAGGAACATGTGTCGGTCGTTTCTGTGGCTCACAATTCATTAGCAGGGCTCCGTACCAAACCTCAATCTTTTATTGATACCAACTGTAGCATCAAGTGTCAGAAATGTTCTTGTACTGAAAGTGTGTTGTTTATATTAGCTTGTTTAATATAGCCAGAAAGATATGTTTATAATAAATGATAATCAGCACTTCTCATAGGAAAACATTATAAAAGGCTTGTTTATATCTCTTAAAACTGTGTGAATGCTTATGTACATTCATTTGTTTATTTATAAATAAATACTTTAAACTGGGCATGTTGCCTATGCTTTTGGCCGATATTCGATAATAGTGAATGTTGTGTCATTTCCCGCCATTCGCGATTTTTATGAATAATATCGAGTTAAGGTATCCCTTTATTACAGTTCAACTGGATGTAATTTTGCCAATGTTGTAAAGCAAAGAGCTAGACTCAGGCTGAAAATCATGATATTACATTATACTTAATCGCTTACACCTGAAACGTAAAATACAATAATATAATTATGTTATAAAATACAATCTCAACGATATATCGTTTGATATCGAATATCTTATATTGCGATATTTGGGTTGGACTGTATCGAGATATTAAATTTTGGATATCATTACAAAATTTTTATGTATTCACTAATTAAATTATACAAATCAAGAAGCAAACAATAGGATTAACTAAAGGATAATCAGCCATTGGAATACAAAACACACAGAAACTCCCCATTTGTAACCCCCAAAGGAAATACCTACCAACATTTCCTACAGACGTTCACTTGGACTCATGGATGAACTGATTCGATTTTCGTGGTCAAAGGTCATATTTTATATGACTCTGGGTAAACAGGGATGTAACCTGAAGCTAGTCTGAGTGGCGGAGGGATACGACCACAAGGAGGTGATTCTATTTTGTCTTTCAGAGACCTGATCTTTGGACTAACAGGCCTCATACCAGCTGGGGTTTGATAGGTAAAGGCACTGCTAATGAGCCTGTGTGATTTCCAGTTAGATCAGTACAGTCGGACACTTCAGCCTGATTCTGGGCTTTTGGCTGAGACCGAGAGAAGAAAGGAGGAGAAGGAGAGAAGAAATAAAAACGCAGTGACTGATGTCCATTAGACATGAAAAGGGGATCACATTCCCTAAATCTGTCATGAATCTGTGCTCTCGTCTGAACAGTGATTTCATGTGTTGGCAGACGCCTTGTTAGAACTTGTCATTGAAGAAAGACGCGGGAAGACAGAGAGAGAGAGAGAGAGAGAGAGAGAAATAGTGTTTGGTTTTACTACACAACAGGCAGCGAGCGAGCGAGGGGAGGGAGAGAGACGAGAACAAGACAGCGAGGGTGTTGAAGTGAGCTGTCTAGTTGTGAATGGCTGAAAGGGGAGGGGTAATGGGGGGGGGGGCTGATGGGTGAGGAGGCAGTGTTTGATCTCGCCATGATGATTTTACAAATGTGCATTAATTTAATCAAAGCTTGTCCTACATCTGTTGAAATGTTCAGAAACATGTTTTTTCTGAGCAACAACAGCAGCGAAAGGAATTCTGGGATCATAACTTTTTAAATTTTAATGTTTTGTGGTCGCATAAAAGCATGAATCATAAGTTTGAAATCATTATTTATTTTTTTAAATCATTTTAAAAAGGATCAGTCATATATTTCCCCTGATACATATTGAAGGGACATACCAGTAGCTGCATGTAGCACGTTTTAGCTCATGATTTATGTTCATTTTACATCATATATAACCAGATCAGACCTGTTTGCTGTGGTCTCTATCTGTTTCATGAGACAGTGTGAACTTACTTGAGTTGTGTAATCTGCACTAATGTTTGTCAGATTCACATGATTCTGTTTCCGTTTTGCAACACAGACTTTGACTGAATGTAAATCTCTCTAACGATTATAAAAGTGCTTCTTTCTGCTGATTTTTCTGTTTCCTTGAGATTTGAATGATAACGTATAAAGCTGTCCGGGCCAGCACGCAGCTCAAATGTCACGTGCAGCAAAGATACTGTAAATACGAAGCAGAATGAGTGTTTGTGTGTGTGTGTGTGTGTGTGTGTGTAGTCCTGGGGCCAGATGCATAAAACTAAAAATCAAAATCGGCATAAGTTTACTTTAGTGCAATCACTGCAAATGTAAAGTCCTGTTTTACTTTGAATGTCACTTATTGGGACTAGAGAGTCTTAATGAGGCTCCAGAGGCTGTAACACTGTGATTAGTAAATATTAAAATGGTATGAGACAGTTAAAGAATGATAATAAATAAATAATAAGGATATTAAACACAACACAAACACAATTATTTCTGTTTATGAATTCTCAAATTGTTGTTGCTGTGCAAACGGCAAAACTTAATAAACGAATGAAGCTCCGAGAAGTTGGTTATTTCATTTTATGTTAAATTACTTGTCTAGTAACTTGGATTGTTTTGGAACAAAACGTGTGTTTATAAATCAATCAATCAATTTATGTGCGGGAAATGGCGTAGGCATGGTTTTGGTGTGTACGCATCGTTTATGCATCGGTGTTCCTGGTGTTACTCATGTTGTGAGGAGCTAGATCTGTTAACACAGTTTATTATGGGGACAATAAGCACGTCTCCATTATGTAACTTTTACGGCGGAGACATGTTTTAGGGTTTGGCAAGTAGTAGTTATGGTTAAGTTTAGCGTAAGTCTCTAGGAAATGAATGTAAGTCAATGGAGATGCGTCTGTGTTTCTGTTAGCGATGATCTGAAACCATGAAAATGCAGCTTTTTGAAACCGTGGCAACGTGACTCAGGCGAATGTGAAAGTGTCCGTTTTCCTCCGTCTGCTCGTCATTGCGTAAAACTGTCTCGTTTTTCATGTGTTATTAGCGGGCTCTCGACGGGGACAAGTGTTGGGAAGGAGATGTGGTGCAGACAGAGGGAGGAGAGGAGGGAGATGGAGCGGATAACAGGAACTGATATCAGCTGTTGTGTCCGGTGATGTTTCAGTCTCGACTCTTCTCGTGGTTAATTTCAGTTTGAGTGCTTCCCTGTCAACACACGTCCCACTCAGGTGAGAAGAGATGTAGTACTTCACTGAATTCATTGTTTTTTAACAAGAGCTAAAACACAGTGATGAAAATAACATGGATGCTTTTATTATTCCTCCACGCCGGCGACCGCCAGAGCAGCAGCCATATTGTTTTCGGGTTGTCCGTCCGTCCATATACCCGACTCATTCTCGTGGACACGATATATCGATAACGCCTTGATAGAACTTCTTCATATTGGGCACAAACATTCACCGGGACTCAAGGATGAACTGATTAGATTTTGTGGGTCAAAGGTCAAAGGTGAAGGTCATGGTGACCTCGAATATCACAGTATTGGCCTTGTGAACGCAATATCTCAGTAATGCCTTGAAGGAATTTCTTCAGATTTGGTGCAAACGTTCATTTGAACTCAAGGACGAACTGATTAGACTTTGGTGGTCAAAGGTCAAAGGTCAAGGTAAAGTAAGTAGATTTATTGATATAGCACTTTTCAGACAGAGCGAAAGAAAGGTCACGGTGACGTCAGAAAACCTTTTTAACCAATACTCAAAACTTCACACAGCAGACAACCGTGAGGAGGTGATTCTAGTGTCTGGTTCTTTTTCCTTGGCCTCTCTCTTTTGTTCCTTCTCTCACGCCGTCTCTCTCTCCCTCCTTTCAGTTGTCAGTGTGTTGGTGAAGGTGCTGAGCGTCTGAGCAGCGTTGTACCATCTTAACGACTCCTGAGTCACTGTGCAAAAAAACGGATTAAACCAGCAGCTTTTGCCACGACTAATCGTCTTTTTACAAATGTCTTCAGAGACGTTGCATTTGTGTTTCTTGCGCGCTGCACGGCTGTTGGAACAGTGTAAATCGCTCATGCCTGTTGGGATAGTCTCTTTGCGGTCAGAGCACAGGATCAGCAGTTGATTCACTCTTTTCGTTTGATGATACTTTGGGCAGAATAGATGCTATTGAACGGCTGAGACCTGGCTGTAGGACGGTCTCGTGTAACCACACCGCCGCCGGTGTAGAACAATGATGTTCAGTGATGTGGGACCTGGAAGCGGTTTTTAATCCAACATAAACTGCGTCCAGACGACAGTGATTTGGCTCAACGTCTCATTGAAGTTCTATTTTTAATTGCATACATTAAAGGTTTTGCTTTTGGCATTGGATCCTTTTTCATACCTGCATTAGGAAATTGACCGGCCGTGAGTGTGACCCTCTCCTAGTTATCTGAAGTATATCATTGGCACAGTTTTAGCTCATGTAGCTAAAGTCCAGTCTAATTTAGTGTAATCTATTACTTTCAAAGTGTAGCCATGACTAATGGTTTTTATTTCAAGCTGATTCATTAAGTAGTAGATTGGCAGAGAACAACATCCTTGATTGTTTAAATATTATAGAAAAAACGCAAAACATTTCCTGGTTCTAGCTCCACAAATTTGAGGATTTGTGTCTTTTCTCAGTTTTCTAAAAGTGTAAATAGGTTTCTGACTTTTTGTTGGACAAACCAAACGATGTAACGCCGTCACTTTGAGCCCCAGGAGCTCATTTTATTGGCTACAAATCATATTGTGATGTAACCTGGAACTAGCCTGAGCGGCGGAAGGATACAACTGCGAGGCTGCAGTTTTGCAACTTTGCACAGTGTCTGTGCTGCTGCCGGATCCAACCTCATTTGACTGCTTTCTTCTTTGGCATGTGACAAATAAAACTCTGAACTGCTGTTCAGTTTCAGCAGCCCCCCCCCCCCTCCCACCACCTCGTTATATCCCAATATTTGGCTTGACTGTATCAAGATATTCAATTTTGCATGTCACTCAAGCCTAGTAATTATTAGTTGTAGCCAATATTTATTGCAAAATTATTACTGGTACACCTCCTATCCTGATAATGTTTAATAAAATAAAACAAAAATACACTAAACAAACAGCTGAAGTGCACATCGGACATAAATGCATCTCCAGTTTTGAGCGTCAGTGGTCTCCCTGCCAGCTTACTCGTTCCCAGCTGTGGTTGTAACACTGTTAGTGTGATGCTGCGACTGTGACAAAGCCAGATTGCTGTGTGGTTGCCCTGCGGTTAGAAGCGTCGACGACGGCGGTTCGGCTGCAGGAGCCGACGGCGGAGACGGAGAGAGGAGTCTGCTGAGACAGAGAAAACACCACTTCAGCTTTGACTGATGATGTAACACGTGTGACACATTGAAAGTTTCATGTTAGTAAGGGACACCCCCCAACCCTCCACCTCACCCCTCCACCCTCATCACTGGAGCTGTAACTGTATGTGTTCAGTCATCTGAGGAATGTGGAGCGCTCCACTGCTGCACTGCAGATTCTAGTTGAGCTTTTGTTCTGATGCAAAGACACTTTTGCACCAGAAAGGTCAAAGCACAAGAGCAGCTTTTTGCACTGGTTCTGGGCCTGGTAGTGGTTTCCTGTCTTGCTCAAAGGCACTTCAACGAAACGTTTTCTAGGGCTGAATACTCCAGCACTCTCGTAAAATTGTGAATGGAGTTTTCAAATTGCAAAAGCTGCGATTTCATTTATATATAACTTAAAATTTTGACCCGTTTTGGGTGAAATGACTATATACCAAGAAATGATATTAATCTTAACCATTTTATTACAGTACATCTGGATGTATTGTTGCCACTGTTGTAAAGCAATTAGCAGAACTACGTTTATAAGTCTTGAGTTGTCAGGTATTTGATTTTCCATAAACAGAAATTGTAACACCTGGTTTCTTTTATTCATCAACAGTATTTGAAAAACTGTTAATCTCAGTCTAAACAGTGTCAGTATTCTGTATGAACTGTTTCCATTCTTCCATGAAAGACGCCTTTTTTTTTTTTTTTTTTACAACATTCCTTCAAATGGAAATATTGATGATTTCCTGTTCGTGACTTTACACACATTTCAGCCAACTGCTTTGTCAGTGAGGTTAAACTATGTCTTTACATTGTAAAGAAAGAACCCAAATTGCCCCTGATGTGGTTCATAAGAATAGAAAAGCGCTATATAAGTTCCTGTGTTTATATGTGTTGATCCATAAGAAGATATATTTGTGATTATAGGAACCAAAAACCATCTCAGTGTAGTTTTACATCTCCTCTCTCAGGCTTCTCTCTGGAGCTCTAGCAACAACAGGCCTGTGAGCCAATCAGAAGAAAGGAGGCTCTGAGCCTCTCTTCTGATTGGCTGACTGTTTTCTGAGTGATCCAATAAAAATAAAGCAGATTTCAGGTAAAAACACTCAGAGAAACCAAATCCTGCAAGGTTTGGATGGTGGGTCCAGGTGGGCGGGGCTTGGTGACTGCTTTGTTGTGACATCACAAAGTTCCAGGAAACCTGACGGCTGGTTTTAAGGCTCAGTTTCTGAATACAGGCTGTGTGCATTTCTCTGTGGACTGAGGCTTTGATACTTTCACAGTATTAATATAGAAGCTAGAGCTGATCTATAATCACACTACACATGGACACAGACCTTTACACTGGAGGAGACCTTTAAAGCTGGTCAGTAAAATATGAAAACCTTTAGTTTGTTAGTATCAACAAACAAAATTAACCTGTAAATGTCATGATTATCTTGTATAACTAAAGCATAGATACAGACATGGCGTTTATAGAAAGTAATCACAGTTTGATATATTTTTAATTTATTGAGACAAACCGTCCTTTTTGATTTTGTGAAGTTTTTTTTGGTGGGCGTTCACTCTCTTGCTCAAAGGCACCTCAGCATTTTCATTGCTGTTCAGTTTGGCTTCCTGTAGCCTGTAGTCCGTACAGACGGACCAGAGGAAGAGCTCAGGCCCGTTCTCTTCTTGACCCTGTTTCCCTACGGGCTGTAGTAGAGGGGTGTCCTCTCTGCAGACCGAAGGAAACGGGGGGCAGGGCCGTGTGTGTGTGTACATGTGTGTGTTTATGTCAGTGTGTGAGTCTAAAAATAGAGGCAGTGTGTTTGAGTCACACGGTAGGCCCTACTTCCTGTTTTCACTGTCCAAGTTTACTTCCCAGAGAAAGAAGGGAAGAGGGAGAGAGAGATGTCTCCCCAGGTGACCCCCCCCCCCTCCCCTCCTCCTCCATGTAGCTTCTGTTATCATTCATTTATCCACTGTCCTGTCCGTGTACAGTTTGTAACGTACAATACAATATACAGTACGACACAGATATGTGAGGAATGCGAGATGAAGAAATAAGCTGCGAGTGCTTTTCCTGCTGCTCCTGTCAGCACCACTTAGCATAAACACAACTTTTCACAGCAGCAGAAACCAGATAAGAAAAACTGTTGCACAGCAGCTGTTATTGTTCATTCAGCGACGTGATTCATCAAGATATCACCAGTCGTTTGTGGTGAATCTCCTAATGAAGATTCCTGCTGTTTTTTGCCTTGTCTCTCATTACTTCCTGTCTCTCCTGTGCTCTATTGTAAACTGATGGATGGAAATTTAGACGTGTGGTTTCAGGCTGTGGTTTAAAAAAAAAAAAAGAAGGCACATTTGATATTTAAAACAGCACATGAGCTCCACGTCGTCAGCGCAGTCTTCCACATCTTCTAAAATGTTGTTTTTTTTCTGACTAAAACTCAATACGCAATGAGATCTGTGTTAAAACACAAAGTGATCGATGGTCAGGTGTTTGATTGAAGTTCATGAGACGAGGCGAAAAAATGTTCCAGTCTTGCGGTTTTAATGAATCCCTTTTAAAACTGTTTTCATCTCGTTGCTTCCCAAAAAATATAAAAACTGACTAAACGACATGAACTCCTTCTGTAGATTCAGTAACTGTTCGTTCGTGAGGTTGTGACCCGAGCGCTCATCTGTCTCTCTGAGGCTCTGAATGACGAGCGGTGTCATCACATGCAGCGGGAATCCTGTATAATGGTGGTTTGGATTTCTGACAATTAACATAAGTGAAGTATGTTTGATGAACGTGAGGATGTGCTGCGTTTCTCTGTGTTATATCATTGTAAAGTCAATATCTTTGGCTTGAGACGGTTGGTTAGATAAAATCAACTTGAACTCTGGGAATATGTTGTACAATTCTAAATTTAAATTTTATCTCCAGGAGTGATGAGAAATCCAGATTAATCACCAATGAGAGAAGACAAGCAAATGTATTTCATCTCCTAATGGGACGCAGTTACCGTTTACCAGTTACTTCACCTGCTTCCTTTCTCTGGGAGACGTGTGCAAGTTGTTGATGACGAAGCCGAAGCAGATTTACCCAGAATATCGGTGCTGATGTGATATTAGCATAAAGTCTGTGATGCCTACGCACAGAACATCGGGATTCAACAAAGAAATGAAGAAGAAATCAGCTCCTATACTGTGCAGCACAGAGGTTTAAATACTCCCCAGCTTATGTAACAAGTCTAATGAAGTTTATAAATCATAATTTGGAGCGCAGGGGTCAAACATCTGTGGAATGTCTGTAACGTAAATCACCGGTGAGCGCCACACGGCAGAATTAAACTTAGCAAGGAGCCGTCTTCATTTCCTCACAAACAGGATGAGAGAGGAGAAAACACCCTGTCATTCTACTTACTACACACACACACACACACACACACACACACACACACACACACACTCATTACACACACACACACACACTCATTAAACAAAAACAAAAAACAGACGGCATCAGATGGACATCATTAGTCCATCAGAAGGAAACTGGATGGACATTTTATAGACAAAATGATTTATTGATCAGTTGAGGAAATAATCAGCAGATTGATCAATAATGAAAACAATTGTTAGATGCTGTTGTATGGGTGTGGGTGAGCTGGTGAGTGCAGTGCATTATTTTTCCTTTAGGCGTCCATCACAAGGTTTAATACTGAATTCAACATGATCAACATTATCTGTCTGTTATTTACAGACAGTTTGTGTTTTAATACAAAGTTCAAATAATGAGCAGACATTTAAGAACTATATCTAAATAAAATATTCTTAAATTGGCTTAATTTAATTTAACACATATTTATAATGTATTGATTATATTAATATTTATAGACAGACACATTTAAAGGTCTGCATCATATAAACAGCCTGTATTCAGAAACTGAGCCTTAAAACCAGCCGTCAGGACTTCTGGAACTTTGTGATGTCACAACAAAGCAGTCACCAAGCCCCGCCCACCTGGACCCACCATCCAAACCTTGCAGGATTTGGTTTCTCTGAGTGTTTTTACCTGAAATCTGCTTTATTTTTATTGGATCACTCAGAAAACAGTCAGCCAATCAGAAGAGAGGCTCAGAGCCTCCTCTCTTCTGATTGGCTCACCGACCTGTTGTTACTAGAGCTCCAGAGAGAAGCCTGAGAGAGGAGATGTGAAACTACACTGAGATGGTTTTTGGTTCTTAAAACCACAAATATATCTTCTTATGAATCAGCACTTCAAATAAAAACACAGAAGAAGAAGAAAATATGGAGCTTTAAATTGCTGGAAAAACAGTGTTATATTGGATATTCACTCATACAAGCAGAATTTGTCTGTCAGTGCCTAAAGATTGAAGATAATTACCCACATTCCCTAGTTTCTACATTTACATAAGTTCTAATTCCCCCCCTGTGTCTGAGGATCAGTGAGTCTGTAGCTGTAGGTCTCTGTGAGGATACATGCAGCCACATGATTGCAGCTTGACTAAGGCTCATGTGATACTGTAAAAGCTTTGGGACAGCTCTCTGTGTGTGTGTGTGTGTGTGTGTGTCCTGGAGGAATGCGTGTCAGTGTGATTAGGTTAAAATGAAACTCATTAAGCTCCAGTTGACAACATGTGACGTGGATGATTGAATCTTTGAATTAACCTCAGTCAGAAATGTAAAAGAGTAAAAAAAATAAATGAATAAATATCTTGAAGGTGCCTCAACATGTTCACAGACCCTCCTTTTTCTGGGGCACCTGATGACCTCGTTGCTATGGAGACCGTCCAAGCAACAAAATAAACAACACAAACAAACAGAATATTCACGCTACCTTGACTCGAGGCAGGTCGCCTGCTTCCCTTCACGCACACTGATAAACACGATGCAGCTGCCGGTGGATTACACTTACCACACAGAGCTGAATGCTAACGAGTTTTAGCATCAGTCATTAGCATCTGTACATCGTGCGGTCTGACGCGGAGTACAGAGACAACTCTGCGTCACAGACTTGTCACAGAGGTCCTCATGGTCTGAGCACTTGGATAAGGAGTGGTGTCACGAACGGAGAAAGTCCCTTTTATACATTTTATATCCATGACCCAACAATTTCCACCCTTCTAGTTGACAACTGAAACAGCACTGTGTTCACTTCTCTTCTTTTTAAAAACGATGAGATTTTCCTTAAAGGTTCCTTCTGGCGCTCTGACCACAGCTGGGGGGGGGGGGGCTCAGGCAACAGATTTGCTGCTTGGCCCTTTTGCAAAAATTAGGTGATATTTCACGACTGACCCGAGTTGATGTTGTGCTTGAGTTGTGCGAATTCCCAGATTGAAAAAAATGTCAGTTAATCAAATTAGCTGGGCGGCTGCCCACTTTGCACAGTTAGTTCAGATCAAACAGAACGCTGCATTAAAAGATACAAGGGGCTGTGAGGGAATATGATGCACTTTGAGTAATAGATAGAGATAAAGATCCACGAGTTGATTCCTTTATCTGTATAAAATACCCTTCATGTCAGGGCTAACATTTAGATGCTGTTAACACTTTTTTAAAATGTCAATCTTCATCTTGTGTGAATCATTACAATCGTATTGAAAATATATTAATTAGAGAAGTTCTCATTTGATTTTTTAACATTTTACCTAAAACCTTGGTTTGTTTTTTCTTTAAACGGTAAGATAACAAGCTTTTTTTAAGGTTTTAACTGCATCAAGTGAGATGCGGTTGAAAGCTACAATAAAAGCTAGTAAGTGGACCTTGAGGTGAGAATATATTGTCTCATGTGCTGACACTGCCCCTTATAGGGAGCTGTTTATCCTAGATCCAGCTGTTCGTTCTTCCAGGACTCATGCAGACATTTTAATGAGTAGTTTGTTTTTTTATAATTTGTAAATCCACCAGTGAAGACGCGTGTCATGTGGTGCGTTCAAGGCGTCGACGCGGGGTCACCTGCAGTCTGGTGTTTACGAAGCCCAAACAGCCCCAATATAAACCTGTAAGAAGAGCTGACGGCCAACTAATGCTTCAGGTATGTGTGTGTGTGTGTGTGTGTGTGTGTGTGTGTGTGTGTGTGTGTGTACACACACTTGTACGCGGGGTGATGTGTCTATGTTGCTGTTTAATAGGAGAGAAGTCCAAGTTATGGTGGAAATGTTAACACCAATGTATCTTGTATACCACTGTTATCTTATATATGAGTGTGTGTGTGTGTGAGTGTGTGTGTGTGTGTGTGTGTGTGTGAGCAGATGGGTGTGTGGGCGGTCTCTTGCACTCTCCTCCACTCATGCTGAGAGTGATAGAGCAGTGAAGATGAGTATTGTGAAACTGAGCCTTAAAACCAGCCGTCAGGACTTCCTGTAACTTTGTGATGTCACAACAAAGCAGTCACCGAGCCCTGCCCACCTGGACCCCACCATCCAAACCTTGCAGGATTTGGTGTTTTACCTGAAATCTGTTATATTTTTATTAGATCACTCAGAAAACAGTCAGCCAATCAGAAGCGAGGCTCAGAGCTTCCTCTCTTCTGATTGGCTGACTGACAAAAACCATGAACACCACAACATATAACAGTGAGTTATGTGTGCACCTTACTGTGTGTACACTGCAGACTGCATACATGTTTGTAGATGGAGCCGATTGTGATGTTTTGCATTTGAAATAAGAAAATAAGTTGAAAGATTGAATCTAATATGAAACAATTTGGTTTTCTGTGTTCACAAACTTTATTTTATTACATTTGTGTGCTCAATTTTTTTTTTTATCGTTATGATGTCTCCAAATCCACCTTTCATGTTCTTATCATTTCCTCTTTCGTTGTGATCGACTCTTTCCTCAGTGTGACCTCAGTTAGCTGGAGCCCGACCTTTAGCTTATCACACGTCTGAGCGTCAGATCAACAAGAAACTGCAGAGCAGAAATGTCAGATTTGTCATAACAGAGCACATATGTTAGTCACACTCTGATGACACAATTTTATTGATCCGTATATATATAAAACAAAAAAAAAAAAACCCAAATATACTCACCAATATACTGTTTTTACTCTTGTGCATCGTGTATCTAAGTCTCAAAACTCTATCTATCTATCTCTTTATAAACTTTATCCATGTGGCTCCTCGTCTCTCTATCCACTCTCCTGTGTTGTCTCTCTTTCTGCAGCCTCCCTGCCCCCTGTCCTCCTCCTCCTCCTCCTCCCCCTCCCCCCCGTCCTCCCCCCTCACATGTATCATCAGCCCTGCCGTGAGTCAGTTAGAGGTTAATGCACGTTTCTCCCCCATCTCTGCTTCTGTCTTTTCCGTTAATACAGCCGGCGGCGATCTCTATCTCCACCTGTGTGAAACCACGAGGAAACACTTAACTGTCACATTTTGCACAGACGCACATAAAGTACATACAAGTATTGGCAGAGGGGACATCAGAGAGTGTGTGTGTGAGTGTGTGTGTGTGTAATGAGTGTGTGTGTGTAAATGTGCAGTACATGTTATTTTGAGCCACATTTTAGGGATGATCTAATCAAATAGATTGGGATTTGACTGTTGCCTTTGACTAATAAAAAAAAAAAGGTTTAGGTGAAGTGAAGCAGGGTCAAAGGTCGACATAATCTCAGACAAACTGGGGTTGAGATGAGCGTTTGGGTCAGGGATTTAAATGACCAAAAATAGACACTTTATTTATATTTCTGCCCAATCATCATTGGGTGCATCAGAAAGGTGCAGCGGGGGGATGTACAGAGCGAACACCGGAGTTCAGTCACCAGCTGCTGCTCGTCTGAAAATCAATGTGAAGCAGAATAATGATTTATTTTTATCATTTAAAATCTCCTCCAACCAAAATCTCCAACGTAAGTCATGTGGGACACAAATCATATAAAACTGTTGTGTTTTTTTTTTTTATGCAAAAAAACAAAAGAAAAGAAAAGTGAATCCATGTTCAGATGTTTCCTCTCAGCATTTCCTCTGTTCCAGCGACGGAGAGATATAGATCCATAAATATTGACCCGACGTTCCCAGGTAACTGAGAGGTTTCTCTCGTTACAGTGTTTGTTCACAGCTAATTTGTTTTATTTCAGGCGTGTTGCTCTTTAAAAAAAAAGCGGTAACTCAGTTCACGTCTGTTCTCCTCCACATATGTGACAACAGCTTTTATAGTTACTGTGCAGTGTCGTCTTCTCCCAGCTGAAGGACCACATCCATCACGTGGCCGATTCGATGCCTCTGTAGCGGCCTGCAGTGTCTTTAACCGGAGCCTCGTCCACCTGAGCCTCCACCTGCTGTTTGCCCACAGTCCAGCTAACTCCCATTTGTTATAAGATGGATGATTATTTCCTAATTTTTTGTTTTGTTGCGAACGAATGATTGTGATCAGAAGCTTAATTAAAAGCTGTTACGTGTTTGGATGAAGAGTTTCATCCGGCAGCAGGAGGAAGAGAAAGTTTTTGATCTATAATCTTGATGAAAATCATTTTAAATTGACAAAATCAATATGAAATGAAAACAGTAAGATCTAATTATGATTATGCGGGTTTTCCTCTGAGTGTGGCGTCCATTAATATATATTTATTCATTTAAGGTCCCACAAAGAGGAGGAGTTAGTACGTGTGTCGGTGTCAGTGTCAAATCCTAAAGATGTAACAAAGTGTGTGTGTGTGTGTGTCACCATAGCTGCCTTGTTCACAATACTGCAGCCAGCATCACTTATTCAGCAGGGACAAATTAGGCATAGACAGACACACGGCTAAACAGGAGGACAGGCATGAGTGGCTGCCGACAGGAGTGTGTGTGTGTGTGTGTGTGTGTGTGTGTGTGTGTGTGTGTGTGTGTGTGTGTGTGTGTGTGTGTGTGTGTGTATGTGTGTGTGTGCTGGTTTGTTTGAAGTAAATCTAGTGCATTAGCAGCAGGAGTGAGTCCAGCTGTACAAAGTTATACTCCAGAGCCTCGGTGTGTGTGTGTGTGTGTGTGTGTGTGTGTGTGTGTGTGTGCGCATCTCATGCCTGTTTTTATTAATTTATGATGAACAAATGGACACACTAAATAAACAGACTGGAGCACATCAACTGTAAAAGGTATTAATTTCATTGCAGCCATTACTGCTGGACCCTGTGGGGTATTTCAGAGAACACTGTGTTTGGACGAGCAGCGTCTCCCTCACCGCGCTTATATACACTGTTCTGCCCTGTTGTTTAATCTTTGCGAGGACCCGTTTGACTCATACACCTCCGGAGCGAGGACGTCCTGTGGACAGAGAGGACATTTTCTCCACGGTGGTGTAACGATGGAGCAGCTTTGTCTTTCAAGTCTAGGGGGGGGTTGTCTCATTACGAAC
>NW_019174375.1:790634-830634 GCF_002260705.1 Seriola dumerili | reverse complement strand
TCAAAGGTCAAAGGTCAAGGTGACCTCACAAAACATGATTTTGGCCATTGTGAACGCAATATCTCCAGAACTCCTCAAGGGAATCCCTTCTAATTTGGCACAAACATTCACTTAGACTCAAGGACGAACTGATTAGACTTTGGTGGCTAAAGGTCAGAGGTCAAGGTCAGTGTGACATCAGAATACACTTTTTAGCTATTACTCAAGACTTTGCACAGCAATTCACACAGATGGTTAATATTTAATATGTCTGGATAAACAGGGATGTAACCTGAAACTAGTCTGAGTGGCGGAGGGATACGACCACGAGGAGGTGATTCTAGTTTGAGTCATATTCAGCTGTGACTGTGTTCAAGTGATTAAGCAAATTGTTGATGTAACGTTTGGTCGCTGAAATAGTTTTTCTGCAGTGTTTGCATTCGACTTCCTTTGGTGACTGAGCACGAGGTTGTGTTTTCTTAAAGGGACGGTTCATGAATGCAGCATTAACCTAACCAGTTATAATGGTCAGTTGTTATCAAAACATGTTGCACACCTGCATACACACACACACACACACACATCTGTTCCCTCTTCCTCCACTGATAAAGAGTGTATCGCTCCTGCGACCTTTGACCTCTGTGTGCGTACAGCCGCCAGCTCTCAGATAAACAGGGAGGAGGAGTAAAAGTAGTGCCGTGCATCATCCATGCGCATGAGGAAGAACGCACGCCAACACCAGCGGTTGGACACACACACACACACACACACACACACACACACACTGAGGGGCCTTTTCCTTCCTCCACCGACTATATTTAGTGACATCTGCACCTGTGTGTCTGAGCACACTCAGCAAGCAGCTGATGAATGGAGGGCTGTGACCTCAGAGGAAGGGAGGTGGTGTGTGTGTGTGTGTGTGTGTGTGTGTGTGTGTGTGTGTGTGTGTGTGTGTGTGTGTGTGTGTTTGGGATGTTTGGGGTCCACACAGCCAGTCCGCTTCTTGTCGACGTCATAATCATCATCACAGCTGGTTTATTACCGACACTGCGGCTCTGCTATGAATTTTACATGAATTCTGCTCCGTGTATTATCGCATTACTCTTCTAATGAAACGGGGTCAAAGTGTGTGTACGGTATAAATCAGCTGAGCTTCAGGAGGATGGATGAAACTTATTATTTTCCTCTTTGGTAAATGAATTATTGTTTTTGATTGATTGATTAAGGGAACACGAGATCCCGGTGCCCAGAGTGAGGCCTTTATTTGTATTATTCTGTCCCATTATTCTGAGAAATAGGTATTCAGATCATCTATACCCAAACTTTTATGCTTGGCTGTTTGCAGTCTATTGTTAGATTTTTCCCTGATAATCATCTCACAACCCAGAGGATTAACTGTTCAATAACATCAGATATTACAATATTTCCTGCCTTATGTGATATATTTCATGATATCAAGTCCAACATAAAATACAATGTCATAATTATATATTATTAAAAACACCTGAAAAATAAAATACAACAATATAGTTATGTATTTTTTTTTTAAAAAAACAATATAATTAGATTATAAACACTCCCTGCAATAATATCATATATCGTGATATTTGGACTGGACTGTATCAAGATATTAAATTTTGTATATTGTACAAACCTATCGATTAATCAATTTTTTTAATCTTCAGCAAAATAACTGCCAACACTTTCTGTTTCATATCGTAGAAAACTAAAATAAGACATTTAGACATTGTCTTGGATTTGTGACATTTTACACACTAAATGAATAATCAAATAATCAATTGAGATCATTTGGTAATGAAAATAATAATTAGCTAAAACCCTGCCTGGAAAAATCTTGCAAACTTGCTTTAACTTTAACAAATTCTTAAGTTACTTTCAGTGGGAAACGCTCAGATATTTGAAAAGAAGTCGCTGCAAAACTTTTCTTTTCTTCTTTAATTTGACACACAAACCAAACACAATGAGCCGCAGCTAGCTTCCACTCCTCCACTAATAAAATCACAATGTCAGTTTTATTCAAAACGCTTCCCTTGTGCAGCTGTTGACACACGTCCACGTCTTCTTCCAGCGCCTGACAGAAAGACAACGCCGTCTCTTTGATTGACGCTGGCAACAAAAACTCAATGTCTATGGTGTTCGAGTCGGTTCTGGCAACAGAAATGAACCCCCCACCCCTCCCCCCTCCCTCCTTTGCCAGATTCACGGTGACGTTCTGCCACTCTCATATGTCCATCCGCCACAACGACTTCCTTCCTTCCGTTCCTTCTAGAAAATGCAGATGGATGAGAATAATTACCTTGTTAAACGAACACAAAATGCTCTCAATGCACTGATTGTACTGATGATGAAAATCCATTAAGGCCCCCCCCCCCCAAAAGAAAATGTGTTAACATAAAATAAATAAATAACCCCCCCTCCCTTTCATTTTCACATTGGAACGAGCCAACAAACTTTCTCTGTCCTCCCCCTCATCCGTCTCTCTCTGCTTTCCATCTCCTACTGTATACTTCACTGAACCCACGCCTGTTCGCCTTCACTTGGTGTGTGTGTGTGTGTGTGTGTGTGTGTGTGTGTGTGTGTGTGTGTGTGTGTGTGTAAAGGGGGGGATTATGGACACTGTGGGTGGTACTAGCTCGGTGAGCCCCTGGCCGATGCCCACCCGCTTTCATGAGATGAGCTGTAGATGAGCACTCAGACCTTCTCCTCTCTCTCTCTCACACACACACACACACACACACACACACACACTTTGCTGTATACTTTCAAACATGTGCAGACACAGCAGTTGTCTTCACTCCTCAGCGCTTCTCCCTGACCTAAACACATTCAGACTTCAGTGTGTGTGTGTGTGTGTGTGTGTGTGTGTGTGTGTGTGTGTGTGTGTGTGAGGCGTATATACATCTATGATGTGTGGGTGTGTGACAGGATATGTGTCAACCTCTAGTTTGCTGTAAGTCACACACCACAGGGTGTTTTTTTTTTCCCTTGAACTTTCTCTCTTCTACATCGTCGCTGTCGCAAGTGAGACTGTGAAATTTTGGCCAAACAGGAAGCTGTGATCACGCAGTTTCCCACAGGTTGGCCACTTGTGCTGTACATTCTGACACCGACATATAACATAAGCATACAATGGAAAACCACATGTAAGATAATCACAAGCTATGGAAGCAAATCAGTGTCAAAACAATTTGAATTATATCAGAAACCGATGAAATGTAATCACTTCTGAAAACTGGAGTTCAAGTGATTTTTAACTTTTATAATTTAAATACAACTGTGTTTACTGAATGGAAACATTGTGCAATTTCACAAAAACTTTTATTTCCACTAGATATTTATTTTGGGTTTCTCAGATTGCCACCCTTCAGAAACTGTATTCAGATGACTTTATTTCAGGAAGCTCAACTCAGATCTAAAAATCTCTGACTGTCGTCCATAAAGACACTCCTCATAACTTCAGAACTTGCCTGAAAATCTTTACACTTTTCTTCAGTATCAAAGTGAAACAGTGATAGTTTCATCCACAGGTACATTACAAATAGCAACTGCTGATAGCGTCAACTGACCGACAGAGATCAGTTATAACCAGTTCAACTCATTTGACTCATATTTGTACTCTTAACTATTTGTCTCTTTTTCTCTCTCCCTCCTTCCCCTCATCCCTCGTCACTCTCTTTCTCTCCTCCCTCATCTTCATTCATCTGTCTGCAGATTGACCTGGAGCCGGAGGGGAAGGTGTACGTTGTTATCGACCTGTTAGGATCTTCCAGTGAAGGTAAGAGCTGCTGCCTAATCATGACGAAAGCTTTCCGTCTAATCTCCTCATCCTCTTTCCTCTTTTTTTAATATGTCCTATTGTGTCAGTTTATTTCTCTGGATCATCTGCTGATGAGGACGTTTAAGAGGCAGCAGGTTTTAATTTTTGTCTTGAGTCATCGTGGCCGTTGCAGTTAATGCTACCTACTGAGTTCCTCTTATTCTTACACCAGATGTTGCTCCATTCAGACATTTAAAACCCACAACTTCCATGTGAATTCAACAGGAAGTTGTGGGTTTTGTATGGTTGTGTGCAGGTCTTGAAGAGTCACAGGAAGTTGGATTAAGCGCCCTAAAGATAAATGTAGAAGATATTAAAAAGTCTTTTTCCAGTATGACCATGAAAAAAAGGTTTTATAATCAGTCCCTCCAGAAAGTCGTGATGTCGCCATCGCGATAATTAACGCAAATTCAACCAATCCCTGTGAATTCTGTGCGACATTTTTTTTATCCAATCACCCCAACTTTGTACGTCACCAAACTCACTTCCTGGTTTGTGGTTTTGAAGCGTGTTGTGAAGCTGCAGACGTGCGTGACATGAACGTCTAACATTTACCGACGAAAATGACGATTGTTAATTAATTATACAAAAAAGACGGCGACAATTTTTCCCACAGTTTCACTGCAAAAAAAATAAAATAATCCCATTCCATCTAAAAACGTCGCAACATGCATTTAAGAAAAGCTTCCGCGAAATCTGGTATTTTAGCTGCAACAATCCCCAAAAACTTAGAAACTTGGATCATTATTACATCATACCAATGACCAGGTAAAGGTAGCATACCAGGCAAAGAATAAAAGAAATACAAGTCAGGAAAAAATCATAAATTCTGTAAAGATAATTGATCCGTTATAGTGTCTTGTGGATGAAAAAAGACACTTTATATAATGTGATTTTATTTGAAGATCTAAATGAGGGTGGCCTTTTATTGCTCAGTGTGATAATATGATATCTGTCTTCGTCAGGTGACACAGTTTTCCCTCCAGGGGGTAAATATGCACTTCACTTAAAAACACATGTCGACTCTCTATCAAATAAAGAGGCTGTGTGAATCCGACATGTCTGAACAGGCTGGAGGAGACGCCTGGAGCTGCTGCTGTAAAGATGAAAGAATCTGAACCCGCTGAGTCGTAAACATCCATCTGGTTCAGGGAAAAGAGAAAATAGAATAAATAATAAATAGAATAATAAAAGCATTTAGCAAGTAAATGATATGAACATACATGAGTCTGTGTTGTGTCTTCAGGCAATTAGCATTAGCTTCATACACCAAGTTAATGTGCTGTTGAGTCTTTACTGGGAATTTACAGGAAGGAAAGATGATTTATATATTTAAAAAAAAAAAACAAGCGAGCAAAGAAAAATCACATCTGGAACTGTTTGATTTATTGGCATCAATCTGTAATTATTATTATTATTATTATTATTATTTACTTTAAGTACAAAGTATGAAACCAATGTTGACTGAGTAATAATACAAATATGTTCAATCAAAGACATGTCTGAATTTACATACTATATCAGCTGTTTTCTGTCTGAGGCTGATGTCCCTTTGATGTGCCGTGTGTGTGTGTGTGTGTGTGTGTGTGTGTGTGTGTGTGTGTGTGTGTGTGTGTGTGTGTGTGTGGGGTTTCTCAGTAAAAGTTTAGTAAAAGTAAAAGCTGTGTGTTGAGTAACACTGCATTATCATATCATTGCAGCACCAGAGTTTTCGATCTTTCAAAAAAAGACTTAATCTTTCTTCTTAATCTTTAGATTTATCTGTGTGTGTGTGTGTGTGTGTGTGTGTGTGTGTGTGTGTGTGTGTGTGTGTGTGTGTGTGTGTGTGTCTCACAGTTTGAGTAAGTGAAGTTTTGAGTCAATCTGTCAGCGTGTGTAATCAACACCGTTACATCAGGAAATAGACACGTTTCCTGTGCGTTTGTGTCCAGTACAGTAATGATGTCATGCAGTAAGTAAGATAATAATAATAATAAAATAATAATAAACCTTTCATAAACACGAAAGTGAAAAAACACAAGGAAAAAATCAAATTATAACAATCAAAAGAAGCAGAAAATATTTAGAAGAAATCTGCTGAGAAAAAAAAGAATCTGTGAAAGAGAGATAAAACAAGGAAGGAGGATTTAATAAAACGTATAAAGGAGGAGAATAAAAGATCTGTGACGCTTCACTCTGCGATCAGCTCATTGTTTATAGTGCGAGACGTCGTCTTCTCCGACAGGAAGTGGCTTTATACTCCAGCGATGAACTGATCAGATACGCTCCATCTGTATTACTAATATCGGTACCACTTTACTTTACAATAAGACTCCGCTCGACTGGTTTGTAACTAGTTTATCAGCTTATAAAAGTTTTTATAACACATTAGATAAAAAGGGCAACAGTGACACGTTGCTTGCCAAATAGTGAGCCCACATTTATCTGCTGTTCAGCCTCAGATCTCTTTGTTTTCTCCATCATCCAGCATTTGTACCTGCTGCTTCTTCACATATTTGTTCAGTTACTAATAATAATAATAATAGTAATAATACATTTGATTTATAGGCATTCAAGGACACCTTACAACTCACAGTAAAATACAAAAAGCCAGTACAAGAATATAAAAATGCAACAGAATTAATAACCTGATTATAAACCTTTTATAACCCTAATATCTGTCCACTGAGCACATGTTGAATCTGTAAAGTGAAATAACCGTTTGTTGTTTGTTTCTTAAACACTTGCAACACGATTGTAACTCTGGCAAGTAATAAAATGTATAATACGATTGTTTTATTAACTGTAATTGTAAAAATGCAACTTTATAAAGCTTCTAAAACAGAAGTTTGTGCTGTTTCATGGCCAAACAGAATCAGGACTCACTAACCAAATTATCCATGTAGGACAGAGTGGCTCTTCTTTAGTCTGTCATTTTCTGTCTTTTAAACCTCAGCTCCTTTTTAACCTTTAACATTCGACAAGTTTGGTTTTTCAATAATTTATATTCCTCAAACTAAAGTATCAAACAAAGTGTCATTTTTGGGGTCAGTCCCAAAAACCCATATGTCATCAAGGGAACTGCGGCTCAAGTTCAGGGGAAGATAAAGTGTTGAAGCTGGGACGTGATCCTCTCGTCGTGTCAGCTCAGCGTGAAGACATCCAGTGTTATAAAACAAACCAGAGAGATCACCTGTCACACACTTCCAAGGAACAGAGAGAGATAGAGAGCGAGAGAGAGAGAGAGCGAGAGAGAGAGAGAGGTGTTTATGCAGGAGGATCTGGCAGACGTATCAACAGACTCTCTCTCTCTCTCTGTTAGTTACTCAGCATTTACATTCACCCTCCACGTCTGCTCCTGGTGTTAACACACTATATTTGAGTATTGTTTCTTTTGGAAACGTATGACTTTTACTCCACTAGACAAACTTTTGAGCAAGTGCAAGTACAAGTGCAAGTGCAAGTGCAAGTACTCTTTACTTGGAAGCAGAGCGACGTTAGATAAAGATGAGGCAGAAGTCCATGTTTGAAATTTTAGAAATAAAGGAAGATTTGTTTAGTTTTAAATGTTTGCTGTGTTTCCCACGACCGAACTTCATCACGGCTGTGGCTCCTTTTGTTGATTCAGTTGTGTTTTTACGGCCATTTACACAATCAGGATCCGTGAATCTTATTCCACAATCACTTGTAGTTCCTGGACTCTCTGACGTAGAAGTCGTAGATTAAATCCAAACAGTATTTAAAGGAGCAAACAGACACGTCACCAGCAGGTGTCTTTGTGCCAGCTGAGCACAAATGAGCGACGTTGACGTTACCGACGAATATCTTATCTTATCTTATGATATAGATGCCTGAACTCTAATGGTGGTGTTTTTATTGCATAATTTTTTCCTCATTATTTGACGTTCTAATAAAGAAGAATCACATAATTCTTCATCGTTTGTGAGAAATACGTCAGTTGAAAAGTAGATTTTGCTTTAAACACAATTAGATTTCTTTTGTTGCTCAGGAAATATGTCAAAACTTTTAACAAGATTATGAAACGTGATTTTGATACGGAAGAACAAAACTCTGAATCATTCAACCAAACCAGACGTCAGGGACTGTCCCACCTTTTTCTCAGGATATTAATCCACTGCTTCGGCCGTGACAATAACTTTGACGAGAAATGTTTCTGTTATTGTGTGTGTGCGTGTGTGTGTGTGTGTGTGTGTGTGTGTGTGTGTGTGTGTGTGTGTGTGTGCGTGCACCGGATTATGTGTTAGAGAGACATGACAGAATGGAAGAAGAGAAAGACAGAGAGGGAGTTAACCGGAGGTCGAGAGAGAGGGGGCCGCGAGGCAGGGTGATAAACGATTGATTCAAGTAAAAGTGGTTAAGAGTTCTCTTATGGACCAGTTACCATCAAATCGACAGAGGGAGTGATGAGAGAGGAGAGAGAGAGAGAGAGAGAGTTGACAGAAGGCTGTTCATCAGGACAGAAGACCCTTTCCTCTGGCAGGAAATGTCACCGTTTCATTTTTCTCTTTTTTATAAAATTTATTGAATTATTTTTCTGTTTCTGCTGACCTCTGCTGCCGGTTCTCCATCTGCAAGCTACGACATTACAACTATACCCTGTAGTATATCACTGTGTGTGTGTGTGTGTGTGTGTGTGTGTGTGTGTGTGTGTGTGTGAGCGGCTGAAATTGCAGTCATTACTTAAATGTGTTTGCATAGCAGAGAACACATGGATGAACTGTCAGGCCTGAGAGCTGCAATCAACCTATTAAGCTTTAATACACACACACACACACACACACACACACACACACACACACACACACACACACACACACACACACACAAAGCCCTGCTGTCACCAGGACAGGATGATAAGCTGCTGCCTGTTGCTAAAAGCAGGTGAAATATCTGTTATCAGCTGTGGGAGTTTTTATCTCTGATCATCATGAAGCTTTGTTAAAAACATTTGTAGTTCTTCACAGTTAATGTATTAAACTCCGTGTCTCAAACTTACAAATAAAAATAAAACATGAACAAATAAATTCTTTCATATTCTCGAATATGTCGTCCTCGTTCAAGGACGAAGCAAAGTGCAGCGTCTGTGGAGCGTAGAGATGAATTAACAGTGTAGTAGAATGAAAACATCCTGATAATTAACAGTTGCTATTTGCATTGTTAGCACTAGCTTAGCGTTAGCATTAAAGCAAAAACTGAAACACTGAGACAGAAACACTGAGACACATCTTCAGTCAAACCAACTGTAACATAACTATTAGCTTCAGTGCTAATCTACAGTTTTTAGCGTGCTAACTCTAAACAAAGAAGAAGAATAAAACGCTACAGCGTCACACCAGCTAACGACGTTAGCACAGCACCGCCGCCATGTTTGTAGGCGTCATGCAAACACCTGGTTCTGTGGCAGAGGAGTTAAAGTGCTGCGACTATATGAACACGTATGAATTTAATCTTAATTACACACATCACTTAACGACTGTCTAACGTCTTTTACAAAAGGTTGATTTTAGATTTTTATGATGTTCACTTTGCATTTTTCTTTTATCTGGTTTTACTTTTCTTGTAAAGCACTTTGTAACTTTGTTAAGAAAAATGCGATATAATTAAAGTTATTATTATTATTATTATTATTATTATTATTATCATACATACACTGCTTTTGCTTCTCCCAGCAGCGCAAAAGATTTAGAAAAGTTGTATCTGAGGACAAAATAGAACTATTTTCAAATGAGCTGAATTATGTTTATTTATAATAAAATCTGAAATATTAAAGTCAACAAAATAGTGAATAAAATGTTCACAGTTAAATGTAAACTTTGCATCACTTTAGTGTCATGGAGGGTGATAAACATCGCAGCCTCTCGGTTTCCTGCAGGACTTGAGAGTTGAAGTCTTGTTGGCGGTTCTAGGTTCTAGGTTCTAGGTTCCAGGTGTCAGTCGCTGTAGTTTGTTACAGTTAGAACGTCGAGCCGTTTAAAGTCTTCAACTTTTGGGGTCGTGATGAGGACATCACGGAGGAGCAACACGTCCATCACAGACCCCTCCCCACCCACCCACCCCTGAACCCTTCACGGTGGAAAACACCAAGTCTAACACTGTTGCTAGGCAGCAGTCATCAGTTGCTAGGCGATGGCGATGGCGTACAGCGTAGCAAAGACTGAGGACAGGCAGAACAGGACGGAGAAGAAGGAATGCACAAAAAGTCCAAAAGGCTTCACAGATGTGGAGCTAAAAGTGTCAACATCTGGAGGGAAGACGCATCAGAAACCACCACTGAGTTCAGACTGACGTGAGACTGAAGACACGTGATGTTTGATGATGATCCGTCATGTGATGAGGAACCTGCGATGCTCAGGTCCGCAGGTGGAGGATGGCAAACATGGCCGCCACAGTGACGGACCTGATGTCCACTCAGGGTCAGTTATGTCCAAAGTGAAAGTAATATATTCATAGATACACATATATCCATATATAAAATGTGTGTATAATAAAAAGTATAAAAGTCTGTTTATCATTGATATGGTTGAGTTATTGTTAAAGGTTTGCATCTCTAAGTCACAACCTTAAAACCTGCAACAGCTTTTTTTTATTTCTATTTATTTTGACACTAAAAACAATGTAAAGAAATATCACTCAATGGGATCAACACACGCTAAAGAACGTGAAAAGGAAACATGTCTTTTTGTAATTTGGATGAACTGATCCTTTAATGTTTTCTTCAACAATATTTCGGAAATTTGCTTTTAACAAAAGCAACAAATCACAGCAAAAGTCTCTAATATTTAATTCTTTTTTTTCTCTTTTCAATGAACAAACTATTAGTCAATTAATTGTTTTACTTATTTTCAAAGTGAAAATCAAAATACAAACACTGAATAATTCTTCTTCTAAACTCAATATCTTTAGAACGTCACCTTTGATCTCTGGGAGTTTTTCTCATTTAAATTCACTACATTTTTACATTTTATTGGCAAAACAGTTAAATTGATTAATCAATAATGAAAATAATCTTTAGTTGCTGCCCTGCATTCATCCGTCCTGTCTGTCCTCTCCTCATTTATATCACTGTGATCATAATTAACACAGTGTCAGACAGTAATTGAAACCTGGCGGCTCCACCGGGAGAACCATCTGTAATTACACAGACAGAGAGAGACGAAGCCGACGCTGCGACCGACCGCGTGAAAAACAAAACACCACCAACGTGTTCAGGAGCAAACGCTTCATCACTCATCTGTCAGACGCACGGTGTCGCCGCCATCTAGTGGCCACGTGGCGTAAGTGCAGCTTTTCTGCAGGTGTCAGTGGGCTCACGCCTTTTCAGTGCAGCTCATGAACAGTAACTTTTTAGTTTTATTTTATGGGATTATTTCAGATCCTCTGTCACACTAATGTGTATAATATTATATAACTGTTTTGTATATTTTGTGTGTGTGTGTTCAGTTGCAGCGGACTCCTCCGAGAATGAGGAGCGTGTGTTTCGGCAGCGGATGCGTCCCAGGAAGCGTCAGGGCGCCGTCCGCCGCAGGGTCCACCAGGTCAACGGACATAAGTTCATGGCCACCTACCTGAGACAGCCCACGTACTGCTCCCACTGCAGGGACTTCATCTGGTGAGGACCTACAGTAGCTCTGGCTCACAAACAAGTTGCATCGTTGTGTCAAATGATTTTCATATTTCAATAGGCATAAAAATAGGAAAAGGATTTATAAATGAAGGATGAATCCATCAATAAATACTTCAGATTTAAAAATGGATTTACAAAAACAGCATTAAACTCTCATTGAAGAAACTGTTTAGAAATACATTTATTAAATCATAAATAAATGCTAGAATTTGAAAAACTATTTCAATTTCCATTTCCTTTTTCCAGCTGCTTTTTCTTTTTTCCTATTAGCTAATCGATTTGCTTATTCATGAATTAATAAATGTTTTTCTAAATGCTTTATTCAGTGAGAGTTTTATGCTGTTTTTGTGAATCCATTTTTAAATCTGAAGTATTTATTGATGGATTAATAATTTATAAATTCTTTTTACCATTCCTGTTTTAAATGATCTCAAATTAAGGAAATGCAACATTACTTTTCCTGTGCCCCCCCTGGTCCTCCACAGTAGACAGGATGTAAGTAAGGATAACTGATTGTGCATCCTTCTTTCTAAAGGGAATAACATCTGACTAGAATCACAGTAAATGTCTGTTCTGTGTGTAACAACCTTAAGAAATGGCAGCCATGTTTAAAACGGTGATTAAATGATAGAGTGGTGGATTTTATTGACGTGCAGCGTGTAAACGGACGTCTTACAGTAACCAGGTCTTTAAACGTGTTCTCTGATTTCCTGCCGTCTTGTTTACATGTAAACACAGTGGACGCTGTGAAGTGTGGAGTAATAAACAATGGCAGCTGTGTTTGTTTCCATCTCAACAAACTGCGTTAGCTTCACTCACATGGAAACCATGTGGCGCCCCCCGACGCTCTGCTCGCTCTCAGCTCGGCGTTTGATGTGTAATCACAGTCACAAGGAAACTGTGTTTGATGGAGTCCTCTGGTGTTCAGGGTCTCCGAGCTGAAACAAAAACACTGTGTTTGTAGTGTCAGTTTCATTTTTATGTAGGTCAACTGGTAAAATGTGTGTGACTTTTCAAAGTAAAATACACCCGATTTTTATGGAAAACATTAGAATTATCCAACGAGACAGAAGAGCGGTCAATAATAAATAAAAACATAATAAAATCTGCTGTTTATCTTTTCTCTGTAGGGGCGTCTTAGGAAAACAGGGCTACCAGTGTCAAGGTGGGACAGTGTTTGCTTTTTTTATTGCTTCTTGTTTTCTTTACATTCCTGAAGTCCAGTTTTTAAAACACATAAAACTGTTTCCTGTGTGTGTGTGTGTGTGTGTGTGTGTGTGTGTGTGTGTGTGTGTGTGTGTGTGTGTGTGCGCAGTGTGTACCTGTGTGGTCCATAAGCGCTGCCATGAGCTGATCATTACCAAGTGTGCAGGGATGAAGAAGCAGGAGGACACAGTTGGGGAGGTACTGACCCACAACTACAGGCTGTTATCATCATCATTATTATCATTATTATTACTTATTTATTTATTTATTTTATTTAGGTTTCAATATTTGATGATATCAATAAACAACAATGTTTTTTTGTGTTTACTTCACTGTGTCTTGGCATGTGACAAACAAAACTTTGAACTGCTGTTTAGTGGCAGCATCAGTTTTACCTGACACATAAAATACAATAATATATTTATATATTATAAAGACCTGAAACATAAAACTCACCTAGTCGTCTCTCTCTCCTCTCCCGTCTCTCACAGACAGTCGGCTCGCAGAGGTTCAGTGTCAACGTGCCGCACAAGTTCAGCATCCACAACTTTAAAGTTCTCACCTTCTGCGACCACTGCGGGTCTCTGCTGTGGGGTCTGCTGCGACAGGGGCTGCAGTGTAAAGGTATGGACGGACACCTGGAGTTCATCTCACTTCACCTGTACATGCTAACCCTCACTCTCTCTGTGTGTGTGTGTGTGTGTGTGTGTGTCAGTGTGTAAAGTGAATGTACACAGGCGCTGTGAGAGTAATGTAGCTCCTAACTGTGGCGTGGACGCCAGGGGAATCGCTAAAGTCCTCTCCGACCTCGGAGTCACACCGGACAAGATCTCCAACAGCGCCCAGAGACGGAAAAAGGTGACTCATCCTCATTTCAGAATTTAAATAGATCAGTTTCTTTTTCTCTCCAGCAAACAGGAAGTAGAAAGAAAAACAGTAGGCGTAAAGTTCATCATTATTCCTCTGCGCCGGCGACAGCGTCGGAGCAGGAGGGATAATGTTTTCGGGTTGTCCGTCCCATTCTTGTGGACACGATATCTGAGGAACGCCGTGATGGACCTTCTTTAAATTTGGCACAAACATTCACCTGGACTGAAGGATGAACTGATTCGATTTTAGTGGCTAAAGGTCAAAGAATCATAGGTCGATCAAAGGTCATGAAACAAACTAAAAAACCAAAACAGATCTATTTATTTTTTGTTTATTGATGATGGTAAAAAATTCTGGATGAAGATGATGACGGCGACATGTTGTGTTTGAACAGCTCCCTCAGGGTCAGGACCCCCAGCAGCAGTTATCAGGGACGCCTCAGACTGAGGAAGATCGCTCCAAGTCGGCGCCCACCTCCCCGTGTGACCAGGGTGGGAGAAATTCTGACCAATCACAGACAGACTTTAAACTAGAGGAACAAACAACAACACAGCTCACCTTCCTTTTCTCCCGTCTTTCGTCCAGATGTGAAGGAGTTGGAGAACATCCGAAAGGCTCTGTCGTTCGACCACCGCGGGGAGGAGCACAAAACAAACACACATCCCCTGTCCTCGCCATCCTCTGTCGCTACGGTAACGGGGGAGAGCCACAGGGGGCCAGGCAGCGGCGGCGGCGGCGACGGAAGCGGTGGCGTTGAAGTGGAGGCACAAGGGGGCCGCGCGAATGGAGAGGTCAAAGTTCACAGTGCTCCAGAGGTCAAGAGGATGAATCTGCACGACTTTGTGTTCATCAAAGTCCTGGGAAAAGGAAGCTTCGGAAAGGTGAGCGTGTGACCTTTTGACCTTTGTCCTCTTCTGTCCTCTTCAGCTCTGTTCACCTTCTTACATCTTCACTCTGCTGCCTGCTGGTCTGGTTGAATACATCGATCAAATAAGACACAGCAAGAGACAGAGAGCGAGCGTCGCGGTTTTGACTGTCTTGTGTCATGTGACCAGGTGATGTTGGCGGAGCTCAAAGGCAGCGACGAGGTCTACGCCGTCAAAGTGCTGAAGAAGGACGTGATCCTGCAGGACGACGACGTGGACTGCACCCTGACCGAGAAACGGATCCTGGCTCTGGCCAGAAAACACCCCTACCTGACACAGCTCTTCTGCTGCTTCCAGACTAAAGTATGAACACACACACACACACAAACACACACACACATGCAGGCATACGTTACACCACCAGGGGGCAGCATTAAGCTACGTTTGAATCTGCAGCTTCAGGTTGTGCGGCCGTCAGGTCTCTCTCTCAAAAACATCCTCAGAAAAACATTTACAAAACGACGTTCGGCAGGAAATATAAAAAAAATAAAATACTTATAAATAACTTATAAGTGATGCCTTAAAATCTGTTGTGAATCAAAAGACACAAAAAGCATCAAAATGATTCCAAAACGAACATATGTTGAATGTTATATTAGAAGTAAACCGTCCAGGATGTGGAAGTTAAACAGAGTCATGTCCTTCTTCACTCTCTAGTTTGAGACGTGAGAAGAAGATTGTTCTCTAAAGCGAATCTTAGACAAACCGTACCTGTGATATCGTATCTGTATATTCAGACACATCTGTGAAGCAAAAACTGCTTTTTGGTTGAACTGTAGACATTTTTCTACCAGGGAACCACTGGTTTAAAAAACAATTAGATAAAAATAATCAACAGATACATTAACAATAAGAAATAAACTCAAACTTAAATGAAAAAAATCAACAGAACCAAATGATATAAGGTCAAAAGGTCAAATGTGCAGATTAAACAAACACCTCAAACGTCTAATATCTTAGAATAATCTTATATAACTCTCTCTGACAGTAACTATAAAAGCTTCAGCCTCTCTGTTGATTCAATGCTGTAAAGGTCAAATGTTTTTACAGCGTCACATTCGCAGATATTTCAGTCTGCAGTTCAGAGGTTCGATGTTTTGAACAAACACGTAAAACAACTCTTACTCTGAAGTCATCAGTCTGCCGTCAGCTCCGCTCCCCCTTCATTTCCTGCTCTCTCCTTCACACTCTGCCCTTCCTCTCATCGTCTCCGCCGCTCAGCTCGTTTGTCCGTCTATACAGTGAAGTGGACGACGACAGACGGATGCACAAAGGGCACCCGTGGGTGGGACGTGCCCCCACCCCCCACCAACAGCTCCTCCAGGCCGTCTATGTGTTTTGTCTATCGCATGTTGCATAAGTGTTCCTGCCAGGAAATGTATAGAGGCACTATACTTGTGTGTGTGTGTGTGTGTGTGTGTGCTTTTCTTCCAGTTTGACGACTCGCTGAAGGAACCGGTCACATGTCGCGTTGTTGTGCCAAGTCCTTTCAGTGCAACTTGAGCCTGACGCTGCTCTAAAGGCGGCACAGGTGTTTACTTTTATCAGGCTGAGCCTCAACTAAACATGAACTGCACAGGTTGCCATCGAGGCGTTTAAGGTGTTTAAGGAAAGTGTCAGACTGAAGACTTCATGATCATGATCGTCTTTTAGATTGAATGGATGCAACATGAAGTTTAGAGTTTTGTACCTTTTTAGATGAAGAATTTCAAGAAGTTTCTGTTTCTGGAAAACGAGGTAGAAAAAGAGATTCAGACTAATGTTTCACTTCCTGCTGGCCACCTTAAAAAGCACCTCAAAGCTGCTCCAGTCTAAAGGTCTCTGTCCATGTGTAGTGTGATTATAGATCAGCTCTAGCTTCTATATTAATACTGTGAAAGTATCAAAGCCTCAGTCCACAGAGAAATGCACACAGCCTGTATTCAGAAACTGAGCCTTAAAACCAGCCGTCAGGACTTCTGGAACTTTGTGATGTCACAACAAAGCAGTCACCAAGCCCCGCCCACCTGGACCCACCATCCAAACCTTGCAGGATTTGGTTTCTCTGAGTGTTTTTACCTGAAATCTGCTATATTTTTATTGGATCACTCAGAAAACAGTCAGCCAATCAGAGGAGAGGCTCAGAGCTTCCTCTCTTCTGATTGGCTCACCGACCTGTTGTTACTAGAGCTCCAGAGAGAAGCCTGAGAGAGGAGATGTAAAACTACACTGAGATGGTTTTTGGTTCTTAAACCACAAATATATCTTCTTATGGATCAACACTTCAAAATAAAACACAGGAAGTGTAAAATATGGGACTTTTTAAAAATGGTAACACAATATATTCTATAGAAATCTGCATTCAAACGACAAACAATGCACCTACCCAATCAGAAAACACACATACAGGTCATTCCTGAAGGAAGTTTGGATTTAATTTTAGGACTTAGGATAAGTGGTTTTCATTGGTTCTGCCAGAGTCCACATTTCCCATGCAAGGGTCAAATTACGCACCTGGGGACAAGGGTTTGATGGGAAATTATGCAAACCAATACTGGACTTCATTTGGAAGAAAAACGCTGCAATGCAGGAGATAATATTCAATCACAAGCACATTACTACAGACATTGCTCACTCTGTTTTGCAGTCTTCTGTATAAAAGCCATATGAAGTGAAATATCTGGGAGGGAAACGGAAGAGTCAGATCGAGCCTTATTTTTTTGTTTTATTTTGAAATGCAAAGAACTGAATGATTCCTGGTTTCCTGTCATTTCCAGTCTTGTTTGAAGACACTGAATTATCTGTGTTTTCAACTATTAGTGAAACATGCAAAGATGGACGTTCTCCTCATGTTCTCTGCAGAGGATCAGATTTAGACACCAGGAGGAGGAGGAGTTAACTGTGGCTAAACAGGAACATTTTGTGAGCTGCATCTTTTGTTTATTTTCTCATAATGCTCTGCGTCCAGTGATGGCGTCTCCTGTTCCATTTATTTGTTCCTGTTAGTTTCCTCCAAAGCAAACACAAACATGTGCAGGATGGACGGAGAGAGACGGTGAGACTGTGTCCTCACATGACAGCTTCATTCTGTCTTCTTCTTCTTTTTCACTTCATTATTTTTGGTTTCTTCTGTTTTTTTTTGTTTTTTTTTTCATTTTCATTTTTTTATTTCTCTTCATCAGCCTGAAACACACACACACACACACACACACACACACTGGCAGTCAGGGGTGATTGTGATCCTGTTCTTGGACAAAACAAAGGGATTGTGGCTCTTACATAACTGCTTTGATCCTTATCAGGGACATGATGTGTATTCCATATGCTGCGTGACCCCGCCCTCATCACCCGCCTCACCTCCCCACCCGACTCTACTCCGCACGCCCCAGTTAACGCCGCCGCCTCGATGTGATCGCAATAAACACACTCACATATACATACTGTATATAGTAAATGATCGCACACACACACACACACAGTTGGACTGATTATCAGACTTCAGATTCATTGTGGTGATTCTGGATGGTGCTTTTAACCAGGGGCAGTGAACACACCACCATCCCTCCATCCAAACCCACACACACACACACACACACACAGCAGAACAGAAGCTAAAGGAGACAAACTCTAACGGGCCTTAATCTTAGTCCGACAGTTCTTCTCTTCTTCTCGATGAATCGTTCAGGTTTATGAAACATCAGAAAACAGTTTTAAAGCAGAAATCTAATAGTTTTGTCCTCAACCTGAAGACATGCAGTTTACTCATGTGGGAGAATCATCAAACGGGACGTCCCGGCTCAGTGCTGGGTTCTAATCCGACTCAGGCCTTTACTGCATGTCCCGCCCTCTCTCTCTCTCTCTCTCTCTCTCTCTCTCACTGTCTGTATGATAATAAAAAATAATAATTAATAATATGAATTGACTAATTGTTGCAGCTCTACAGTAACTTGAACGTTTCTCTGCAGCTCGTCGTCCGTTGGGAATTTTAAATAAGAGAGAAACAGATACGAAGGTGAAACGAGGGAGTTCTTCTTCTTCTCTGTATCAGTTTCTGTCTAATCAGATTTTACACTTAGTTGAATGGCTGCATTTTTTCACCCCCCCCCCTCGTTGTACAACCCTGATGACACCTACTTCATGTTTTCATCTGTCGTCTCTCCTCCTCATTCGTTCAGTCGCTCCTTCATTTCTCTGTGTGTCTGACGCTTCAGTGGTTAATGTGCTGAACCTGCAGAAGTCTGTGTCCAGACATGTCCGAACACACACACACACACACACACACACACACGGTGATGAAGACATGGGTGGTTCTGTCACAGGTTGTGTGTGTGTGTGTGTGTGTGTGTGTGTGTGTTAACTTTTAAAACACACAAAAAACATTTTAATTCTAGTGATGTAAGTAATTAAAGTGTTTTTGCACATAAGCTGCTTTTCTTTTTCTTTTCTTTTTTTTTATAGGATATTTTCTTTATTTGTTGTTTATTTGCCATAAATGTTATTTATGACTTTTTGTTTATTATAATTAGAGATAAACTTTTTTTCAGTTTCCCTCTCGTTGAAGCCGTTTGTTGCACTGTGACATCACCGTACTTAAACAAAAAGTTTTTGTACTTTGTGTGACCTATGTCCTACCTACACCCTCCCCCTCCTCCCTCCTTTTTGCCCTCCCCCTCCTCCCTCCTTATTCCCCCCCCCCACCCCCCCCCCCTTCTTAATCGACTGTGGGATCGCGGCAGTGTTCCCTTATCGGCCTAATTACCGCCAAGAAATGTAAATAACATTATACAACAGTAGCGCCGGGGCCTCACTCTGCTCCGCGCTCAGAGGCCGAGCGGAGAGGTGGAAGGCAGGAGGAAGAGGTGAAGGAGGAAATGGAGAGAGAGAGAGAGAGATGCAGGAGGATGAAGAGAGGAGCTGGTTATATTTGTGATAATCAGGCGGCTGGTAGGAAGTGAAGGAAAGATGATAAAAAAAAAAAGAGGAGAAGTAGAGGGTGAAAGGGTTTGTAAAAAAAAAGAAGAAGAAGAAAAAGGAGTGAGGTAAGGAACAGGGCAGATGACAGCGAGGAGCTTTTTAATGAGCTGTAATTGGTGAAGATCAGAGGCAGCAGAGTCTGACAGGAACCAGCCAGGTGCATTAATGAAGCTTTGTTCTCCTCTGCTGAGGACAGTGGTGCTGGAGTCAGGGCGCTCATACAGATGTGACAGGTGACTGAGAGCAGAGGTGGAGAGCCAGCTGTTACTGCCACGGCAGAAGGCTGCGTGTGGATGTAGAGTTAGTAATTGGTAATAAAAAGTATTAATTATTACTTATATTCATTTCTCTGTTTCATATTCTTGTGAGATCGATGGACGGACAACACTTCTCATTTTAGGCATTTATTATACATTTACTTACTGTTTTTATGAACCTAAGACTTCGGTGAACACGTTTCAATCCCCGAAACAATTCATCCACATCAGTAAAGGTTTGTTTTCATAAGCAGTTTTCAGCCTTTGTGCACAGAGCGTCATTATTGAAAGAGCTGAGATATAAAACATGTATAATCTTGTATTCAAGTATCTTAAGAAATAATGTAGAAGTCAAGAGAATACTCTTAGACCTCAGAGGGATTTAATTAAATCATCCTTTTGTAAATAAGGAAGAGATGAATACGTCACATAACAGAACGTGGATCAATAGAAGGTTTTATGACAGACTCGTGGAGTTTGGCGGCGGCTCTGGTCTCGGCCTCCCACAGATCGTTTCCTACTTCGTCTTTTAAAATGAATGAGCTCTGCTGATGAGCTGGAAATAATCCACACAACACACGTCACGTCTGTTACAGAGGGATCCAGACTTTCACACAGGAATGACATTTTATTTTTTTATCTTTAGCTTCCATTTTGTTTAGTTGTTTTATTGTAGTGTTGCAGCCGGTGTGATATGATCTGCTGGTATGTGTGTGTAGCAGTGTTTCCCTGCGCTGGTCCTGGATCAGGTGTCGAAGGCTAGAAGCAGGGACGTTATGTAAGTCACATGCATGAATACCTAATTTATATTACTCTCACCACCATGCTTTCTGCCGGCTCCATCTGGCAGCCATTATCTTCGGCTTCAGCCCGGGTGCTGAGGCTGAGGTGTTCGTTCCCAGGACGTTCATTCGGGTTTTTTAACGTCTGAACACGTGGCTGTTCGATGTGCATCAGCTCAGCACACCGAAGCGACTGAACCTTCACTTCTTCTCTCCTCAGCTTCCACTGTTCGCTTTTGTCTCTTTTGAGTCTTGTACGTTGCCTCAGTACTGACCGGCACAGCCGTGTCGCAGTTGAGAGGCTGCATGTGAAGACCGATGGCGTCACAGCGGCGCGACTAGACCGTCCTATTTCGACGGCTCCTTCAAATGCAATCCTTCGTTTTCCTGCTCCAACAGGCGGATCCTTTGTGGCCCGACCTATCCCAAGATTCATTGATTCATCGGTGATGAAAGCAAACAACACCGACAGAGAGACTAAAGATTACGCTTATAAATCCAAGTACTGGGTTTCAGCTCAGTTCAACAGCTACTGTTAAAACAAGGGCCTTAAAACCTGTGAAAAAAGGTCACGTGTTGTCAAGGTTGCCAGGCGACAGGAGTCCTCTGCAGACCAGACCGTCTCATTTCGGCTCGGCCTTCACGGTCTGCGGCGGCTACGATGGGCCGCACCTTCGCAGACGAATTGGGACACGGCTCATACGTCTCCTCTGTCAGCTCAGCGTTTATCTCCTCCGCTGCTCAGTTACCTGTGAGTGTGTGTCTTCCAGTAGTACTTTCAAAATAAGAGCATTTTTTGAAAGAGAGGCCCGTTTGAGGGTTTTGAAGGTTCAGGTTAGAGGACAGAGAGAAAGGTTAGGGTCGCTGCCAGCCGTTATCCCTGACCTCAGCTTGAAGTGGTTTTATGGTGCTGCTCTTTATTGACTCGTCCACAAGAGGTCACTCGTCAGGAAAACACACAGTAAACTTCTTCTGGCTGATAAGAGCTGAACAAACAACCAGGGCTGAAGGTTTCTGGACATTCTCATTAGAGATTAGAGACTTAAAGACTAAAAGTATCTGGAGTTTCAGTAACTGTATTTCACCTTTGTCACATTCAAAAAACCACAAAACTTTATTAACTGTGGTATAAAATTAAAGATCAAATAAAAGAAGATAAAAAAGCTCCATCCATCCTCCTTCTTCTCCTCCATCTTTCCCAACATTATATCTCTCCTGTTCTACATCCACCTGTCCTCCATCACTCCTGCTCACATGCCCAGGCATAAACACGCATATAATAATCATAATAATCATAATAATAAACTTTATTTATAGAGCACTTTTCTGGAGCTCCAAGTGCTTTACAATAAAATGACAATGAAAATAAACAATAGAAAGACAAGATGAAAAAATATATGAATGAAAAATACAAACAGGAACCAGTAAGAGTAAAATATGAGAGAATTTATTAAAAGCCAAGTTAAATAAATAGGTTTTCAGCTGTTCTTTAAAAACCGTCACTTGAATGTCTTGGCAGGGTTTTCAATCATACTAAAAGAAAAAAGCTGCACTGCTTATTTTCTTGTGCGTAAAAATTGTGTGTATTTAAAAGACTGACAGGAGAGGAACTGAGAGCTCGTGATGGATTATAAAACGACAGAGAATCTGCAAAGTAGAGCTTTAAAAACAAGTTAAAGGACCTTAACATCTACTCTGAAAGACTAGACTGAATAACAGACTGCAGTCGTTTGAAGGAGCCGTGAAACGATCTAATCTTTTTGAAATAAAAGCAGTACATTGGCAACATTTCTAAAATAATAAAAAAGCTGTTTTGGTCACTTTCTTTATATGCAAGTTAAAATTTAATTCAGAGTCTAAAATTATAGATACGTGTATAAAAACCTCCAAAAACACACACACACACACACACACACACCAGGAGAACATCCACTTCTATTCTGCTGCTTCAAAACACACACACACCTTCACCTTCCTTCACTTGACCATGTCTTTATAAGGACTTGGTTTTTCTGGAAAAAAGACAAACTACTCAATTCTACATCTGTTTTTTTTTTTTTTTTTTGTGTTATTTTTATTTTACTTTTTGTTTCTTTTTTTCACCAATGAAAAGTTCTGCTCGTGTGTTTTTATGGGAACCAGGAGTAAGAAGATATTCTGTGGGAGAACCAGCAGCCCCCAGCTCACACTGAACTCCTGTCAGCTTTAGTGAGGAACGACAGTGAGGGTTGAATTTTGCATGCAAGAACAATGAACACACACACACACACACACACACACACACACACACACACACACACACACACACTGTAGGCACATGCAGGCTGCTCGGCCAAATATGTGTCAGTGTTGAGCAGTGGAGAGTTGTTTTCTTTTTTTTACTACAGTCATTAGTGGAGATGTGTTTGCTGTTCTTGGGATATGGTTCAGGCATGCACACACACACACACACACACACACACACAGTTTTGTAATTCTACACTTTGGAGGACCATCATTGACATAATGCATTCCTTATCCCCCCGGACCCGAACTACTTGTGTAAACCTGGCGGATCAGAAAACATTCTTCGAAATCACTTGTTGCTCTGGAGGCGACTGACTGACGATGTGTCGTTTACTGTGGCTGCATTGTTGCGTTCGACCGCATTAGCTCAGCGAGGTGAACCTGAAACATCCCTGACTATAACTGGGGACGTTAAAAATGCAGTAATCTTCTACGTGGCTGCAGGACCTGTGGCTTCCTCCCTGCATGATTACATTTCCCTGTGTCACCGCTGTGTGTGTGTGTGTGTGTGTGTGTGTGTGCGTGTGTGCGCGTCATTTGTGAAGTATGTTTTGCGCGACCACTTCGGTCCATGTAAACGTGCGTTGCGTTCCTTTAATTCAAAAGTGCCTCCAGGTTCGTGACGCCTCGTCCTCGACTCCGCTGACTCGCTCGTCCTGGACGGTTTACACGTTCGCTCGGTTTCCCGGCTCCACGACACGAGCTCCATTTAAACCTTTTTTTTAAGGACAAACATACTTGATCTGATTCCAGGGCCACACACACAATACACTCTGTCCTCCAATTACAATCATTTCCTGCTGCCATCACCAGTGAGGGGAAAACAAAAAAAACCCTCCTCTTAAAGGCAAAGTCCACACACGCTGAAATTTACTGACTGATTGAAAAATAAACAAAGGTTTGCTCATTTGATGACACTGATTCTCACGTTTACAAAGATACAAACGATGATGAAGCTTCAGTCAAACATGGAGGAAACAATAATCAGACAGTGTGAAGGTCTGAGTCATTCATGCTCCAGGTTGTGTTGAATGAAATCACTGAGTGCATCTTTACTGGGCCGGCTCTGTGTGGTAATGACTAGCAGCCAAACGGTAATGGCTCATAATGTTCCGAGGAAAATAGGGCAGCAATTCACTTTTTTTTTGTTTTTGTACACGGACAAAAGTTCAAACTCCTCCTGTTGTGTTTTTTTTTTTTTTTTGAGTGTATTTAGTGAAGGGGGTTGATATTGAGGAGGTGAGGAGGTTCAGTCCGTCGCATCTCAAACCAAATACTAAAATATATGTTCTGAAATATTTGAGGTTGAATCAACTGCAGACGTTAAAATAACCTTCATTTAATCTGATTGAACTCTTATTTTGAAAGGAGTTATGAGAAGGATTGGTCTTTCTTTTTTCTTTCTTTCTTTCTTTCTTTCTTTCTTTCTTTCTTTCTTTCTTTCTTTCTTCCTTTCTTTCTTTCTTCCTTTCTTTCCCACACCTTGTTTCTTTTTTACTTCCTGCCTTTGCTCTTTGCTTCCTTTTTCTTTTTTTAGTCCTTCCTAATTTCCTCATTGCTTTTTCTTCCATTTTCTTTTCCTTTCTCTTTTTTTCCTCCTGTCTTTCCCTCTTTCCTTATTTTCTTCTTCCCCTCCTTCTTCTTCTATGATTGTACTTCCTTACCTTCTTATTTACTTATTTACTTATTTACTTATTTCTTCATTTGTTTCCTTTTTATTCCTTCCATCTTTCCTTCTCCCTTTCGTTCTTTCTTTGTTGCCTTCTTAAAGTGATGTTAAAGTATTAAAGTTGTTGCATGTGTGTGTGTGTGTGTGTGTGTGTGTGTGTGTGTGTGTGTGTTAGACAGTGAAGACAGAGAGCATATGAGTTAATGGGTTCAGGTTTACGTAAGATGCAAGTTGGGACTTGTTTGACATACATTACAGCAGGGTGGCATAGAGAGGACACACACACACACACACACACACACACACACACACATACACACAATGCCAAGATAATCATCAAGACATTGTCTGTGTTGGGTTGTGGGTCATCTGGGTCTGCGCCTATAGAGCATGGAATAAATGAGGTTACAGTGTCTGTGTGTGTGTGTGTGTGTGTGTGTGTGTGTGTGTGTGTGTGTGTGTGTGTGTGTGTGTGTGCGCACAGTGGGAAGCCAGTATCTGTACATTTGTAATTACACTCAGGAAATGTTTATTCATGTTTGATTGGGTGGGACCAGCCGGGACTCTGGGTACATTTAAACAAACTATTTCGACATCCTGTTTAAAGTCGCTTTCAGGAGAAGCAGAGGGAGAGAGAGTGAGAGAGAGAGAGAGAGAGAGAGAGAGAGAGAGAGAGAGAGAGAGAGAGAGAGAGAAAATGGTGGACCGCCCTCTATTATGTAAGACTCCGTCCTGAGGCCCCTTTAAACTGATACCAGAGGGGAGAGAAGGAGCCTGAGGTCGGCTTTAAAAACACCGAGGGTGAATGCAGTCGGATCGAATGCCTCCAGCTGCCGCGGTGAACGGCTGAATTCACTCTCAGGTCAAACTCATCAGTCTGAAGCAGCGCTGTCGTACACGCAGGTTTACCACACCAGAAGTTTTCCCTCAGTATCACACACCGACTCCTGGAGGCTTTAGACGTTTCACCGTTTCAGTCTTTACAGATTTAAAAATCTACACTCAACTTATCTCATTAGAGTCTTGAAAATAGAATAAGAACATGAATCAGAAAGCAAAGAGCAAAAATATTAACATATTAAAATGTTTGTATAGAAATATTTGACAGTGGACGTTTCTGTTATTACCAGTTGTTTTTATTGTTATTGTTTTCAGGTCGGCCATCTTGTTCTCGTCAACACGATATCTCACTAACGCCTTCAGGAAGTTTGACAGACGTTCACCTGGACTCGAGGATGAACTGATTACAATTTGGTGGTGGAAGGTCAAAGGTCACTGTGATGTGATCGTTTTTCGCCACAACTCACTAATTCACAGGATAAATTTAACATTTAAACAACAACAACAACAACAAAAAAAAAATGCCCGCAGAAAAAATAGCTAATATCAGTTAAAGTGTTCGCTTTATTTTGAATATTTTCGCCTCTTTATCAGCAGCTGTTTCCCTTGGAACTACAGTCTGTGAACCGTTGAACTACTTTATCACAGCGCACGCTGTGAGGCGTAGGAATACGGTTTGTTCAACGGTTGAAAAAAATGTAGGATCCTTTTTCTAGCTGACAAAAAAGTTTGTTTGATCCGCAAAACAAAGAGCAGATTGATCTAATATGGTTTCATATTCTCGACCTCGCTGTTTATCCGTCACGTTGTTTTGATTTTCATTTTAGTTTAAGTCAACCTTTCTCAGAAGGTTTTATCTGTGGTTTAAAATGTTTAAACAGCGCCGTCAAAGTGACAAAAGGAAATCAGGGTTACGTTATTTTAGATCCTGTGGCTGCTGTTCAACCATTAGTCACCTCCGTTTTATTTGTTTTCACCAGGAAAAAAGGACGAAGAAAACGCAGGATTACAGGAATAATTCCTCCTTTGATGGCGAAGTGAGGAAAAGACGGTTTGACTCATATTCCTCAGAATGGCTTTATGTTAATTATTAGAAACAGCAGCTCTGCGTCACTACTCATGAAGGATCCAGTAACAAAAAAATCCCCAAACTTCCACAGAACAACTTTTGGCGCGTTCAAAGAAAAAACGTTGTTCACGCCATGACACCACAAATGATGAAACAATTCAATGACACAGAGAAGAGAGAATGGGTAGAGAAACCTGAGACCAGACAGAAACCTTTTATTTTCCTTTTTAGTCTCAGTCACAGACCGAAGCTATTTTTTTTATATTTCTGAAAAAGAAACGGCGCCATGATCAACGATTTTCTCTCATGTTGAATGTAAAATCTCAATCTTGAAATCAACCGGTTCAGCTACAGCAAAGATCCAGACCTGATGAGTTCAACAATATATATAGAAACAGATAATGATAATAAAAATAATAATAATAAACTTTGTTTGAATTGCACCTTTCATTCAAGAAAAGTAGCACAAAGTTCTTTACAACAGAGAAATGATCTGCACCGAGTGCTTCACATGAAAAGACATGAACATAAAAACATTGATCTACGATGAAAAACGTTAAAAACATGAATGTAAAATGAGAATAAAATAATCAGTCATCATAAATGTGGCGCAAAGTGCGTAAAATAATAAATCATTAAATAAGAATAATTAAATAAGACATTTAAAAGAAGTGCTGAGCAGATCAGTCTCTGATGATCAGACTGTGAGACTGATACCAGTAACAAGTACAACATGAAATGAGTCTCAGGTGTCGTCCAGTCTTTGTGTTGTTTCTGTATATATACATAAATATATACACTGTATATATACTGTATATATATATATATATATATATACACTGTATATATACTGTATATATATATATATATGGTCCATACATACACACAGTGTTTGTCACCTTTACTATTAGCAGTATGAACCCTGAGGACTCACACAATGGCTCTGAGGGACTCCTTCTGGTTTCTTATATACGGAGCTGTTTATATCACACACACACACACACACACACTCTCTCTCTCTCTCTCTCTCTCTCTCTCTCTCTCTCTCTCTCCTTTCCTATATGAAGAGAGTGAGCTGGAATTCAGGAAGGGGTTCATTTTCCCTCGGAGCCCACGTTCAGCACCGAGAGAATAGAGTGAGGAAGGCGCGATATAGAGAGTGTGTGTTTTATTTTTGAGTGTGTGTGTCACAGGAAGGGAGACAATCGGTGTTGGTCACATAGTCATGTCATGTGTGTTTTTCGTACACCCAGGGGAGACTGTGGATGTTGTTGTTGTTAAGTGTTGAATTTATAGTCTTTAGTTTTTCTCAGTAACAGATACAAAATCAATACTGTACAAAACTTTATTGATATCAGTAGGTTACAATATTATGATATTATTCGAAATCTCATCATCATGAAAATTCAAAGTCTAGTGTGTCAATAAGTGTGAAAGCTCCCAGAATCATTTATATTTGTTTATGTGTGTGTGTGTGTGTGTGTGTATATATATATATATACTATCTATATATATATGTTTTTTAAATCAATCATTTAGGTTTGAAAATGTTTTAAATAATGAAAAATGTCGGCGTCTGAGTCCAGATCCAGATCCGGTGTGAACTGTCTTTTGGTGTTGTAGGATTAATCAACAGATTAATCAATAATGAAAAGAAGTTCAAATTCAAAGATGCTCAGATGTTTGTGTGAAATAGAAAGTGACAAACCGTCATTACTCTACACACAGTCTTGTTAAGGTGGTGTTAGTCGGGTGTTTGACCTCCTCCCTCCGTCTCCTCCTCCAGGACCGCTTGTTCTTCGTGATGGAGTACGTCAACGGAGGCGACCTGATGTTTCAGATCCAGCGATCGAGGAAGTTTGACGAGGCGCGGTCCCGATTTTACGCCGCCGAGGTCACGTCCGCCCTGATGTTCCTGCACCGGCACGGAGTCATCTACAGGTAGCCACGCTAACAGCGTTAGCATCAAACGTGATGTGGATGAGTTATTGTTTTACAGATTTGTGTCTCTTTAGTATTCAAATCCACATTTGACTTAAAGCAGTTTTAAGTCAAACTCTGTTGATGTGCCGTGAAGCCGCTTATTTGTCTTGCTGCTTCCAGCCGAGACCTGCGTCTCCATCACAGGACATATAAGAGAAATTCCAGAATTAAAGAAAATAAACATTAACTGAGATTCCCAGAATTAATGAACACAGATATTGTAAAATTAGACAAGTGAAGTGAAGTGAAGTGCTCTTCACAGGAATCATCCTCCACAACATTAAATGAACTGTAGTGGAGTAAAAACCAACATTCACCTCCCTCCTCTCCTGACATTTAAATGTGTTTTCGTGTGTGTGTGTGTGTGTGTGTGTGTGTGTCCTGGTTCACGCCGGCAGTGGTGTGCGAACAGGGTTCACAGAATAAGTGACCGTGTGATTTGTGATCTTTGCTGCCGCACTGCTCCACCCTGAGCCGGTCTGACAGCTTTTTTCAGTTGGTTTTGATGCGACGCTCATGTGGAACCCGAAGGCGGAGAGCACACATTCTGGTTGAGCGGTATTAGCTTAGCATTTAGCATTCTCTGTGCATGCTGTCATTTCGGCGTCAGTGTTACTTCAGACAAACTTTCAGGAGGAAATAAATGAGATAACTCAGCGAACACTGGATGGATTTTCTTGAAATCTTTTGCAGACATTTATATTCCTCAGAGGATGAGTCCTACTGTCTTTGGCAATCCTTTGACTTTTGTGGTTTTGAGTGAAATGTCTCAACATCTATCAGATGGATTGTCATGTAATATTGACTTAACTAATGCAGTTCCCGTCATTTAGTAGTAGTTTATTTTATGAATTCATACTTTAATCACAAAATCCCGCGGATGGTGCGTCTGGTTTCAGACCACTGACAAACTGCACCAGAGTCCGGATCGAGATCCTCTTTTCAAACTTGTTTTAGCACCAGAGGTTTCTCACCAGTCCAAATGAAACATGCCAACCAGACAAACAGGTGAAAACATCCTTAGTCCTGTTAATTAAAGGGAATCATAAGCACATGAGGTTCATCATCACCACCTTTCAAATCTGTGAGAGCTCTAAATCCTTCAGGAAATTGACAGCGGCGATGTTTGTAATTGGGCGTTTGTGGCTTGTTCAGTCGCAACGAAATATTTTCTTTAGTCTTGAAACTCAAACTCGTTGACCCTGGAAGTGGCTCTGTGTTCATCTCCAGGTCCAGATGACCTCATCATCAGGTGCTATTATCTGTCTGCGTGGACCCGTCAGTCATAATATCATTGTCAACCACTAGCAAACACGCAGCGGGTCCCACAAAAGCAACACGCAGCTCGAATCATAACACCATTGTGACGGACGTAGACTCGGTGCAGGTTCAGGCTGTTTGCTCCCAGAAATAACTGTCATGGAACAAAAGTCAGTTTCTTCTTTCCGGTGTTTTCTCTCCATCAATCTGAGGTTTGACTCTATGTTTGGATTCTCTCGTCATGCAACCTGTGTGTGTGTGTGTGTGTGTGTGTGTGTGTGTGTGTGTGTGTGTGTGTGTGTGTGTGTGTGTGTGTGTGTTCTGTACACTGACAATTAATTTATCCTTTTATCTGAACACAATCTACCAGACACACAAGTGTTGGGCTTTAATAAAGGCAGAGATGCCTGAAAATAAATGAATAAATCGTAAAATATATGAAATTAATAAATAAATAAACAATCTGAGCACAGGTCTCAAAGATTACAGACTGTGCACCAGACTGACCCCACAGCAGGTCGATAGTAGACATATCGAGGACTGAGGTAGGCCCGGCCTGTTTATTTTAATGCCAGTCTGACTGTGGGTCAGGCGAGCAGCAGCCCGGCTGTTCACACCAGAAGTGCAGAGGCGATTCTGCTCCTTCTCTCTCTCTTTTTTTTTTTATCACATGTAGATCTGATCTTTATAACAAACCTCTTGAATTTGTAACATAAAGCTTTTCATGTGCTCCTGGAGAAACGGTATGTCTCTTCTTCTGCAGCAATGAAGTTAAACGGACCGTCGCCCTGTGTGGTGATCTGTCGTTCCGACTTTAACCCCTGTGCACCGGTATTTTTTAACAAGTTACAGACATATTTTTTATTCTAAATAGTACATTTTAATCTTGCCGGATGAAAATCACAAATGAATACCAAAGACAAATCACTGACTGACTTTCAATCAGCTTTTTTTTTTTTACAGGCTACTTAAAGTGACAGCTGTCTCAAGCTCAAGCTTTACTGATCTTTGCTTCCCGAAACCAATCAAACCTGAGGGTGAAAGACGAAAAAGATTTTATCTCTGGACCCAAACTGAGTAAAAATAGGCAGGTTATAGGGTTAGGGTTACAGGTCATTTCTCCCAGAACTATGAGCCTTTAATAGTTTAATTAACTCCTTTTATTGTTGCCTTTAAACACTGCATCCATTTTCTTTCTTCAAATGAAAGCAACTATTTATAAAAAGATTTATAGACAGAAAAGACACTTTTTTTGAATGGTGTTCTTTGTTGCTGCAAAACATCACGTTCAACCAAAAGAAAACTAACTTGTGTTTGAAATTGTACATTACATATTTACAATAACTAATCCCACATGGACATGAGAGCTGGTTGTTTTGTTCCCAGTGTGTCCCAGTGTTCGATGCAGCTATCTGTGCATGTGTCTGTGTTTACTGCAGTCATTGTCCACGTACCTGCCCTCTAAAGTCATGATTATACAAAATAATGCTGAGAAATCCTGACGCACAGACACACAGTCACCAGAATGAGGAAACATGCTGGGAAGGGATTAGAGATGAATGGTGTATTGTTAAGCGTTCAGAAATTAAAGGTCAGTGGAACGTGACAGAAGATGCTAAATTTCTCCTCGTATTATTCCTTTAATCATTCCATTGTAATTCTGTCTTTTGATTCCATCTGTGTTTAAGTTTTATTTCCTAAAACCTAACAAGGATGTATTTGCTTGGATTTCTCTGTTTGCTCCACTTTTCCTGCCACAGCACAAACAAAACCTGCAATTACACAATATAATAATTGAAGAATAACAGTTGAAGCAGCTTCAAACACGCAGACTTAATGTGAATCCTGTTATTCTGCTGCTACAGCGACTTCGCTCCCCCAGAGGGTTTAATGAAGTCTCATTTTGTTTTATCTGATCAGAGTATTGCCAGGTATGTTATTCTTTGTTTTGGCATTCAGACAGCATGAAAAATAACCAACATCAGCTGAGTCATAGAAACAATAACGACTTAGCCGACGCTAATCAAGGACTGTCAAACTGAAGTCGCTGTCTTCAGGAGATCTGTTTATCCTCTGGAATCCAGCTGCTGGAAAGAAACCAAACCCGGCTGTCAAACACATTTTATTAACATTTATTAACTAATTGAGTGATTGACTTTATTTGGTAGATTCTCAGAGTTTAGATGGTGTGACCTAGGCTTGGTTCGATACTCTATAATATCAAATATCACAATATTTTCCGCTATAAAATCGTAAACATTGTACATAGTACCTCGGCATGTGACAAATAAAAACTGCTGATTAGTGGCAGCATCGTTTATACCTGAAACATAAAACACAATAATATAATTATATGTTATTTAACAAAAACAACTGAAACGCAAAATAAAACAATATGAGGATATTTTAATCGCTAACATCGTATATCGCAATATTTGGGCTCGACTGTATCGAGATATTAAATCTTCGCCATGTGCTCCATTCTGTATGTAACAGAAACACAAACCAGCCTGTAAAATAAATCCTTTTAAACTGCATCGGCTCAGTTTTTAAGTTGTAAATAGTCATTTTCTAGTGAAATCACGTCACGTAAATGTTTTTTTGAGTATATATTGTATTTAAAGGTGTCGTGATTTCATTGGCTCGTTCCCTGAAGTTTAAAACACAGACCGACTCGTAACATGAAGATTAATGGTTCAGTCTTTCAACGCTGTTTTTCTCGGCCGTGCCGTTTTGATAGTGTGTATTACTCGGTCAGGGGATGGCACACACACACACACACACACACACACACACACACACACACACACACACACTGCGTGTTAATTCGTGAGTCGAGTCGACTGAGCCACCAGAGTCTCTCTCTCTCTTCTCTATCTCTATGTCTCTCTCTCTCTCTCCCGTCCCTGACCCACTTTGTTGACCAGAAGAAGATGAACAACAAGTGTTTTGGGAACATTATGTCCCTACTCTCACCCCGCCCCCTCCCCTCCCCCACCTCTTCCTCTCCTCCTCCCTGTCCCTTCTCCTCGCCACCCCTCCCTCCTCCATCACTCCTCTGATGCTCGTCTTTTCTTTTTCTTTTTTTTTTTTCCCATCAGCCCTATCATCTGTGCACATGTTCTCTTCTTTCCAACATTACTGAAGTCTGTGAGATCACATGTAAGGTGATGTTTGGATGTGATTCTGCTGACGGAGCAGGTTCAGACTGGTTGGAGGCCAGACATACAGTACGTCTGAATGAACACATGCATACACCAAGACTTAAGTAGGACATCAACACAGTCTGCTGCACAGTTGTTGTTACTTTTTTAATTTTAATTTCTATTAGAAACATGTGTTTATATGTCACAAAGTAAGAAATAAAAAAAATACAGTTTTTTAACTTTTTATTAAATTTTTTCCATTATTCCACAGAACAGAACAGTGCCTGAAATAAAAAATAATAATAAGTAAAGAAATAATAACACAAATAAAGTAAACTAATTAAATAAATAAAGACACATCTTTCTTCTTTCTCAGAGGGAGCCTGTTTTTATATGCACCAAAACTCAGTTATAGCGTTGACATTAGCTTTAAAAGAAATTGAAACTAGTCGTTGATGTTTCATGTGTAAATACTAGAAATAAATATTTCATAGAACATGTTTAAGTCTAAATAAATTCAGTTGTTTCATAGATGTGCTCTTATCTTGACGTTGTTGTGTCTCCACATCTCACCAGTTAAAATCTGATTTAATTGCTTATGAAATGACACAATGGTTTGTTTTTTTAAATGACACAACATGAACCAAAGTAAGTTCACTCCTAGAGTAGGTTTCAATCAATGTTAGTTTAATTATCCCCCCCCCTACCGCACCCCTATTATTCACTGTAGACAAATATACCAGTGGCACCAGTTTGTGTATGTTCGTATGTCAGAGCAGATGTGTGTTTGGATCATGCAGTCACACAGAAGAGGGGATGGAGGGATGAAGTTGAGAGAGAGAGAGAGAGAGAGAGAGAGAGGTTAGCTGTCACAGTGCACAGGGGTTGCCGCTGAGGACGTAATGGAAAAATCACTCAAGATTAACATGAAACACAGGAAATGCTCTCAATTGAGCCTGATTGCCTTATGTGTGTGTGTGTGTGTGTGTGTGTGTGTGTGTGTGTGTGTGTGTGTCCTGACAGTGCTGATAGAGCAGCTCCTGTTTATTGACAGGATTTCTGGAGTGATATTAAAGCTCCTCTAAAATAACATATGAAGGTGATTTCCCCCGACTGTCGGAAACACAGTGACAGTGACCGGATCAAATCAGCTGCAGCTCCAATCAATCAAAAACTACAAAGTTCTACCTTTTTCTAACGTGAAGAAAAAAGTCTGACGGATGAACGCTTTGTATTTTTCGGGTAAAATTAGAGGAAGCTGATACCTCATTTGTACGTGATGTTCGTGTTCCCTTCGAACCCACCGATGTGATAATATCCTGACATTTATGTTGGCGTTTCACCGCGCTGCCCTCACACGTCTGTGTTCAGGAGAAGAAGAGGTTCTACTGGAGTCAACAAACCACTTCTCTCTCCCCTCAGTATCACAGCTCCCTCTTCTATTTAAGAAGCTTTAAAGTTGCTTAAATCGTACATTTACTACACTGTGAGTATCTAATACAGCCGGGTTTTAACAGGCAAACATGCATTAGGTAACCCTGTATAGCCTTGAATTAAATATCACCACGTATTGATGAGTATTGGTTTAGAAGTTGAGTCTCACATCTCTCACTCGGAGAAGTGAATGATATGTATTTTCTTTTGTTTTCCCCAATATTCGTGTGTTTTTGTGAATGTACTCGATTATTTGGAGGTTTTTTGATCCTAAATATTATATATGACATAAGTTGATGGTTCATTTTGGTTTTGATTTATGTGTTATCTTAAAGACTGACAACAATATTAAAGCGTGACCGAAACAACATCAGAACATAAGGAGCAAGAGAGATCATGAATTCATGAAATAGGAAATGTTTATTTAATCTTAAATTTGTGTTGTTTTTATGTGCAAAGAGAATTGTGCCTGGAAATGAAAAAACTAATATAATCGCAGGGTTTACGTGATCATTCATCTTAATGAAACGGTCGTTGGTTGAGAAACACAGAAACTTTTTAAATCCTAGTTCAAGCATGTTGTGTATTCATTAACATTCATAACACTAAAACAAACACATATTCCTATCAAAGACTAAAACACGTAAAATAATAGCAATAACTCTTTGTGCAGAGCAAAAAGAAAACTGATTCAATATTTCTGCAATAAGTCAATTGAGGATGTAACAGAATAAAAGACAGATTACATCATTTTTGCCCATTTCCTTGTATGAAACGTAGACAAACCACAACAAACGTCTTCACATAAATAAATATCATTCCATTAGTGCTGCTGAACACCTGCAGCCACTTAATATTGAATTTTCCTGCAGCAAGGTGATGTGTAATACAAAGATTAATGTCAGCGGCCATTTAAATTCAATCACAAATGCATTAAATTGATGTTATTTTCCTGCCTCGCTGCGGGCGTGCAAATTCAGATTTAATGTGCCGGGAGTCGCCTGGAGGTGAGATATGCAAACAGGCGGGCCAGGGGATCGCCGCTTTAATTCTTCGTCTGGGGAATTACAGAACAAGTGCTGCTCTTTCCTTCCTCAGCATGGAGCCGTCAATGAGCCTTTTAGCAAGGCACAGTCCCAAGCTGCGCAACGCTGCAAGACCTTGCTTGTTTCGGTGCAGCTAAGGGCGATGAAAGTTTTGAATTTCAAGCCTGAACATTAATCGTCAACTTCGCTCATGCTTTCATTTCACACGTCGTCCCCGGGTGACGTTCGGCCGCTTAAATTGAAGGTTTTGTCGTTCGTGAGCGTGAAAACACTAAAAACTCACGATTGTTGATGATGTCACCTGCGCCTAACCCACACTTGAACTATTTAGTAAAAAAAAAAAAAAAACTTGGCCAAGAGCCAAACCTCAAGCTCCACTGCGTCTGACATGTCATGTTATTTCTTCCTTGAGACTGGAGGCACATTAGCATACCATTCATGTTTTCACTTTGCACGCGATCCAGATAACCTGCCGTAACCGCCGCACAGTTTGTGTTGGATCGGATACCGAACGTGACAGCAAATTACATATCGTAAAGATGATGTGCAGCTTGACCAGATATGATATTGTAGAAATAAGAAGTAGTGAAGTAATAAATGATTATAAATAAGTAGTAGTGTAGATTCAGTGGTGGAAATGCTTCTGGAGAGTGTTACTGAAACTTGTCAGATTGTTCCAAAGTCTGGGAACCGTCACTGAAAAAAAAAAAATCTCCATTTGGGACGGGCGTGTGAAAACATCTCGGTTTGTCACGCAGCCCAAAGCAAAAACCATTTACTGCTCTGTGGCTGATGAATAAAGTCTGATTTCTCTCCCATTTTTCTGTTTTAAGAAGCAAACAGAAAACTGAGTATTGGTGTAAATTTTTAGTCTTTAAAAACACGTTTAAGTTGAAGCTCAAGTTCAAGTTTTACATTTAATTTGTCTGAAATAAGAAACTCGCTTGATTGAAGGTACAAAAAAATACACACTTCTTTTTTTTTTTATCTATTCATAACGGTTGTGCATAATCAGCAACTCTTTTTTTTTTTAATTACAACTTTTTTGTTGTGCAGTCAATAACCTGTCAGAGCAAGGCATGATGGGACAGAGACGAGACAAGCTTTTCAACAAATCACAGCAGCTCTCAAACAAGACTGTTAAGCTGCGTTTTTATTTTTGGGTATTACAAAAACAGAACAGTTGCATAAGATCTTGACTTCAGAAACACACACACACACACACACACACACACACACACACGCTCCATCTCCTCCCTGGCTTGTCAGGGCGGCTGTATTTTTGAAAACTCCTCGGGCTGAATGGCTGCGGTGGCTGCATCAGGAAGATGTTGACATTTTTGTAGCGATCAACCATCAAGCCCAGAGCGGCTGCATTCATGACCAACCCTGTCATCTCTCAACACCGCTGCTCTTATCTCTCAGACTCTCCCGCTCTCTCTCTCTCTCCCCCCCTCCCATCCATCTCCCTCTCTCCCAACCCTCAACTTTCTCTCTTTTCTCAGGTCTGTTCCCCCTTCCTCTCCTCCTGCTGTATGTCCCACCCCCTCCTTTGGTACAGATAAACGTAAGGCCCAATTTGCTTTCAATGACAGAAACCCTGTGGGGCTGTGAACCTTGTGAATGCCGATAATTGTGAAGTCCGTCTTTTTCTCAAATATGTGTTCTTTTATGAGAAGCATACATCACACAGGAGCACATGAGACGTCTTCAGATTAAAGTGAAACATTAAAAAACAAATAACTGCACTTACTGTCAAAGTCGGTGTAAAAATGCTTTCCTCATACCTCAAGATTGTGTCTGTATTTGTGTGATATGTATTAATGATTATCATTTCCATTGCTCGTGTCATTATTTACCTGTACATCCTTATCACCTCTGCAGGGACTTAAAGTTGGACAACATATTATTGGATGCGGAGGGTCACTGTAAGCTGGCCGACTTCGGGATGTGCAAGGAGGGGATCCTCAACGGAGTCACCACCACCACCTTCTGTGGGACGCCAGATTACATCGCGCCTGAGGTGACTCCAAAAACACACAAACTAAATTGTTACAGCTTTTTTTTTTTTCCCCCGCACATACGGACTGAAACTAGCGATCTCACAGAGGAGTGTTGGAGCAAGCAGCTCGACTGCAAACAGCTGTTTCCCGAAGGCACCAAAACAAGCGTGATCGGTTGGTCATGTTCGACTGTTTGCAGACGATACTGTGTTTTATTTAAATGCTTCAAAGACGGCCGCTGCTCCCAAATTTTAGCCTGTTTGTAGGGAGGTTTGGATGTCGCAGCAGATTTGGATATTAAATCAGACATAACATAAAACATAAATTCAACCAGCGTGCTCAAATCAAGTCTGCATCATCAGATTTTACTTTAATTTAAATCTTCCTCTTTCTCTCTGTGTTCAGATCCTTCAAGAGCTGGATTATGGCCCGTCAGTAGACTGGTGGGCTCTGGGGGTGCTGATGTATGAGATGATGGCAGGCCAGCCGCCTTTTGAAGCCGACAACGAGGACGACCTGTTCGAGTCGATCCTCCATGACGATGTCCTCTACCCCGTCTGGCTCAGCAAGGAGGCTGTGTCCATCCTCAAAGCGGTCAGTTACGCAGGAGTTCTGGGCATGTGTGATACTGAGCATGTTTTGTAAATGTCTCTTCAGAAATGCCACCAGCTACTATTACAAGAAAAACTACAACTAATAGCTCAAATTACTGCAAAGAAGTTTTTCCACATCCAAAACTGCAGTTTATACGAGCACTGAAGTTCTGTTACTGCATGTGATGATGAATTTAAATGACATCCAGCCCTAATGGATTCACAGATTCACGGAGGTCCTGTTCTCTCTCTCCTGTTCTCTCTCTCTCTAGTTTTGTGTTTGTCTTTTTCTCACCGTCACATGTGAGAGAGGATGCAACTTCTTTTTTTTTTTTTCCTAGTGTCACATGTTGATCTGTGTTTCCTGTTCCTCCACTGGAAGAACGTTGGATAATTCCCTCTGTGTTTGATTCCATGACTTTCTGTGTGTGTTATTGTGTGTGTGTGTGTGTGTGTGTGTGTGTGTAATGCCACTTGTCCATTTGTATATTTGTCCGTTCAGTTTTTTCCATCACAAGCCTTGCGTTTACCTTGGCTGTTGGTACGGTTTGACTGCAAAGCCTTGTGGGAAAGTGTGTGTGTTTATGTTGGACAGTGTCTCGGACTCTGACCGGTCACTTGACCAGCACCAGGGGCTCTGATTGGACATGTCATGCAGCTGAAGGGCATCGAGTCACATGATGAGCTCTCTCAGCTCAGTCCGACGGCTCAGATGCTCGTTCATTTAGTTTTTGAGTAAAAACTTGGAGAAATGAAAGGTGAAGGAGGTGTTTTACAGTGGCTCCATTGTTTCCATATGGAAGTAGTTTATATAATGTTAATGGGTGTTTATGAAGAACTTTCTGAGACCCAGAATTTCCTTATTTGCATCATCTAAAGTCTTTGTGATAAAACAAACACTAAGAAACAAAACAAATGAAATTTAATTTATTTAAATCTTTTTTCTTGCGCTTGTTTATTAGGAAATATCCATGTACAAACACGTTGAGTGTCTCATTTTTTTCTGGCTGCAGCCATTTCATATGTAACTCCTGGCTGTTATTGTATTGTTGCTACTCATGCTGCAAGATAAAACTGAGACCCTGAAGCTATATTTTTGCCTTATTTCATACATTAATTACTGTTAGCTCATTAGCATTGCATATCTATTTGCAACAAATGAGTCATTTAGGAACTGATGAGCCAGTGAAGAAGAAAAACAACTACTTTCCACCCCGATAGCTGGCGCAGTGCTCGTGGTTTGCGGTATAAAGGTCGAACACTACACTCTGTGTGTATCGTAGGCAAATTTCAACTTGTTACCACATCAACACAGTTTAAGCTTGAAACTCAAAACCTGCAGTGACAGATGCATCGCCTGGAACACTGAGCGAACACCCTCAAGAAGCGGGGTCATCGAGTTCAGCGCTGCCTGTAACAAAGCAGAAGAGGAACTCCCGTTCACAAAATTCAAATGTCAGATCACCCTGATTAAGAACGGGTTGAATGTGAAAACCCCAGGCTGTGCCAACATCACGGCCTGTGCCCAGTTTATCGGAGTGATATCAGACAACCTCCGGGAAAAAGCCTGGTGGAAAAACTGCCTCCGTCCCCGACCTGTCATCTATGATAGATGGTGCCACCAACGTCTCCACACTAAAGAATGTGAGATCGACTCTGTGCGTGTCGTTGATAATGGAAAGAAAAAACCGGGTGTGACCAAATCATGAGACCAACTCAGACAGTTGGTAGCACCTGTGTAATCAGGGTCCACTGGAAACCACAACCAGCCAACAAAAGCTGATTCCAGATCTAAATCTAATCTGACTTTATACATTTGTTTTAGTTTCAAAAAAATCTTCAACTGTAAGTCTCACTGCATTCGATAAAGGATTCAAGACGATTCCAATCATAAGGCAGGAAGTACAGCAGGACGGCGCTGCACCTGATACGCTGGTGCTCTTCAAGACGCAGCCAGTGGAGAAAAATATATAGGGGTGTGTGTTTTGACAAGCGTCACACTCCACTGGTGTGTGTTGTGCTTTACTGCTCTGAACTCGAAAGTGGGTTTTTTTGTTTGTTTGTTTGTTTTTGTTTGGTTTTTTTTATCTTTGACGCAACAAAAGTGCTTCAGTGTGTGAGCAGAGGAGCCAGAGGTCCTCTTCAAAGGACGCGTAAACACCTGACGTCCTCTTCAAAGGACGCATAAACACCTGACGTCCTCTACAGACGACGCATAAACACCTGACGTCCTCTA
>NW_019174375.1:748134-788134 GCF_002260705.1 Seriola dumerili | reverse complement strand
AAGTCCATGTGCAATACTCTGAAAGAGAGTTATTTCTATTTACATCCTCTCTTTCCACCTTTATTCTTTTCCTTCCTCTGTCTCTCTCCACACACATGTTCAGGTACAAAGTGGAAAACACACACTCACACACACATTAGTCAACATTTCAGTCAGTCAGCCTGTTTCCAAAGTTCCTCTGAGATACAGTCACATGCAGCTGTCGTGCATTAGTGAAAACGTTTCTTCAACTTTAACGTTGACGAGAACGTTTAATTACGTTAGTTTAACTTGAAGAAGCTTCAGTTGATGTGAAAATGAAATTTGTCCGCAGGCAGTAATCGACGAATAATGAATGAATGTGTTCTTGGTTTTAATGGAGCTTTTATAGAAAAACTTTTTCCTCGGTTTAATTAGAACCAAATTACATGGTTCTTTTACGCCAGGAAATGACGAGGAACTTACCCACCCATAAAATAAACTTTTACCGAATAGAAAAAAAAAAACAGGCAAACGCCTCATATCAACTATAAACCCTTAAACCCCCCCCCCCCCAACCCCCATAAAGACATATGGGTTGTCAACAGGCCAATTTGAAAGTACACAAATTAAGAATATTGATTGCATTTGCTCAAATATTACAACTGTTGTGTCGCATAAATTCATATTAAAATTTTTTAAATTATTAGATTGGACTTAAAAAAAAGTCATGTGGTGCGACCGTGATTTATTTTCAAATTATTTCATTTCCTTTACATTTTTTTTTTTTTTTTTTTTTTAAAGGTTCTCAATAATATAAAGTGTTTAGAAACAGTTTTTCATTTCTTTAGTCTTTGTAAATAATGATTTCAATTGTACTTAACAGACTTGTTTTTCCTGTAACTTGCATAAAACTGATGAAAAATGTTTAATGTTAATATTTCAGCCACAGAAATTAGATATTTTAATAAGTTAATATAGTTATTGCTATTATTGATCGCACCACATGATATTTTGACACTTTAAATGGCAGAAAAATTTGAAATCCCTAAAGGTTTTTAGAAAAGTTAAAGTGAGATAATATATGGGAAAGTTTATATGTTTATATGTATTTATCATTTTGTGAATTCAAACCTTTTTTAAACTTAAAAAAGAGAAAGTTTAGGCTCATATAAAGCTGTAGGTCTTCACGTGAGGCGTTCAGGGAACATCTTTCATGTCGCACACAGAGATCGCAAGAATAGCGACGAGTTACACAGTTCCCTTTCACTCATTTGCGTTTATCCAAAGCGACTTACAAGTGTTCTCCAGGCACCGAGACTGTTTCCCCAGCGCTGAGTCGTCTCATGTGAATGTAATCCACATGAGGGACAGGAGCGTCAACAAACAAACGCTTCCAGAGGACGTTTACGACGAGTCACTCGTCTTTATAATCGGTCACCAGCTTAATGTGTTGGTGCAAACAGGCAGCGTTGAACATGTAGCAGGAAAAACACAACACACATGTAGCAGCAGTGGAGTGGAAGATGTATTTGATACAGTAGCGCACATGCACACACACACACACACACGTGCACACACATATGGATAGCAGTGCAGATTTAGGACATTATAAACAACTTCCACAACATGTTTATGCTATCCATCATTTCTTCTCTTCTCCTCTCCTCTCCTGTTACATCCTTGTTTAGTCTTAATTTAAAAATGTCAAACTGTTTGTCCCACTACGACCCGAAAAAGGACGTTCCCTCCCAGAAGTCCTCCATGCTAAATGCCAAATTCTATTTCCAAATTTTCCATTGAAAATCCCTTTAGAAAAACAAAATAGGAAGCTACGTTTTTTTATTTTATTTTATTGTTTTTCACACCACGGATGAACGGAGTTGGCATGTGGTCGATTTCAAACAGTGGAGGCAGTATTATGATTTCACCTACAGTATCGAACATTCATCTTCCTCGGGTCATATGCAGAATGTTACTGTATGTACATGTTTTTGTTTTGTTTTGTTTTGCAGTCCCTGTATTTGTGAAGCTTCGTATGTACATTTTGTCATCTGACCTGTGGTTTTGTTCCTTTATGAATTATTTCCATGCCTTACATGTGTGTTTATGTTGTGTTTATGATAAGTTTTTTTGTTTTCTGTTGCGCTGCGTGCCAAATGTACTGTATTTTAAAAGGATGTGAAGGTGTATTTTAATTTTTGAAATGAATTAAATATCATGATGTCAGAAAGAAACTTTGGATTGTTTGGTGCATCATTTCTATTTCAGTTTATACATCTCAACCTCATTTTGAATCCTCATCAGGACAACAGGAAATCGTAGCGTCTATTGATAGTCTGCATGTGAAGCGTTTAGGGGACGTCTGTAAATTGAACCATCTACCAAAAATCTGAACAGGAGGCCTTTAGGGGATGTCCTTAAATTGTACCATCTACCAATAATCTGCATGTGAGGCATTTAGGGAGACACCTGGAAATTGTAGGGTCTGTGAGGCGTTAAGGGAGCATCTGTAAATTGTACCATCTACCAAACTAAATTTTATTATCTACCAATAATCTACATATGAGGTGTTTAGGGTACACCTGGAAATTGTACCATCACACAGAATGTAGCATCTCCTCAGTTTTGGTTTGTCCACTGAATCTACATTAAACATTAATATTAAACAAGATACATGAACCTATTTATCACATGAATACAATGTAGAAAATTGGAAGCTCCCAGGGAGGTGATACCTTGACACCAGCGCTGCAGACAGGAGTTCAGTTCAGTTCAGTTCAGTTCACATCTTTTCCATCTGAAACGTTTGAGAAGTTGACACGGGACGACACAGTTAAATGACAGAAGACCTTATCTGTCTCTCAGCTTGTGAAAAATGTGGTGAGACCTGCTCTGGAACAGATTGAACGCTCGGCGTCCCTCAGTGACAAAAATCAACAGTAGCTATGACGCACGCTACGTTGCTTTAGCTGCTCTGCTTTTGTTTTTATTCCTCAAGTGGCCGACCTTGAGGGGATTTCTTCAGATTTGGGCTCAAGGATGAACTGATTTTAAAAAAAATTGATGCTCAAAGGTCAAATGTCAAGGTCACATTTTTGGCCTTAACGCAAGAATTAATTAGCTAATTACGACATCATAATGTTCTGCTAAAACACTCCTGACGCCAGATATTTAAATGCAGGTCTTGTTCCTTTCCACCACAACACAGATTGATACCGTCACGTTTTAACATTTACAGTGAATCCAAACAGTAAAACTTTAATGATAAGAAATACTGGATGAAGTATATGTTGTAGTTAAAATAGAGACGTGATGCTCACATCTAGTCTGTAATGAAACTGCTGAAATGAAAACAAATAGAAAGTGAGAGCAGCAGACAGAGGAGTATTTATTGCAAGAAAAAAAATAGAGCTGCAACGAATAACCAGTTCATTAGTTGATTAATAATTTGTCTTTTTTAGTCAAAAATGTCATAAATGTTGTTTCCAGCTTCTCAGACATGAGGATGTTTTCTTGGTCACATCACAGTAAATCAAAAATGTTTGGATGTTGGACAAATTTGCATCTGTGAGAAATTATAAATTGTACTTTTCACTATTTTCTGTCATTTCAAAAACAAAACAATTCATTGACAAGTTAGAAATAATGTTTAGTTGTGTCCTTAGAAGCAAAATGTCAAACTATTCCTTTAAAAAATGTTTTAAATCAGGTTTCTAGTGGAATATTCCTATAAAGCATAAATCATGTTAATGAGCTCTGTATGTTTATATAGTAAGATTTTAATGGCGGGAACTGGCCTCCACGCTGATATCCATTACACCTGTTGCGGCTCGGGGACAGACAGGTAGGAGCGCAGCGACCCACCGCGGAGGGCGGGGCCGTTTAGGGGGGCGGCTCCCGGCGGCGTTTCCAGCCAATCGGCTCTCGGGGACCGGGCCAGCGGCTGTCACGCTGCCAGCTGAGCTCCAGGTCAAAGACCGAGCAGCTCTGGGAGTTTTCAGATCAGCAAGTGAGGAAAAGTTGTGAGAAGCGGGACCTGCCGGCGGCTTCTGTCAGCAGCGGTTTCAAGCGTCCAGCACCAGCCTGTGTGGAGTGTCCTTACTGCGGGTGAGAGGCTGTACAATCCTCGGCAGTGTTCTGAGACTGTACGGCCCCGACCCCCCCCACCCCCACCCCCTCCCTCAACCTCCAGCCTGGACGGTCACAGCGCAGCCAGCCAGCCAGCCAGCCAGCCAGCCAGCCAGCCAGCCAGCCAGCCAGCCCTGCTTTTATGGACTAACTAACAGTTCACAGGTTTAATGCCGGAGGTTTCAATGTAACAGCCACTTTCTTTAACTCTAAACTTGGACTTAACTCAGACTGTCGGGGAATTACACCGCTGATTTGTGCACGAGAGAAAAACATGACGGCCGACAAGGAGAAGAAGAGGTAAGACACTTCTTCTTTTTTTTTTTTTTTTTTTAATTTTTTTTAATTTTTTTTTTTTTAATTTATTTTAATTTATTTATTTTTAATTTCCCGTCGGTTGTGAGTTTATTAAACCGCAGCTCGTAAAGAGCCTCTGTTGATTTAGTGCAGAAACAGCCTGACACTCCGCCACTGTGACACAGAGGGAGACCTGTTGCTGCGGCGCTGCATGTGACTTGGCCCGGAGCAACAGCTCTGATAGTGCTCGTTAGAAATTACACTCAACAACCAGCGGCTTCATTTTAAAGAAAGCTTTGTGTTGTAACGTGTTTTTTTTTTTTTTATTTTTTTAACGCATTCATTTGCACCGTAAATTTGATTTAGATTCGTGTCAGGTAAGTGGTTGATATGATTTTTTTTAGTCTGTAATTGGCAGGAGATCTTGTTTGTTTCACTGACTTCATCCAAATTTTGGATATTTTTTAAATTTGATGCAACGTCAAAAACCTCTAACTATAGTTTGTATTAGTGAAAATATGAAAAATCAGGGGGCGGATTTATCATTTAAGTATCAATAAACACTGACACATCCCCACACTAAGTGCCTCTTGAGTTGTGCAGATTATGGAAGTGTGTCTGTGTCTATTCAACACTTAACCTTAAATCTTTCTTAGTGGAAACTGTGGCTCCTCAACATGAAGCTTCAGTTTCCTGAAGACATTTTGCCTCAGCAGAGAGGAGGATGCTGAATAGCCAGTTAAAGTTCACTCAAACAGAAGTCTTGTAAATGATAATAACAATAAAAAGATCAATAATAATGATAATACAGATGTCTATGTTCAGTTTTGAGCAGATATCTTTCCACTAATCTCGACCTCTAACCTCCTTTTTGAAGAGAAGTCGGCGTCTGTGTGGGACGATAACCAATCAGTCATTACAACAGAGATTTCCAGAGGTACAGGTGTCTTAGTTCACCTGTAAACTGCCTGATTTCTCCCTGTAGCAGAGATTACAGCCGTCCAATCAAACACTTGGAGCTCTTCCAGGTATGAAAAACTGCTGCCACATATTTGGGGGATTAATTGGCAGCATTCAGCAGCAGCAGCCATGAAATTTTCCTCTGCTTAGTCAGCTGACACACGGGCTCACGCTGCGTCCTGTAACCAGCTCGTCACATATGAAAGTATTCACCTGGGGATATTAATAAGAAATCACAGATCTGATTCTGCGTTCACTTCATACCTGAGCTGATCAATAACTCACCTGATTTATTTATATATTTCAAGTGTGTTTCCTCTTTTTTTAAGCCGCTTGCCATCACACACAGGTGCCACCCTGTCTTGTTGTTGTAATCGTTCACCAGTGGGGATGAGGTCATGGGCCCGACCTCGCATAACGGTGCCTTACCGGTTCGAGTTTGTGTCCTTAATTCAACCGGCTCTTTCTTCACTGAAAGATGTTTTAATTTGAGACACGAAAGAGACACTGAGCAAAACAAACATGACGTTTTAATGAAGAGACTCGAAGAGAAGATGACAGAGGAAGAATCTTTACTTCTCCGTTCACACCACTAGGAGGAGAAACATTGATTTCAATCAGCGGAGATGATGTTGCCCGACGCCTTCTTGTCTCTCCAGTCCACCCTCAGCGACTCCCTTCGCTATCAGATCAGGCCCAAACACCAGCAGAGCAGGTATTAACACACCGGAGCGTCTGTCGTCAGGGATGAAAGCGAGTCAAAGGCAAGGAGAGAGAGAGAGAGAGAGAGAGAGAGAGAGAGAGAGAGAGAAAATGACATTAGGGGGGGAGAAAAGTGAGAAGAGTCCAGGAGCGTTTCCTCCGGCTCATCGATGCCTCGGTGATTCACCCGAGAGCCATCGGCCATTTTAGGGAAGTAAACCTGCAGGTGTGTGTCTGTCAGGCTGCAGATGAGAAGCTTCTGTGTGTGTGTGTGTGTGTGTGTGTGTGTGAGAGTGAGAGTGAGAGTGAGAGTGAGCTCAGTAGTTTTTATCTCCTCGGCGATGTGTTGTGTGTTTTCCTCTGTCAGTGTGTTTGTCTTTGTATGACACAGTAGCACATTGTCGCTGCTGCTGCCTGGAAGTCATAATTGAGCTGATAAGTTGTGATTCATGACGGATGCCCGGCAAACACAGGAGCTGTGTTTATTTAAAATGCTTTATTTATTAATGTGTTAGCTCATTAACTCATGTTGATATGACAGGATGACCTCGAAGGAATGTTTTTATGTGAGCATCCGCTTTCCCGTCACGCTGTTTTAAAGAAAAAAGAAATTTACAAATTTGCTTTTATTTTCAGTTTTAAAAAATGTTGTGTAATAAAACAACGTTCAGAGCAACGAAAGTCCGGAGAAGCTCCCAAACAAATAAACCAAAAACTTGGCACAAATGACACGTACTGATAAATGGAAAGAATAGATGAGTCATCGTGGCGTTTCCTGTTTTCTATTTAAGGACACCTTCGAGTGCATAATGGCTCTTTTATTAGTGGCCACCAAAAAGACTAAATCATCATATATTTGTAAAATATATTCAATCAATCATATGGAGGATATTTTTTCAGAAAATGAAAAAAGAAATTTTTTTTTAATTTTGAGTGAAATAAAAAAATAATACTGAACTTTTACCGAAGACCATGAAAATCAAAAAATTTTCCTTTTTTTTTTTTTTTAATGAAAAATGACGTCAAAATTAATGAAATGTTGATTAATTGAGTATCGTGAAATTTTCACCCGCCTCAATTTAATGATCAACTGATAAACAATCAATCATTTGAGCTCCGGTTTCTAGTTTCTACTAATGTTAATAACAATAATGATAATAATTATAATAATAACAACAGATGAACATTAACTAACAAATGTATTTTGTAAAAAATATTGCGGGCAACAAAATGAAATTTCTTACGCACAATATCGGACTTCGAGTGCGATTTGGTCGTGGTAATATTTTTTTCCGTGTGGGTTTATTTGTTGAGTCACGTGGATGTGACGGTACCGGCTGTTGCTCGGGGCAACCAGACGAGCGATGAGACAGGCGTTTACGCTCTGTGTGTACATACAGCTACAATAAACAGGTTGTTTTAAAGCCGAAAGTTATTTAGAATTATCGGCTTTTAGTAGAAGGTGTAAAGATCTAAACTTTAGTTTTGTTGCAGACTTCACAGAGCTAAGAGAGAGAGAGAGATCTGATCAGCTACACAGTACATCTAGGATAGATACAAGTAACCAACTGCCGGCCGATCAGTGAACGCACCGGTCTTCCAGTGGTTGTTGTGGTCCGCCGCAGCTGAATAGCTTTTATTTTTTGCATCCTGGCTGACTGATACCAGAAATAAGTTGTGGGCTTGCGAGGAACCCCACTCACTTCTTTCAACATGTGATTCCACTGGAAACAATGTCCAAAGGTCAGAGTCCAGGGCAGCTGCCAGACACATATACATTACACGACTGTGGAGAGATTGATCCGTTTGGGTGTATTTTCTGTCTTCAGATCTCTCACCTTCATCATGGCCGCTGGATATGTGGCAGTATGTTCGTGACTGTGTGAATTTGGGATCTAAAAATAAACGATAATATGAACTAAAATAGCTCTGCGTTCTCACTGAGCCGTGTTTTTTTTTTTTTTCCTATTTCAGGCTTATGTAAATAAGGATGTCTATAAAAAACAAAGCAAAAAACAAAACGTGTAGTGGGTGTGTTAGATTGTGAAGATGTGACACATCAAACTTTACTCCTGTAGTAATGAGTCACAGCAGGAAATATCAAACTATAAACTGTCGCCATTGTTCCTGGAACATCAGCTTTATGGTCATGTAGTGTGTGTTCAAGAGCTTCAAGACACAATAAAAATTTTAACTTAAGGTCCATTGAGTAGCATTTTCCAGAGCTTTCTACCGCATCTATGGTCGCTCTCAGCTGATGGAGTTCGTTCAGATGTTACCTCCATGATAAAAACCTCATCACATCTGTCCGCTGAGGGACAACAAAGGGTCAACTTGCCAGTTTTTTACTGGAGCTTTCGACTAGTCGGTGGACTTTAAGCTATTTCATTTTTTTTAAAGTATATTTTTTTGGGCTTTTATGCCTTTAATGGACAGCACAGTGGAGAGTGACAGGAAACAGGGAGGCAGAGAGAGGGGGAATGACATGCAGTGAAAGGCCGTCCGATGCAGGATTCGAACCGGGGCCGACTGCAGCGAGGACTGTAGCCTCTACACATGGGGCGCCTGCTTAAACCACTACGCTACACGACGCCCCAGCTATTTCATTTTTAAAGAAAATATCATGTACGAATAAAGTAATTTAAGCTTGTAAAGTTCCACTTCTGGCGCCTTGTTGGTTGATGTTTCTCAGTTGAACTTTGACAAAGTGTCGGGGCTTTAAAAGCTCCATATTTTCTGTTTTTATTTTGGGGTTTTGATCCATAAGAAGATATATTTGTGCTTTTAAGAACCAACAAAACCATCTCAGTGTAGTTTTACATCTCCTCTCTCAGGCTTCTCTCGGTGAGGAGGCTCAGAGCCTGAGTTCAGTTTAAAGCATTGGTCGGTTTTGCTCCTTATTGGTTTTCTTTTGCTGCAGTTGTTGCATCTTTTGTGTCCCGGTCTGTCGTTCTGAACTCATGGGAGGAGAGGGGAGAGGGAGAGGGAGGAGGAGGACGACAAGTTGCCAAAAACGAGACGGAGCGAGAAGAGAAGGGGAGGACAGAGAGTTGTAAAACAAGACGAGAGGAGCGAGATAATCACACGGACACAGAGGTTATGTAGATGAACAAATGAGGAATGTAAAGACGAGTGGAGGGCAGGTCGGCCCGCACGGGCCTGTCAACTCAGCGCTTCACACGGTCGCGGCGCTCTGCAGCCGGCCGAGGCCTGGTTGGCACAGCGCCGTCATGCCTCTTTTGTGTGCTAACCCCTGCCAACCCGGCCTCCCGGCACTACCCAAACATCACGCCACTTATAGCAGTTGCTCAACCTGCGCTCTGAAAAGACAGAGGAATGCAAGGAGGGATGGAGAGAGTCGGCTCCAAACGCCTCAAACGTGCGGCTACGAGTGGATTTAGACGGAGGAAAAAGTGGTTTGTTGTTTCCAGAGGTGGGAGGGGATTTAACACGTTTACTCGAGTAGTTTTGCTTCAGTCAGTTCTGAGCTTCTGGTTCTCCAGTTTCCACCACATCTCATTTAAAGTACATTACATTTACCTAATGTATTAGCCTAAGCATTATTAGCCCACAGCTGGTCATCATAAAACATTTCTAATATTTCTTTCTTCCATTTCTCTTTTATAGCTCCTCCAGTGTAAAGGTCTGTGTCCATGTGTAGTGTGATTATAGATCAGGTCTAGCTTCTATATTAATACTGTGAAAGTATCAAAGCCTCAGTCCACAGAGAAATGCACACAGCCTGTATTCAGAAACTGAGCCTTAAAACCAGCCGTCAGGACTTCTGTGACTTTGTGATGTCACACCAAAGCAGTTGCTTGGTTTTGGAAATTCCCATCATGCCCATCATGATGGGAATTCCCAAGACCCTTTTCCTGGTTCATGACAAATCTGCGCTCTGAAACTTGGGCGACACTGATGTTTTTACTTTGTGTTTGAAAACTCGTCACTGCCTGTAATGATTCCTAGACCTGAACTGAACTTTGTCATATATATATATAAATATAAACACACATCAAGTACAAGCTTGAAGCCTGAATTTAGTTCTTTCTTTTTTATCCATGTTCTGATTAAGTTACTTCTGTTTTCAGCTCAAACAGCAGCTTCACTTGTCAGTTTTGAATGAGTGTCTGTGTGTCGGGGGTTTAAAGCCTTTTATTGAGAGTTTCACTGACAGAAACAGACAAAAGACGCTGAACAAAAAGGAGATTAAAGGGTGTACGGGGCGAGTAAAACAGAGAGAAGAAGCAGAGAAGTGATAGAGATACAGATGCAGTGTGTTTCCCAGCTGTGTGCACTCTTGTGGTTTATTGTGATTAGCTCTCTGAGGAGGAGCAGCGGGGGCCGTTACCGGGGTAAAAGAGCGATTTAAAGTTTTAACTGAGCCGGCTGCTACTTGTGGACAGGCGTGGACTTCTCACTGTCGAGCCGTGTGTAGATTCAGACCGACAGATATTTAACACATCGCTGCTGAGAGCACTTAAAGCGCTCGGAGTGGAGAGCTGAGGCCTGTTAAAGTGGTTTTCAGTGATTCTCACATCCAGCAACACGAGGCGGAGGATTGTTTGTTTGTGTTACTTTAATGCTGAGCTTTTATTGTGTAGGTTTGCTCCCCCTGATAAGGACAGGAGTGAGTCTTTTCAGAGTAAAAGTGGTGCTGTGAGAGCGAGCTGATTACCGCTCGCCGCCGTCCAGTGCTCCTTTTACTGAATTGCTTAATTGCTTGACAAAAGCCGAGGAGCTCGTGAAGAGAGTTTAATGAACGTTTTATTTCAAATCTTTTTGTATTTAAAAAAAAAAAAATCCAATTTAATCCCAAGTGTGCAGCAGATACTTACCTGATATTTTCTTTAGATTAGGAAAATATTAACATAAATATAAAGTGTCTTCGCATTATTGAACAAACTCGGGGTAAACCTCTTCGCCCTCGGACCCCTGTGCAGTGAGGGGAAACAGCGGGGGCGGGGGGTCGGGTGGGGTGGTCAGCTTCTGGGAACTCTCGCATCTTGTCATTGTTATTGTTTATTCGATCTTTCAGCCGCTCGCCTTCTGTCCTCCTCTCTCTCCTCTGTATCGTTTTTGCTTTCATCACTTCTCTCATATTTATTCCAGACTCCCAGCAGCGCTGTTTGCCTCTCCCCGCTCACTCACTTTGTTGTTGTTGCCCCCCCCCCCCCTTTCCAGTCTTGGCCTCCCCCGTTCCTCCATGTTTGAGGTCATTTGATCAGACCTATATGTTCCCCTCTCTCCCCTCCTTCAGAACTCTGTCTCCTTGCCATTTCCTATTTCCCGTCCGCCAGCTCCCATTCTTCCTCTTCCTCTGCTACCAAAATGGCCGAAGTCCAGGAGCCACTGTGTGTCACCTGGCTCGGCTCCAGGTCCCTCCAGACTCCCCTCGCTTCACCTCCAGGTCGACCGTCTTTAAGTCTTTAAGTCTTTAAACCGAAATCATGAGGCGTCCCTGAACCTAAACCTAAACTATCCTGTCACTGCAAAGTCCATTTAAAAAAAACAAAAACACACATTTGATTGTGGGAAATAAGCGCGACGGACACGAGTCGCACAACGTCACTGTCATTAGTTGAAAATGAAAAGTAGGTCAAAGTAAAACAAGCGACGTAAGCTACAGTTAGCTTAGCATTACCATTCCAGCACTGAGGACACATCTGAGAAATATGCACCTAAATCAGCACCTGTACAGGTACTTATGTCTCTCCTGTTGATTTGCCCTCTTATGGACTTAATGGGCAACAATAGATAGTTCAGATAATCAATAGTTCTTGTTCTTGAACCGAACTTTTACTGTCACATGATGAAAGCGACTCATTTCTGCAGGAACCGTTTCCTGAGATGTTGAATTTATTTCCTTCCTCGTAGAGTTTTAAAGTATTTTTAATGCACTGATCGACCCCGCCCAAAATCAGAGAGGCGGCAGGTGTCGCACAACACGAGCAGAACGGTGAAATCACAAAAACAAGAAGTCTTTGATGCTCTTTAGGATCAAACCAACAAACAACATGTAGGTGAAAGCTGTTGAATATGGTTTTGAAACCCACGTAGATTCAGATTTACTGTTTCACGTACTCGCTGTAGTTCAGGATTCATGTGAAAATCTTGAAATGACATCTGAAGGAGATGATTGTCTCTCTTTCTCTCTGAAGCACCTGTGTGTTCAGAGCGTTCTCCTCCTGCCTCATTTACAGCCACGCTTCGATCATTTTCTTCTCTCCAAAGTGACTTCGTTGCCTCTGACAACAAGTGAAAGCAGAGCAGAGCTGCGAGGAGCCGCGAGCCAGACGTGACACTGTGTCAGGGCTTGTTTTTCTCCCTTCACATGAGCCTTTTGCCGCCTGAGAAATGCACCGACGTGCAGCCGATACCCCCGTCAGGCCACCAGGATAACTCGCATCATTCGAAAGGAGACTGTTAAGACGATGATGTTATGAGTGTTGCAAAGTGAAAACCGGAGTGTAAACTGTGGTAAATGAAGTGAGAGCGGTGGCGAAGTGAAAACACAGACTTGCATTCCTTCCTTCCTTTAAGTCTTTAAGTAATCCTTCTCTACAGATTACGCCGAGTCGCTCCTGTTTTCACTTTGCATTTCAGGACATGAAAACTGATGAAAGGCCGATTTCCCTTCCGTCTCCTGTTTCGCGTCCGTCATCACATCCCTGCGGCTTCGTCCTGAAACAAGTCGGAGGTAAAAAGAAAACTGAACTGTCCCTCTGCAGAGACTTCATTCTTCTTCAGTCGTTTCCAAAGAGGAGAAGTCGAGGTTGTGACATTATTTTTTTTTTATTTTGCATCCAGTGACATTCAGCAGCTTCAGTTTCTATATAAAGCCCACTGTGTCATGTCCCTCCGGCTCCTCTCACCTTCGCTCTACATGTGAATTTGAAACTAACATTTTGTCAGCTCGTCTCATAACGAGCGACGACAAAAAGCCTTTGACGGCGCGGATCCTCTTTTTTATCACTAACGAAGCTTTTGACAAAATGTTAACGTTTTAAAATCGCTGTTAAATAATAAATATGTTGGATACTTTTCTAAATATTACATGTTTATAAGATTTTAATGGGAGGCCTGACGGTGGTTTTAGAGGACAATAATGTTGATTATATTTTTATTTATAATTTGTAATTAATATTGATGCAGCACACTGTAACAGCTGATTTAAAGGGACAGTTCACCCGAACACGACCAGTGCTGTCTACGCATCATGAAGGTTTTAGTTTTACTCGCGCAGGTTTTATAGAATTTAGTTTGTGGTGAGAAAAACATCGAGTAATATTTAAAAAAAAAAAAATAAATACAAATAAATAAATAAATAATGTGTTTTTCCAAAAGTCTTGACCCTGTTATTCTGGATAAGCCTCATGGGAACTATTTCTTTGTGAGGAAGGAGTCCTGATTAAAAAAAGCTGTGACTGAAACATTGTCTCTGGACAGACGAGTTGCTGTTGGATTATTATCATTATTTTTTATAAATGGCTGTGAACAACATTGATGATTTTCAGAAAAGGGCCGGATGGATAACGACTTCAGATCGTTTGTCCCTCTCGTCCTCTAACGTACGTCCTCTGCTGGGACACTGAACACGTCCCGCGCTTTGTCTCACTGTAAATCTCGGGCCATGCGTCTTGTTTGGTATTCTGATGGAGCGTCCCAGTCTGGTCAACTCACACCACCTGTGGTCTCTCTCTCTCTCTCTCTCTCTCTCTCTCTCTGCACTGACTGCAGCTCTCTCTCTCTCTCTGTCTCTCCCTCCCTCCCTCTCCGTCCCCTCTGTGCCTCTTTCAATCAGCCAGTCTATCCCGACCATCAGCGTGGCGTGGGCGGGTTTGTTTGTTTGTGCCAGAGTTTGTGTGTGTGTGTGTGTGTGTGTGTGTGTGTGTGTGTGTGTGTGTGTGTGTGTGTGTGTTTGTGTGTGTGTGTGTGTGTGTGTGTGTGTGTGTTTGTGTGTTTGTGTGTGTTTGTGTGTGTGTGTGTCTGTGTGTGTCTGTGTGTGTAACTCTCTTTCATGGACTATCAGAATCATCAGCAATCTCCTGCATCGTTCTTCCCCTGATTGAGCTGAAGTCGGGGCCCCTGTCTGGGATAGCTGTTTGTTCGACTGTGTGTGTGTGTGTGCGTGCGTGCGTGCGTGTGTGTGTGCGTGTGTGTGTGTGTGTGTGTTTGGCTGTGTTTCCAGAACTCTATGTTCCACAGGATCACAGATTAGCCAGTGCTGTATTGTTGCTCTGTGTTTGTGTTCGGCCAGGCGCCACAACTACAGGAAGACCCACTGTAAGCAAGGAAAGGTGTGTGTATGTGTATATGTGTATGTCTGCTCATTGGTGTGTGTGTGTGTGTGTATTTTGGGTGTGGGCAGACTGTTTGGCCTTTTCTGACCCTCAACCATCTATAGTGGAAAATAAAGTCTTTTATTCAGAGTGAAAATACACAAACACGAATGTGAAATAACTGAAGGAATTTGGATTAGATTCAGTCTTAGTCGAGATTTGTTTTCTTAAAGGAGAAGTGTCCCAGTGTTTATATCTGTCTTTATTATATAAAAGCCTCAGACTGTCTCCATCACTTCCACTGAAAACACATTAATGAACGGGAGGAATAATTGCTGAAAACTTATAGTGTCATTGCTCATGTTTGCAGCCGACTCTTGTTTTAAGATGGACAGGAAGAGTTGTGAACCTGCCCTTTAAGTCCACTTGTTCCCATGTTTCTTGGGGTTTTCAGTTTTGAAAGACGTGTTCAGGAATATTTTGGAGTTGTCTGACTTGGTGTTTTTCCCCTTTTGTTGGAATCATAGGCGAGCGTCCCCTCGCCCTCGCCCCACCTTCCAGTTCTTGTGCTAAGGTAGGCTAAACATGTCCCAGACCTCTCCCTGAGACAAAAGTGATACTGATCTTCAAACAAGCGGACTGTTCCTTTAAGATCGGGTTAAGGTGCGGTCAGATGTTCAGGCTTCAGTCGACATCAATGAAATCTGTAAATCTGTCCTCGGTGAGAGTGATGGAAACGACAAGAAGCTGATTGGAACATTTTTAGTTGCAGAGGAAAAAAAAAAAAACGAGCAAAAGATCCATAGAGAGCTGTTATGATGTTACAGTACCTGTGCTCAGACACACACACACACACACACACACACACACACACACACACACACACACACCTGCTTCGGTTACAGGATCTGTTTTCTATAAGCACCTCTTGGCTTGTTATCACAACAATCACATGGACACCAGGAGTTAATGTCAGCGCCTGGTGTGTCGCGCATGTGTGTGTTTGTGTTTTTGTGTGTGTGTGTGAGCACACATGCACGCATGCATGTGGTTTCCTTTTGAAATTTAAAAAGAGCAGGTGTCAATAAATCAGTCGGCAACATGCAAACTTTACTAGAAGTAGAAATCATTCAAAATTCATTGTTAGTCAAATAATGACAGTAAAACTTAATTTAAATATCTGTGTTAAAATATTCAAGTGTTGTATGACCTTGGTTTAAGGACATCAACATGGTTTAAAGGAGCTATATGTAAGTTTTGCAAGCTAGCATAGCTAACGTTAGCATCCACAGCAGTTCAGCATCAAACTTAATTCCTTTGCAAAGCAAGGCCAAAGTTGTTTCGTTTCATCTCTTCTACTGAAGTTAGCATGCTAACCAGCTAATTTTCCGATACCGAGTCACTGTAGCGTCCAGTCTTTCCCTGAAGATGTAGCTCTGCTCAGAGGACGTGTTAAAACCTGTTGTCTTGTAAACAGTTGCCACCACGTTCTGCGTCATAAAACTTACAAACAGCAGCTTTTAACCCTTTTTTTTGTGTGTGTGTGTGGGGGGGGGGGGTTAAATAATAAATACATAAATAGTCTTATTTAAAAAGGTTTTTTAATCCTGAAATTAATTTTAAAAAAAGCTTCCATTTTTATATTTTCTATATAATAACTATAACTACAATCCTTCACAGTAAACATGTCGGCCTGATTCTGTTTGTCAAAACTCAACTATTGGCACATGCACAGCCACCAACACCTCAGGGGTCAATGGATTTACTCCGTTCATGCATGTTTGCTTTAATCGAACACTGCGAGCTACGATTTGTACTTTCCAACCTAAATAAATCACAGAAGAAGAAACAGAAGTTAAAACTACTTTTAACATCTATTGTTTTGCATGTCACAGTTTGCATACATGAATGAACATGAAGCTAATTTTCTTTCATTACTGCACGAGCACTGATGCGATCTCAGATAATCCGGAGCGACCCGCACTCTGTCTCTCGGTGTTTGCATGCAGGCACGAACATTTGAATCGGCGTGCGGCACAGACGGAGACCGCCGCGGGGGGAAACCGGTATTAACAGTCTCATTACTGCCAGCAGAGACAGGAACAGACACAACATGTCCAATGGCAGCAGAAGCCCTGTCTTCTCTTTATTGTTTTTGGTGTGTCTCGTTAAGATTTGCACTCGCTGACTGACTGACTGCGTTTTGCATGCGAGTCAATGTGCACATGTGTTGTCCTGTAGCCCCTCGGGCTCCGGTTTACAGCCACTGACTGACAAGTTAATCACAGAGGGAGAGAGAGAAGTGGCTGAGAAAGGTGGAGGGTGTGTAGAGAGAGAGAGAGAGAGAGAAACGTTGAGGGTGACAGACGCCGTCACAACAACTTCACTCAGAGACAGCAGAGAGGAAGAGTCGATGCATATTGGCTTCAGGTAGAAAAATCACCTGGTTCTGCTGCATTGTTCTGTTCTCACGGGCTCATTATGTTGACTGACGGCTGCATCAGCTCCACAGTCACAACCACAAAGTGATGAAAACGTGTTAAACTGTGGATTCACTAAATGACAAATTATTACTAACACCAGTCCGTCATCTTCTCAAGTGATTTCTAAACATAGCTGAGTCCTGAAGACGACATTTCATTATAAACACGGGACAAAATCTGCAGGTGCATTAAGTTTTAGTAGAAATAAACTTGCATCAAGATTAGTTTGAATTAATTCGCATTAAATAAAGACTCTACAAAGAGTCGAGATCAAGAGAGGCGTGTCAAACTAACTACTCTGCTTTTAATTAATTCCACTCGCTTCCACTTTGCCGTTCTTTTGATCAGTGTAAAGCTGCTGTCAGTCTCATGTTGACATTTCAAATTAAAAGTATGATCGGAAAGAAGGACAATGACTTTTGAGCAGCTGGGATTTATTGATACGAACGTTAAACATGGAGGATTTTTTGAGTTTTTAGTGACAGAAAATAAGAAAAAAGAAACAAAGGCCTGTCGCTTTAATATTCTATATGTCATTTTTAAATTAAGGGGTTAAGAAAGGTTAAAAAATTACCTTTTAATCTGCTGATTATTTTCTTGATTAATCAGTTTATGTCAATTTGAAGCTGAAACAAAGTCAAAAGTATCGATTGATTATTGAAATTGTTCAATCAGTGAATCGACAAATTGTCTCTCATTTTCAAAAGTTTGAAAATGAAAATTACAGGACGACAAACTCAACAGAAACACAAAGTGCCTGAGACGTGCGGGGGAGACGTGCGGGGGAGACGGGGGAGGAGGGGTTACAGACGGAGTCATTGAGTTGTACGTCGATAGTAATCGATCGATCGGAGAATACAACGCCAGTAATATTGACTGGTGTTGAAGGTAACGGTGACAGTTCCTTCAGACTAGATTAACTCTGCTGTCACCACTGCTTCACATTCTGTGTGTGTGTGTGTGTGTGTGTGTGTGTGTGTGTGTGTGTGTGTGTCCGGCCTCATGTGTACATAACTGGCCGTGTGACTCTGTGGTTTAGAGTGACAGCGTTACTTCTGTCACTGAGGTTTGAGAATGCCAGGTATGTATTTTCTCCCTGTCTCTCTCTCTCTCTCTCTCTCTCTCTCTCTCTCTCTCTCTCTCTCTCTCTCTCTCTCTCTCTCCTAATTGAGTAAAAGCATAAAGTAGCAGGTCTCAGGCCACGACAGCCTCTTTTTGAAAGCTACAAAAACGAAGCTAAATCCAGCGTTATGAGCTCGAACGCAGCGCCAACAGTCCCGGCGGGGCTGCAGGTCGACTGCAGACGTCCTTTTTAGGGCTTACGCATGCGATGTTTGCGTGAGTGCAGGGTGATGAAAATAGCTGGCAGCCCGCATCGCCCCGGCTTGGGTTGCTATTCTCACAGTCTAAAAGAGATGTGCCAATGAATCGGAGCAGAACAAAGAATGTTTCTGTATCTGCTTTTACATCATTTTCTGCAGAGAACAGAAATCTGAGCTATGACTCATGACTGTTTCTTTTGTTTTGTTTTGTTTTTTGTTTTTTTGGCAGCTTCGACTTTCCCCCCGTTTGATTCATATTTTGGTAAAGGTGTCAGAAAGTCGGAGGTCAGGGATTCTATTTTAGGTCACGGCGTTCTCTCAGCCTTCGGTGGAAATCTGTCGGCGAGTGAAGGATCGTCACTCGCGTCACAGTTTAGATGTTTTGTGCAGAAACGCAGAAGCTTTAGGGGAAACTTTTAATATGAATTTTTAGTTTAATAGCTTATGAAATAAATTCAGAATAAGCACAAATGTGACTCTTGTGGAGAACCACATGATATTAGGCGATTTTAAAGAAAGAAGAAGAAACTTAAACAAGTCAGATGATGATAATGGATTAATCAGACATCGGGAAATCCCACCAAGTGTCGACCAGATTTACTCCGTATCAGGATCAGTCAACCTTACGATGGAGGTGAACCTGCTGTCTTTACCCCACGAACATCACACAGACACTTCCACTGTATTTCACTGACGGGATTTGAATGTTTAGTCACATTATGTGTTTATTCAAAATAAAACTCGGCTGAAGTTGGTAAAAATCTCTTTTCTGATACAAGTTCATCCTGAATCTCTTGTCAATAATACATTTTCTTGTAAGTATAAAAACTTAAAAAATAATATAATGACATTTTCCTGTAAAAGTAAAGCTGTTTTTTCTTTTTACTATTTTTCTACAACTTTATTCTCACTTCTCTTTTTTTCTGTTCTTACGTTCGTCCTGTTCGTCTTGTGTAAAGAGAGTCTCACCGTCGCCCTTGATAAATAAGTTTTACAAGATAATGGTTTCCTACTGATGCCCTTTTTGTGATGATCCCTTATCAGTTACCAGTAAAATCATCTCACGACAGCTGTAGTGACCTGAAAGCTGAATGCACGGAGGTGAGCGAGCTGATCAAAGCCAGTTCTCAGTGATTATAATGAGATGTTTTACTGATCCCTGCGTCGCTTCGTGTCCCGTCGTCACCTGATTCTCTCTCAGACAGCCTTAAAAAAAAATAAAAACAAATCTGGCCTTTTAAAAAAGCCTTTTCAGGTGTTGTCGGGATGTTTGGTAAGTGTCCAGCTCTCATCGGGACGAGCTGAGTGACTGACTGGAACAGTAATTGGCTGAACTTGGATACTTACTGTATTTTCCACATGGCTTGGTTGCATGAACTCGGTGCACTCTGCGGCCAGACTGTTGTGTCTTGTCGAATGTGTGTCTGCGGCGAGCGGCGGGAGTTTTATTTATACAGCCCCTTTTTTTTTTTTTTTTTGTAATCTGATGTCACAAACTGCATCACAATAAGACAAAACAGACACACACAGAAAAACAAAGGCGAGTCTAAACAGGTGCTGTAGGTCCAGGGGCGTTTTATTTTTTCTCAGACGGTATCCACAGATCCTGAGGTGGCACTGACTGACGACCTCAGTTGACCTTTTGGGCGACACGGACCTGTAGTGGCTCAGGGTCGACCGGGCAGAGCTCTTGAGAGCGGATTCTGGTTTTGATTCAGCGTAAAATAAATCAAGAAATGGTTTTAAATGAGACCATCAGGAGCAGCAGCATTTATCAAATTTAGGAAATGTGTCAAAAAAAGTCACATCACAGCCGCCACAGACCCACAGTTCAGTTTATTTTGTCAGATCAGCAGGTCAAAAACAAAGAAATGTTTAATTTACAGTTGTATAAAACTGAAAAAAACAGGATTACTCAGTTATAGAAGTTGTTTGTTGAGATTGGATGATTAGTTGATTAATGGATGAACTCATCCACAGAAAAATAACCTGCAACTACTTTTCTTACTCGTGTGTCACTGTGAATATGTAATGTAGTTAAATGCTTTTCAGAAGCTTTTTGTTCTTGTTGCTTGAACAATAATATCAGCACTAAAGTGGAGTCACAATTTACCTGAGATGCAACAGGTTATTGATACGTGCGGTATCATTTGTTCATGTTAAATATAATATCCTGACTATATTTTCAGGCTGAAGGTGTTGAGTCCGTTCAGATCAGAGCTTCTCCGTCAGCCCGTCATTTTATCTGATGACTAATGATGAAGGACATTGGCTCGTCGGCCGAGGACAGTTTCATTCAGCTGAATACAGACGATGAGACGCTGGATGCTCTGAAAGATTTTCCCTGAAGATCAGATAGAAAGTGGCAGGTAGAACGGAGCCGCACCTCACCACTGTACTCAGATACAGTACAGTGTGTGTGTGTGTGTGTGTGTGAGTGTGAATATGACTGAGGGGGTCAGTGAGTACATCACAGGGCTCGGTGCCCTGGTGAAGCGCTGTGATTCCCATTGTTTCGTATCCTGAAAAAGTCTGCAGGGACCTGCGGCAACAATGGCCCCAGACAATCAAAGAGTGGCACCGTACACACACACACACACACACACACACACACACACACACACACACACACACACACACACACACACACACACATATCCAGTAGAAGGGCTAGCAGAAGTTAGCTGTTCCAGTTGACTTGAGTCAGTCGGTGGCCGCCTGCTCCGCCATCCGCTGGCTCATCAGTAATGAGGGTCTGGGTCGCTGTCAGTCGGGGTTAATGAGTTTAAACCTCGGAGAGACGAGCAGGGAGACGCACTGATGGGACATACTCTTGATAAGATAAGATAATGGTGCTTCTGTGCTCTGCTTTTCCTGTTAATTGTGCGCTCTCCTCTCCTTAATGTGCGCTCGCATGTGTGATTGTGCAGCTCGTGTTTCTGCGGGGTCGAGGGGGAAACTGCCACTTTCAACTTTGAACCGTTGTAACCACCGACGCTGATGCTGTTGATGTGAAACAGATGATTTTCACCTGTTGTTGTTTTTGTTCTGTTTTTCTTTTTTAATGCGTCATGATCTTAGTTTCAGCATGAAAACATCTTGTACACAGGTTTTTCTCAGCACGTAAGCAAGATTTCATACGTGATGATTGAAGAGCTGAAGCTGCGGCACAACTCGGCCTCTCATTTTACTCTGTAACTGAGTCCTTGTAGTTTCATTTTATTCATTTATATTATTATTTTACTTTATTAAAAGAGGTGAAAAATATGACTGTGCAGGTCAACATGTTTTTTAAACAAATACAATTAAAAACATTACGCTTATATTAGGTTGTCTTTGCTGTTTCTTTTGACTTGTCTTCTGTTTGTTATTATTATTATTATTATTATTATTATTATTATTCTATGATTCATTTCTTTCTTATCTAGTGTGATGTTTTTATGTTGAGGTGCGGTTTTGAAATGAGCCCTACATGAGTTTCTTCCATCACCTGCACATCCATTATTTACAGTATATTTCTAATGTTTTATTTGCGCAAATAAATCAAATAAAATCAATCAGATCATTTCTATTGGAAACAGGTTCACAGACTTTTTTTTTGACCCCCTTGTTTTTAAAAGAAAAATATATACGACTCAGTGATGATGAATGATGAAGATTTGCAGTGTAAAAGTTGGAAAAAAAAAGGTTTTATAATAATAATAACTTTATTATTTATATACAAAGCAATAAAAGATACAGGGAAAAGAGACAGAGTGGGAGGCAATGGAGTAACAAGGAGGAAATTTGCCCGAGGATCTCAGGCAGCACGTGTGTTCATACGGAGAGCAGCTCTGAGACAGAAGGAGGTGTCACACCACACAGAAAAAGATTCAACAATTTTTCATTTTAATGCAGAAAAGATTGTGTTTCTGCTGCTGCTGCTGCTGCTGGCTCTGAAATGCAAAGATGATTTTTTAACGTGAGATAGAAACGCAGCGTTGTGGTTGTAGAGGTGAGTCCAGACTGAGGTTTTCAGGTGTTCTGGTCTGGTCTTTAAAAGAGGAGGGAGAACAGGAGAAGATGTCGTCCTCTGTAGAACATCCCGGGTTCTGTATAGGACCAGATACTCCGGAGACAAACCTGAATAATGCTTTGAGTGTGTGTGTGTGTGTGTGTGTTGTTAATGTTGGCAGCGATGGAGTGTATTGTTGGACCGAGTGAATAAAGCGCTGGTACATTGGCTCGAATTCAAATGGTCTTGGCCGCAGCCGCTAATCAGATTCAAGAAATCACAATTTCATGTTGTTTCAATTCATGCTGTTGATTTTGAGTTCAGTCTCATTCTGTTAAACCTCAGAGATTTAAATGCAAATTCACGTTTGTCTTGACATTTTGCTGTTGCACAAAAGTGTTGAAGGATTTACAATAACAGAAAACACCGAGTTCATACGGAGTTCTTCTTCTCGTCGTAAACTTGTGCAGCTCAGTAATTATTAGCTTTGGCTTTTACTTATTTTCTTATCTTTGTGGGTTTCAGGTCTTCGGCTGAAGTGTTTACTGTGGCTGCACATGTCTCTGCTTCATTTACTTTTTGTGTTTTATTGCGAAAATATTTCTCCTTTTTGCACAGTTGTATTTATGTATTTATGTGTGTGTGTGTGTGTGTGTGTGTGTGTGTGTTCCTGCATGTTGCAAATCTGGCACAGATGTGATCCACTGTGATAAACTGCATCGTGTCACAGCAGAGAGGAGGTGGGGGAGGTGGTGGTGGTGGTGGGGGTGGTGGGGGTGGGGGGGGGTCTAAAGTTCAAGGCGGCAGACACACACACCTCGTCTGTTGTGGTTTTTTGAAGTTATCGTCGTCACAGAACCTGCAGACAGATCAGAGGCTGAAACACTTTCAGCCTCACGTCGTCACGGCTCAGTCAGCGCCTGTGAAGTACAGCCGTCATTTAAGTGTTTAATCCTCCTCGGGGGACTCGTGGAGTCTTTATGAGGCCTGAACAGACTCTTAACTCTCCGCTGCTCCTCTGTTAACACGTCCTTGGTTTTATCTGCTGACGATAGAATCATTACCTTTTTAGTTACTGTGGAAATAAAATGTGGTGAAAGCTTAAATACCTAAGAACCTCACAATAACCTTCACCATCCATCCACCTCAGAGGGTTAATGACTCTTTATTTCCTCTTCTGTGTTGTCAGTGGAAACATGTATGAAAGTGGTGAGATGAATTGATCTTTAATCAGTATTACTCATGTTTTATTAACCGCACGTTTGTTGTGTTTCTGCTTTTAGCTGCAGCTGAAATTCACTGATGTCTACATTCATTCTGCTGTTTTTATTTTAAAAAATAACAACCTATAAAAATAAGTTTTTGTCAGAAGGAAACCTTTCATTTATACTTAATATTCATTCAGCAGCACGTTTCTGTGTTAAATTATATACGGCAGTCTACACTGTTCATATCGCTCATCCTCCATCCCAACATGCGTGTGTTACGTAACAAGTTGTTATTGATGACTCGCGGCTCCTCCCCCTGTGATTGCGTGTTGGTTCTACGTTCTCTACAGACAGACACTCGGTCTTAATGAGCGTTGGAGCACGAGTGTTGAGCGTAAGACAGAACCCAGCCAAGCTCCATGTGTTGATGTCCTAATATGGTTTGTTGGATCACAGTCTGAACCTCTGGACTGTCTGTCTGTTTGAGCTTTGACATCAGAATCTGACTCGTTTCATTTCAGCACATCGAGCCAGAAAGAGTACTGTTTTCTCTTTTTGTAGACATGTGTGGGATGTTAATAATAATAATAAATATTTTCATTACCGGTTTTGGCCGGTAGCTCTCGTCTCCCAACAACAACTGAATCAACCTGAGGAAATGAAAATAATCACCTGGCTCTGCTTCTCTCGGCTCTTGCCCACTTGAAAGGTTCTTGTTAAAGACAAACTGTCATCTGTTAAAACACATTATACCATCGGTCACCTTCCTCTTTTCATGGCTCGCCTCCAAACACGTAGCGTCCTCCTCCGTTTCCAAAGTTCACATTAGATTTTGCTCAATAAGTCTTTCTCAATCCAAATCCAAATGAAACGCGTTGAACAAACAAACACATGAAACTGGACACGAGGCACGTCAGTTCAGCAGCTTTAAGCGTTATTATTTTTGTTTTGATAATGTCATTTTTGTCATGTATTGAAATTGAAGTAAATGTCAAAGAAGCTGAAGCACGACAGATCAACTCATTTTGTGTTTCACCGTTTCTGGAGTTGTGATAATTTGTCTTTTCCTTGTTTTCTAATTCGCCAAATAGTGGCAGCTTCTACATTGTGTGTGTGTGTGTGTGTGTTTGGTTTGTTTTATTTTTAATATCCAATATTAGTTTTTGGACAAAGACGTTTTCATTAAAATGAGGAGATTTTAAAAGCATTAACTTTTTCAAAGAGCTGTTACAGTAACTCGACTCTGGTGATGGAAAGTCTTCACACAGGAAACGAGGCAGCACAGTGGCAAAGCTTAACAAGCTGCTCGTCTCATATCTCTCTATATATCTCACCTTTTTCTTTGCTCTCTCTCTCTCTCTCATCAGGGAGAGTTTAAAAAAAAAAAAAAAAAAAAAAGCCCCACTATCACTCTGACTTCCTGTTACATCACGGACAGGAAGATCCCCTTCTTCAGAGAGACCCACAGATATTAGAACAAGATGTCCTTTAATTCACCTGCTCTGACTCAGTGACTCATGAAGTGACATGAGTCAGACTCGCTAGTGAGATCAGGGTTCGATGTTGTCATCGACCGAACCACAACATAAAAATAGTATGAAAATCCATCTTTTTTTATTTTTTATTTTTTATCTCAAGCCTTTCCACATATGAATAGTTTGCATGAATAACACAGGGCGCTTTGTGCAGCGTGCACAGCAGCGTTTGAGGCCGATGATTGGATCTGTGGCCTGATGCATCTGAAGGGACAGACAGTTCAGATGTGTGGAAAAGAAAGAAATGGAAAAACTGAGCATTAAAACACGTGTCTCAATACACATCTTCATTTTTTTCCCCTTTAAAGTTTAAACTTGAATTATCCAGAAAAGGAAACGCACATGTGGTGGCGTGCTGCAGTTTAAATTCATAGTCATTATATCCATATTGTTCATATTGTCTTATTTAAACAATGTCTTAATTGAATTTTCATTTTATTTTGCAGCCATTAGCATTATTATGCAACATATTAATCATTATATACAACCCCACCACCCAAAAAAAAACCCAACTCACATGTGTATAAAACCAAAATCAAGACAAAGTCAGTCTTAACATTTATACAAAGTAAAGATAAACAACATAAACAGCCATTTTACTTCTGGGGGTTTGCATCCTGAGTTCTCCTCCTGCAGAGGCGTCTCCACACACACGGCACCAGTTGTAGACGCAACAGTTTTGAGAGCTATCAGTATTTACATTTTACTTTGATTTGATATACGAATAAAATCTTATTATTGGAATGAAATCAGGCAGGTTCTGCTGCTACCATCAGATATTTAACGAAGCAGCTGGTGTGATTAGTGTGACTGTGAGGCCACAGAGAGAACAGAACTCCTCCCTGTGTTCACAGCGGAGAGCGCCTTGTGTTTGAACTTGTGAGTGAACCTCGGTGAAACTGGCTGTGACAGACTGTGGACAGTTTGTGCTTGTCGAATCACATGGGGATTTATGGTATTGGGTTCTTTGCGCTGCTATTTGCCAACAGCGGTTTGTACAATGGCGAAGTAGGAAGGAGCCCAGACAGTGTGTGTATTCATACAGAAGTTATGGCTTCCTGATACAGATGGATCGGTGAGGTATGATTCTCAACAAATAACTACCAATGAACCAAAACATGTCTGTCAATAAGGAGAATTGATTTCCTCAACGACAAAAAAATTAATAAAAAAAATGGAAATTTGAAATCATAAATCACAACAATCTGTTTCTGTATCAGAATCAGCTGTTTTCAGCTTCGGAGAACAAAGTGAAGGTGTAACCAAACTCCTGTCTGTGTTGTTGTTGTTGTTGTTGTTGTTGCAGGAGCAGCTCAGAGCGTCGTAAGGAGAAGTCCCGTGATGCCGCTCGCTGCAGGCGAAGCAAAGAGACGGAGGTTTTCTACGAGCTGGCTCACCAGCTGCCCCTCCCCCACAGCGTCAGCTCTCACCTGGACAAAGCCTCCATCATGAGGCTGGCTATCAGCTTCCTGCGCACACGCAAGCTGCTTGCCACAGGTGTGGACCATGCACCACACACACACACACACACACACACATATGATCACATGCAAGCTGCAGTGTTGTGCATTTAAATTAAAAGGAAAATATGCAAATCCCGGCAAGTTGCAAGTTCCTTATCGTGATATCTGGCCAGATGAGTGTGCGTGTGTTGATGATGATTAATTGTCCGGTGAAGTAGGAAGGTATTTGCGGGACCTTTTCTTTGCACTTCTACGCCTTCCTCTTGTCTTATTTTTAAAATTAGACGCTGAGGAAGCTCCACAAAGAGACACGACCTATTGTTCTGGAATTCCTCCGCGGCCTCGAAATGAGATCAGAGCGCAACAAAATTAAACAACTATCGCAACGTCAGTGGTCAAGAAGAAAAAAACAGTTTATTTTTCTTTAACAGAGTTGCGTAACGGTTTGTTCATTTCATTTGTACTTCAGCCTTCAACACCTGGACTCCATTAAACTGGGTCATGGTTCAGCAAAAGTCAGATCTGTTCTTTATTTATTTATTTACCATTAAGTTAATTAACATCCAGCTCTATAGCTCTGGGCCAACCAGTGCTTCGTTAAACAACAGTGACCTTGATTTGTAGAGTCATCAATCGGAAAATTGATCAATCGCTCTCAATAATTATTTTATTTGTACAGCACATCGTATGAAGTAAGAGCAGCTCAAAGGGCTTCACAGTTAAAAGTAATCAACATAAAATAACTACAGGTAGAAACAAGTTACACAAACGGACCAAACTGGCATTTAAGTGTCAAAATGTGTAAAATTACCAAGATCCTTCTGTTGTCTGTTTAAACCCAACAAAATATTTCCAAAAGCAGTAACCTTAATATATATATGAAATAATCATTATCATACTTTTCCATTGGGAGAAAGATTTCCTCAAATTTTTCCATTGTTGTGTTGAAGTTAAAAAAATATATATTCAAAGATGTTTGTTTGATCATTTTCACGTCACTTTTGAAACAGAGTAAGTTTCATTCCATCAGCATAGACTTGATTTTAGCCACACCCCTTCATTTTGTCTATCAGGAAGTACGGCCGAGCCCCTCACACGCATTGGCTGCAACTTTAAGGAACATATTTTCTGCAATTAAGCAAGTTTTTTGGGGTGTTATTGCAGAAAATGTAGTTTTCATACGTGTACACCTGTTCAGAACCGTGCTAGCTAACCATGTGCTAACTAGCATCTGTTTAAGATTTGCTCAAAATGTTTTAAAAACAGTCATGAACAAAGAAAACTTTGGTAAATACAATGAATCTCTATTGAATACACCTGTGAAAACTTAAAATAATAAAAAATATATATTTACAAGGTAGATGTAAACAAAATCTTAATAGGTCAATATAACCCTTCTTATGATATTATGTTGTGTATTATTGTGTTTTCATACTTTTAGGAGAACAAAAATATCCCCAAACTGTCTGAAAATACAATATGAGAAGTAATTGTACAATTACTAGAAATGTGTACTTTGGATATCTTACTTTATTTAAATATAAAAGTTTGGGGGGGGGGTGTTTTCAACTCTGAAGAGTAGACCACATCTATACATTGTAAGAAAAATAATATCTACTTGTGATAATAAAAAAAAGTTAATTTTAATAATAAAATAACATATTTTGCTTCAACTATCAACATGTTTTTCACGTATACAAAACTTTGAGTTAAATTAAAGGGTTAAAAAAATGTTTTGATGCTAACCCCCGGTGGTATCTAGTTATGCGGATAGTTTCAGTTTCATGTTCCAAGATTTTGAGATATCGACCTCTAAAGCTGCAGCCGCCACCCTAACACAATGAAGGTAAATTAGACTGTGGTGCTGGAAGCATTGAGAAATTATATTTGAAAGACCTCCCTGGAAACAGTTTTTGTAACGTGGGTGATCTGGCCCTTTTTTTAAATTCAACATTTAAAAAAAAAAATGACTGAAAATTCAAGTGCAGCTATTAAACGTGAACAAAGACAAAGATGGGGGTTTGAGGTAAGGAGGAGATTAAGAAGAATGGGGAGGGATGGGAGGAAGAAGGAGGCAGGAGGGAAGGTAGAAATCATATATGTGAAAGAGAGGAGGCATAAGGAAGAGGAGGAGGAGGGAGGAGTAAAGGTAATGAGGGTAGGAAAGCAGTGGGTGAGGAGAGGAGGAGAGGACAGGGAGATCCGTGAGATGCAGCAGCAGATAGAGCGTTATCGGGCCGGTTTGATTGCTCCGCGATGGAAGGAGAGATTGGAGAGGAAGCGAAGAGCTCTGCCCATCGTTCGGCTGGTGCTGGCATTACCCCCGCTAGCCATAACACCCGACCGCCTTGGCGCCAAACATGCTGGCATGCACACTCGCATACACACACACACACACTCCTACACACACTGTATATGCACCCGAGAGCACATACCGTATGCAGGCTGCTGTAGGGAACACCTCTGTTATATAACATAAGCTTGGTTGGAAGCCAAAGAACACTGATGTGCAGATTAGCAGGTACTCAAGAAATGAATGTGTTTTCTAACTGACTCGACTTGTGTTTGGTTTCTGAAGCGTTTTTGGAAAATATGTTTGTTTACCTGTCCTGGAGTCCAGAGTTGTATTTGAAGATAAATATCAATTTACTGCAACAGAGATTAGTTCATGATGTGTTTAACTGGCTTAGCTCAAAGATTAAAAACTGAGGGGAAACTGCAAGTGTAAGAAAATACAGCACACATGTCTGCTGCACAAATTGTATCTTGTTATTTTATTGTGTTTTTAGCGTAGCTTAGCACAGAGAGCAAGGAAAGCTACTAACCAAACTTGGTGAAAAAATTTATATCTTTTAGCAAATTAAGCTTAAGGTTTTATTTACAGGTTATACCTTACTCATTTAACACATACTGACATGGACTTAAGAGTACATGTAGTTAGGTCTAGGATGTGTTTAGCCTAGCATAGCACAATAGCTAGGAACAGAGTCCTGTCCCCAAAGCTATCTGGCTTTTATTTATGTCATCTGTCTTATTTTAGTCAAAATCTCATTTACAACTGAGATTGATTTCAACATTGTTAATTTAAAAGTAGTTTGGCATAAGAAATGTTCTGTAGCATTAAGGCTGCACATTTGAATAACAGTAGAAATGTAAAAAAAAGCAAGTGTATCAGTTGAAATTAAAACAGTGAAGCTTCAAATAAGTCTTAAATATAATGCTAACCGCTAACTCCTTCTAAAACCACAATGTCAGGTTTTAACATTATTATTTTTGCACCATAAATAGGAAATAATGTGCAAATAAGATAGTTTTAGTCTAGGCTAAACACACTCACTGTGGATAAGACAGCAAACAAGAATATTTCCCAAAACTTTGGGTTAAAGGTTTAAGTCTTTTTCAAGCTTCAGTCCAATGCATCTCCACCTGTTGTGGCTAAAACATTAAAGGGGCTATATTTAAGATATTGCCACATATATTATGCTAATATTAGCATAAACAGCTTACTTACTAGTCTTCAGCCACCTGCATTTACAAGACAAAAGGTTATAATACTTCCTGTGACCAGAGCTACTTCTTTAGGGCATACTGGACGCTACAGTGACTCGGTATCGGAAAATTAGCTGGTTAGCATGCTAACTTCAGCGGAAGAGAAGAAGTGATAGAAATGGAAGCAAAACAAACAACACTGGTGTCACTTTCCACCGCTGGAGACAGCTCCTAGTGAGTAAAGGGATGAAGTTTGATGATCTTAAGTAAACAGCTAATTAGTTAGCTAATGTTAGTTAATGCTAATGTTAGCTATGTAGCGATAGGAAAAACTTACAAATAGCTCCTTTTTAAGTGATGTCTTTCCTCACGATAGGAGAACCAATATTTAGTGTTACCAGGTTCAGTTTTCAACCCCCTACTTCATAGTAAAATTTAGTAGCTGACAAGTTGTTTCCTTTATTTTTCTTGTCCTTTTGTCATGAAATTCTAAGAAAGAAAACATGAAATTTGAGCCTCAGTCGATGTATCTCTGATCAGAGGGTAGATGACGTTAACGTGGTTTCCTCTGACAGTTTTGTTTGGCATTACACACCCTAAATTTAGTCTTTTCAAGTTTTTCTGTTTGAAACAGTCATGAGAGAATAGCTGTCAAACGCAGAAGAAAATCGGTGAACTCAGTCACATTCTGTCCCAAGTGAGTCCTATGTGTCGCTGCTGTCATGTCACTTCAGTCTGTTCAGTACAACAGAACAAACGTAAAATAATAGAGAGGAAATGATTATCAGAGCAGCAGCTGTGCTGTCCCTATCAAACACTCTTTTCTGAACCCTATTATTTTGAAACGAGGGCGGTTACGCAACCGAAGAACAAGAGAGAGAAGAAAAGTACAACTCGGTCCAAATGACTGGTAATCACAGCTAAGTATTTAGGCCAAAGGTGCCGCTGGTCTTTGGACCAGGCCCCAAGAGTCTCCGCAGCTCCCTGGGGCCCATGAGAAAGCTCTGGGCTCCCCCGGGGGTTAACGCTAGCTGGGCCCGGCTCCAAACTCGAGTCCCAGGCCTCACTGGGAGCCTTGAGAGCCTCTCTTATCTGAGGGAAGCACACTAGAGGAATTGCAAACTTCCCACCCTCCGCCCCCGATCGACTACTGGGCTTTGTTCAGCGTGAAGCCACTGCACACGCACACACACACACACACACACACACACACACACACACACACACACACACAACCACACAACCACACACACACATTCCCTCTTGAGCCGGGCCAGTTAGGCGCTAGCTATGTTTTTTGTATCAGTTAGCTCTGCAATGAGACACACTGGAGTCTCTGTGTGTAAATGTTTGGATACTGCGCTGTACATACTTGAACATAATTGCATAATATGTAAGTTATGTTCTAAAAGTGGGCAGCCATTATGAACGCTTGTGTAGTTTGGGTTTAATTTGTCAGGGTTGGGGATCAGGAGTGGCCTGAGACACAGGAAGAAGCTGCACTGGTTTGTTTTGGCCCCGAGCCAAAGCTTCAATAAGGAAAACAAGCCTGATGTGTGTACACACACACACACACACACACACACACATTCACAATGATATTATTTTATAATCGGCATTGAATGAGAGAAGTAACCCTGCCTTGTTTTTGCCTCTCTCCCTCCAGGCAGCAGCAGCAGCAGCAGCAGCAGCAGCAGCAGCAGCAGTGACGGTGACGAGGATGGACAGATGGACAGTCTGTACCTGAAGTCTCTGGAGGGCTTCATCACCGTGGTAACGTCAGACGGCGACATGATATTCCTGTCTGAGAACATCAACAAATTCATGGGGCTTACGCAGGTACACAAGCATTTAAAAAAAAAAAACAAGAAGCAAGTCACGTGCACACTCATTTTTAAACTGCAACACAGACACCGTCCAATAAAAGTGACGGACACGAGCCTCTGGGTGTGAGTCAGTTCACAGATCTCTCCATTTCCCTTCAGTGAAGACGTGTTTACGCCCGTTATGAGATATAATTATTTGTATATATTTTGTAATTTATGGGAGAGAGAAAGAGAGAGCGGACGGGAAGGTTTCACAGCAGCGACAGTCATGGGGCGGAGACATGGATGTAAACCGTCAGTCAGAGAAGACTGTTGTGTCTGTGTGAAATGCCTCTCATACCAGCAGTGGGTGTTCAGTCCCGACACAGAGGTTCAACTCTAAACTCACATCATCTGGCACTCACTCGGAAAGCAGATCGTTCGGTCACGAGGTGGCGGCCCGTCTCAGCCTGACGAGGTGTCAGCAGAGCGGCCGCCTCTCAACGGTCTGACTTCCTGACTATCTTAAGCCGAACTGTGGTCCGAACCGAAGCAGAAAATGTTTTACTGCGTTTTACTTTGAAAATTCAACAAAGAGTGAAACAATAAAAATTTAAAAATCTGATTTCGGTCTCTAAAAACTCTTCTTCTTCTCTCCATAATAATGTTCGCAAACTACAAATTATGAGCCGAGTTTCCCTGTTTTTTTTGTCGTCTCGTGCTGCTTGTTGTTGTTGTTGTTACCGTGGTAACATTGGTCTTAGGCCTGAGTTAGCCCCGGATTTTGCAGTTTAGTCTAAAAAATAAAATAAAATTTAAATTAAAGAGACTATGAGAAACTTGAATTGATTTTTTATATATTTTTTTCATTTTAAATGTTTTTGAACTTGTACATGGCTGATTGTTTCATCGTTTTACAGCAATTCAGATTTAGTTTGAACAGTAACAGCAGAAGTTAACTGACATTAAATAGCTCCCATTTAGACCCAGAATTCAGGTTGTTTTTTTTTATTTTATTTTTACAACCCATTTTTTAGTAGCTTTAATTCATCAACATAGTCACAAACACCATTTTCGGGTTAGTTACTTTTACCTCAGCAGTTTTAAGAGTGAGGCAGTGAATCCGTCTCACCTGGCGTCACTGAGGCCGCGGTGGATCAGAGGGATGAGCTCCCGCTGATCTCCGGGGCCAGAGCAGCTCTCGACGGGGAACCCTGCCTCATCTCCGTCATACACGTGGACACGAGCCGTTCAGCGGGAACCCGATGAGACGGCAGAATATTTCCATCGTATACGTCCCTCTCTGTGAAGTCGTGAAATACTAGAGGGAGAACGTGGAGGTGTAGTTTGTCTATAAACTGTGGAACAGAGGCTTTTGTTTGTTGTCCTCCTCCTCCTCGTCGTAGTTGTTGTGGATTTTTGTCGAGCGCCTGCAGCGATGAGTTTCTGTTTGTTTTGTGTTGAAGCTTTGAGAGTTTCTGGATGTGACACACTTGTTCAGTCCTGTTGGCTGTTGTTCCTCACACTCGCAACCCAGTTTTTCTTCTCTTTATCCCAAACAATCCGTTGTTGTTGCTGCCAGAAGTGGAAAAACAAAGTGTGTCTTAACTTCAGTGTGGAAGCCAGCAACTGTAAAAGCTGCAAAACACAGATATTTGTGGTATTTATGAGCAACGATAACGATGTCTTTTTACATTTTTTTTATATATATATATATTTAACGATGGTGTTTTTATGTTTCAGGTGGAGCTCACTGGTCACAGCATCTTTGACTTCACTCATCCATGTGACCATGAGGAGATCAGAGAAAACCTCAGCCTGAAGACAGCCGGTCAGCCCACAATCACCCACACAAATCTTACCGTTATCCTCACTTTTAAATGCCATATATCATTCTCATTCCTCTCTTGTGCTGTGGAAAACTCACTGCACGGCAAGTCCCAAACAGAGCAGGTAGATGGAAAGAATATAAAAGCAAAGAAAATAGTTATAACTTTAAAATTAAACAAGTGACAAAAAACCTCAGAACAAATCAGGTCTTGAAATCAGAAGTCCTGCAGTCCGACACAGACTTGGCTCTTTAAAAAATTGTCGTGCTTTTGGGAAAAAGCTTGCATTTCTCTAAAACAGTAAATATCTATAATGTTTGGCATGTACAGCCCCCCCCCCCCCAACAGAAATGAATCCAAGTAAAACACGTTAAAAACAAACAAAGTTTTGTAATAAATTCTATCTCATGAAGAAGTGTCCAGAACAAACATGAGGGTCAGAGATCACAGAGAGGAACCTAAAGAGAGACATAGTGTGTGTGTGTGTGTGTGTGTGTGTGTGGGGGAGCTGCTCGGTACGTGTGCAGAGGCGAGGGAAAGACGATAAGAGCTGAGAAGATGAGAAAAAAAAACAGAGAGAGAGAAACTGGGAATTATCTGCCTCAGATAATGGACACGGTGAGTTATTGTTACAGCAGCTGCAGCAGAAAGTGTCACACACAAGATACGAGTTAGAAGATGCACGTGACACATACGACGTGTTTCACACCGAGCGGATTCACTCAGAAAAGACACAAAAAAAACAGGTTTACATAGGAAAACAATGCTCTCTCTCTCTCTCTCTCTCTCTCTCTCTCTCTCTCTCTCTCTCTCTCTCTCTCATCCACAACTGACTCAACTGTAGTTAATGACTCTTATCAGCAGTGACCGCAATACACAAAACAGTATATTTTATAGTCCCTTTCCCCTTTAACACACTTTCACACACACTTTCCCTCACACACACACACACACACACACACACACACACACACACACACACACACACACACACACACACACACATACGGACCAGAGGAGACAAGTTGTGTGACGCTCGGTTTCTTTTAAGTGTGACTATATAAAGATAAAGACACACTTGAGAGTGTGCAGCTCGACAAAAGACACACTTCACCACTTTGCTGTGTGAGGCTGAACTCTGACCTCGTGATGTAACAGCTTGGCCAAGTTTCAGGTCCTCTGCGCCGGCGTGTGTGTGTGTGTGTGTGTGTGTGTGAGAGAGAGAGAGAGAGAGAGAGAGAGAGAGAGAGGCCTCAGCAAGTCTAAACCTTGACCGGTTTCCCAGTCACATAAGAGAGAGGCAGATGAAAGGAGGGTTTAACTCTGATTTATTCATTTTGCCACGAAAAAAAGGATAAAATTAGGAGCCTCAAGCTGCGATCATCAATCAATCAATCAATCAATCAATTAAACAAACTTTATTTGTACAGCAGGTGCTTCACAGACGACAGATGAGAATAACAGACAGGTGAGAATAAGAGACAATTAAATAGATTTATTGAGCTATAAAAACATTAGCAGACAAAATAATTTAATAAAAGAATAAAAGGTAAAATAGATTAAAATACAATTTAGAAAACAAAAAGTGAATAAAATAAAGTGACTAACGACTAAAACCCATATTTAATGAAAAGCCAGAAATAATGAAACTATAAAAGTGAAAGTTGCAAATTTTTATGAAACACAAATCTGTTAATTTATGAATTTATCACCAGAAACAATTAAACTTAAATTGGATAATTTTCTCTCTTGTGTTCCTCCATGCACAAACAATGCATCTGTTCTTTGTTCTCTCTGTGACGCTGCTTCGTCTTCCACAGGAAGCGGCTTCGGTAAAAAAGGCAAAGAGCTGAACACCGAGCGGGATTTCTTCATGAGGATGAAATGCACGGTGACCAACAGGGGACGCACCGTCAACCTCAAGTCGGCCAGCTGGAAGGTGAGGCGGAGGAGAGCCAACACATCTGCAACATCTGCAACAGCAGGAAAACACACCCAATACATTCCAGTGCAGACGTTACCTCCAGATCAGGAAGCAGCCGAACTCTTTGGCTTGAAACGAAGCAATTAGGCGACATGATGCTGATTTATGTGAATAATGTTCAGAAGCACGAGGAGGAGAAATGATCCACCACAGCGAAAATAGATGAAAGTCTGAAAAACATAACATCATTTTAGTTTGTTTATTTATTTATTTATTTATTTATGAAACTAATGTGCTGCACAAAGAGTCTGCATCAGAATCAGGTAAAAAACACAATAGGCTACATATTGGATAAAAAATATAAGTGGTAAATATGGCCGAGGTCAGGTCCAGCTTCACTGTGTTCACTGCTTCATTTCCTCTTCCCGCCGCTCCCTCCAGGTGCTGCACTGCACCGGACACCTGAAGATGTACAACAGCTGCCCTCCCAGAGTGCTGTGCGGCTTCAAAGAGCCTCCGCTCACCTGCGCCGTTCTGATGTGCGAACCCATCCCACACCCATCCAACATCGACACGCCGCTGGACAGCAAGACCTTCCTGAGCAGACACAGCATGGACATGAAGTTCACCTACTGCGACGAGAGGTGGGCGGGGGAACACTTTCACTGTCGCGCACAGCAGGGTGACACAGAAAAGTGCAGACATACACGAGGAAACTAAAACATTTAAATATTGTTTTGTTGTTGTTAATGTTGGCTAATTAGAAACCTTTTACTTTTGTTTAGTTTTAAGGCCAAAAAACACCTCAACAACAAAACAGTTAATTTATAGAAAAATATCCAGAGTCAGAGCAACAGTCAAACCGGTCTCTTCTTTCTATATATCTTGTTTCTATAACATTTGAAGGCGTTTTGGGATCATAGTAAACCGGGGGGGGGGGTCATAAGTAAACGCACTGCAGTGTCAGAAAACACACACAAATAAACAAAACGCAAACAAATTCAGAATGTTACTCGCATGTGTTTCCAGGGGACACTAAAAAGTGACGGACCCGGCGGGGACGCACTTGTTTTTCAGTGCTTTGGGACTTTTGAAATTAAAAGCATTGAACAACAAGTGCAGATGGATGGATTATATGTTTTTATAATACATCCATGCAAGTGCGTCCCACTTTTTAGTGTCCCCTGGAAACACTTGAGCTTTCAGAGTCACTGTGTGCAACAGGTTGATTCCTCTGAAAGATGTACAACAACAACACATCAGAAGTTACCAGAGCCTCGAATAATGTCTCACTTAGGATTATAGTTATTTTATCTTATAATTGATAAAAACAAATACTCAATAAGTTTTTAGTGATAAGAAAAAAGAAGAAAGAAATTATGTTTAGAGCCTGAAAAATGGCTAAAAAGGCTTAAATTAAATAGAAAGCATCTTCATGCTGAGGAGCGCTGCCAGTTAAAACACAGTCCTTAAAAGTAAAGTGCACACACACACGCACACACACACACACACACACACACACACACACACACACACACACACACACACACACACACACACTGACTGATTGCAGTGTACTGACTGAATCAGTTTGACTTGGCATGGATCTCATGGGAAATGTAAGCCAGAGATGAAACATTAATACTTTAATATGATGCTGTCACGATATCGTCAGACTGTGCCAAGTGTTTCTGATCACAGACACACGAGCAGACAAACCTGCACACACACACACACACACACACACACACACACACACACACACACACAGAGAAAGAATACACACATTCCGGTGTTTCGAAGTGTTTGAGTGTTTGACATCACATCAGCCACGACACCGGGATGGCTCAGAGTTGCTTCCCCGCTGTCATCTGTATCTGTGTTGTGTGTGTGTGTGTCACCATGGCGACGAATATTACATATGAAAGGAAAATGACCTGTCCTTTTTGTGGCAAACTCCATCTCACGGACACGGCGTCCACCTTGAAGCCAAAGAACCGGTTCGTTTGCAACCGAATATTTTTTTTTCTCCCACTGACACGAGGAGGTGACGATGCACGCACACGCACGCACACACACACACACACACACACACACACACACACACACACTGATTTTGAGTTACACAAGCACACGCACGCAGACCTGTAATCTTATCAAGCTGCTCATGCAGGACAAAGGTTTCTTTCGGAGGAAAGTGAGTGTGCACTTGTGTGTGTTGCGCGCACACGTCTGTGCGTGACCGTGCTACAAACAAGGACCCATTTTCTTTTTTGCCTTTTTGGTGCAATTTAATAGCCGCCCTGAAAATCTTCTCTCCAATTACGCAAATGAGTTTATTGTAGGTGGGTCGCCCTCCTGGCTCAGCAGGGACTTACACTCATTAGGGAAGGGACAGAAAGTTTCTTTAGCTCATGTCTGGCTGTGTGAGCGGACGAGTGAGGGTGAGGGAAGGAGAGACAAAGGAAGAGTGAGAGCAGGGAAGGAGGGAAAACGGAAAGAGATTTCTCATTTAGTGGAGAAAGAGACAAAGGGACGAACCTGCGCAGTAGTTACAGTGATAATGTAAATAATCTGGTTTTAGACCTACACAAAGACAAAGACACAACTTTACAATATGTTATTAAAGGCCTCATATTGTACAAAGGTAGATCCATGTGTAGTGTGATTATAGATCAGGTCTAGCTTCTATATTAATACTGTGAAAGTATCAAAGCCTCAGTCCACAGAGAAATGCACACAGCCTGTATTCAGAAACTGAGCCTTAAAACCAGCCGTCAGGACTTCCTGTAACTTTTGTGATGTCACAACGAAACACTCGCTGCACTCTTGCGGGGTTTGGTTTCTCTGGAGTGTTTGTACCTGAAGTCTGCTGTATTTTTATTCAGCCAATCAGAAGAGAGGCTCAAGCAACATGTGAGAAAATGGACGACAGGAAAGACTTGAGTGTGTAAAAAGCAAAAAGAGAAAAGCAGCATGGAGGGGGGAGGGGTCACGTGTTATGGTAGGAGTGTATCAATCATCATCATCATTATAATCATCATCATTATAATTTGGTTCTATTTTAGTTGCAACTGTTTTTGGATATGATTTTGTTTTCTTTCTTTTTTTCTCCCTCGTTTTTTCTGTCTCCCATTTTTCTTTTGCCCTTGTCCTTAATTCGCTTTCTCTTCTTCACTGCTTTAAGATGTATCTCTCCTCCCCTCGCCTCTCTTTCATTTTCTCTACCCTCCCTCCCTCCCTCTCTCCCTCCCTCTCTCCCTCCCTCTCTCCAGCCTGAGGCCTGCAGCTGTCAGAGTTATGTAATCTGAGGACAAGAGCCTCTGTACCACCAGACCTCTCTCTCTCTCTCTCTCTCTCTCTCTCTCTGGCTCTCACAACAACTCCATCATCATCCACAGATTATTAATCTTCATCCTTCTCTGACTTGATAACTCACTGTTTATCTTCATATTTCACATTTTTAACCAATAGAATTCTGGGAATTCTGGTCTGGGAATGTGCAACCAGTCGTCAGCGACAGATGATGGAGATAAATATGGGGGGGGGGGGGGGGGGTGCAGGGGGGGGGTGGGGGGGGAACACTCCCTGATCAGAGTCGCTCTGAAACACAGTCCTGTAAAAATGTAAATTGTGAATGTGATGGTTCTGGTCTGATCTGAACCCTGAGGGAACGTAGAGGTATGATTCACAGAGCAGGAAATAAAAATTTAGATTTGATTTAAAAAATGTACATTTATACTCAACTTAAAATATTTTATACAGCCAATATTTATAAGCATTTAAATGATCTAAATTTGGCAATAAAGGAAAATATTATTACAGCTGTAAAGGTCTCCGTCCATGGTTGTAGTTTTGATTATAGATCAGGTTCTAGCGTTCCTGTATTAAACACTCGTGAACATGCACAGATGTCGGCACTCAGTGCTGCTATGGCAGCGTGTAAAACATAACAGTCTTGTTTAATACAATAAGTTGCACCATTGTATTGTCGTTGTTTTTTTAAATATCTTACAAGAAAAATAATCACGAGCTTCATAAAACATCAGTGACAAACACAATCAGTTTATTTATGGGGATAAGTTTGGTAAAACCGTTAACTGGTAAAAGTCACATCCACCTTCTTTTAATTTATTTTTGGCTAAAACTCGTCGCCTGCATTCTCAGTCCCAGATTACCCTCCCCGCTCTCCTTCTACCCATAAGGACCTTGCGTTCAAGGGTCATTTCCTGTTTGATTTACAGACAAAATTCTTTTTTTTTTTCTTTTCTTTCATTGTTTCAAACACTCTCATACGTCCATGTAACTAATATTCGACTGCCCTTGCATGTCTCCTTATTTGCTGATGCCAGATTACTGTGATCCTGTAACCCCCCCCCCCCCCCCCCCCCCCCCCCCCCGCTCAAACCTGCACATTAAAGTATTCTACAGGGAGAAGAAAAAAGAAAAAAAGAGCTGAACGAAATAAAAGGGGAGAAGGGGAAAAAAAGGGATTTTTAAATGAGCGAAACTAAAGCCGAGCAACAAACCTCATTAACAAAGTGAACTCGTGATTGAGAGTGACAGAGGTGAGAGATTAGCCGTTCCCAGAAGCCACAGCGGAGATCTCTTCTGCTTT
>NW_019174375.1:669141-748109 GCF_002260705.1 Seriola dumerili | reverse complement strand
ACTCCCTGATCAGAGTCGCTCTGAAACACAGTCCGTTAAAAATGTAAATGTGAATGTGATGGTTCTGGTCTGATCTGAACCCTGAGGGAAACGTAGAGTATGATTCACAGAGCAGGAAATAAAAATTTAGATTAAATTTAAAAATGTACATTTATACTCACTTAAAATTATTTTATACAGCCAATATTTATAAGCATTTAATGATCTTTTGGCAATAAAGAAAATATTATTACAGTGTAAAGGTCTCCGTCCATGTGTAGTTTGATTATAGATCAGGTCTAGGTTCTGTATTAACACTGTGAACAATGCACAGTGTCGCACTCAGCTGCTGGCAGCTGTAAAACATGAACAGTCTTGGTTTAATACAAAAGTTGCACCATTGTATTGTGTTGTTTTTTTAAATATCTACAAGAAAATAATCCGAGCTCATAAACATCAGTGACAAACACAATCAGTTTATTTATTGGGGATAAGTTTGGTAAACCGTTAACTGGTAAAAGTCACATTCCACCTTCTTTAATTTAGGCTAAAACTCGTCGCCTGCATTCTCAGTCCCAGATTACCCTCCCCGCTCTCCTTTCTACCCATAAGACCTTGCGTTCAAGGGTCATTTCCTGTTTGATTTACAGCACAACAATCTTTTTTTTTTCTTTTCTTTCATGTTCAACACTCTCATACGTCCATGTAACTAAATTCGACTGCCCTTGCATGTCTCTTATTTGCTGATCAGATTACTGTGATCCTGTAACCCCCCCCCCCCCCCCCCCCCCCCCCCCCCCCGCTCAAACCTGCACATTAAAGTATTTACAGGGAGAAGGAAAAAAGAAAAAAGAGCTGGAACGAAATAAAAGGAGAAGGGGAAAAAAAGGGATTTTTTAAATGAGCGAACTAAAGCCAGCAACAAAATCCTCATTAACAAAGTGAACTCGTGATGAGAGTGACAGAGAGAGATTAGCCGTTCCCAGAAGCACAGGGAGTTCGCGGAGACAGAGAATGTGAACAATTCTTATTTTTGGACGAGTGTCCACCTCTTCTGTCTGATTTAAGAATCATGTGCGAAGCCTTTTGAAGTGCAGAGGTTCAGGATGGAGAGCAGGAGCTGTCTACTGAGCATCGCCTGGGAGAGGTTTGAATTAATGACATAAGATCCTGTGTGTTATTAAATGTGTGTGTGTGTGTGTGTGTGTTTGTGTTTGTTGCAGGGTAACAGAACTGATGGGTTACACTCCTGAGGATCTGGTGGGTCGTTCAGTCTACGACTTTTACCACGCCCTGGACTCAGACAGCGTCACCAAGAGCCACCACAACTGTAAGCACACACACACACACACACACACACACACACACACACACACACACACACACTGATTAACAGGCTGAAAACAGAGCATGTCACGTCCATTCAGAGGTGAAAAACAACATTTATATTTCTGGAGATCTGGTGATAACGGCACAAAGTGAAACATTCAACCATAAAACACACACATCTAATTATTAGCATTAGCAGCTAATTAATAAAGCCTGGCTGTGCTGGTTGGCTAATGCTTTCTAGTGGTGTTATCTATTAAGGAAAAACTCCTGCATCTATACTTTTTGTTATTTCTACAGATATGTGTGCTTATATATTTCTGTCTGTATATATGTATGTGCATGTGGTTTTTTTCTTTAGGTGTGTGTGTGTGTGTGTGTGTGTGTGTGTGTGTGTGTGTGTGTGTGTGTGTGTGCAGAGCAGGGACATGGTATTAAGATGTCTTTTATTAAATTAAGCTTAGCCACTGATGGCCTGATGAGGTTTGCACATCTGCTGCCACAAACACAAACACAGTGGACAGGGGACCAGGTGGCCACTATTACAATCTAATGACACTGTGTGTGTGTGTGTGTGTGTGTGTGTGTGTGTGTGTGTGTGTGTGTGTGTGTGTGTGTGTGTGTGGCACTAACGAGGCTCTGAAGTGTCATGGCTTTTCTCTCCATTGACAGTACTACATCATTAAAGGTTCTGAACAACAGTGACAGAACAAGAGGAAAAGTGGTAATTTACCTCTGTAAAAAAAAAAACACCCTAGCAACATAATGGCAGCTTGTGTGTGTGTGTGTGTGTGTGTGTGTGCACTGTAAAAAAACAAAACATTGCTGTTACCTGCTGCATCGCTCAGGGTTTTCTGCAGTGGAACTATTCCTGAATTTTAGAACCACAATCACAAGTTTTCTTTCTTATTTTTCCTCCATAATCATTTGGCATTTATCATTATTAAACACTGTTTTACTAAAAACAACCACAGGAACTTAAAAAAATAAAATAAAGTAACAAAAGTTTCCAAAAGTCTGATTTCAGTCTGATATCAGGAAATGTTTGATTGAAGAATCAATAAATGCGACTAAGAAACATGTAACTTCAGATTTAACCTTTTAAGTTTTATTTAACAAGAAGTAACTGCAGTTTTTATTCATTCAAAGATTTTTACTAAAACTATAGAAAACAATAAGATTTGAGGTGAGGTCGTGTGTGTTCTGTGCTCTGTGTGGATTTTATGTTCTGTTTCCCGTGGTCTTAGTCGTCTGTGTCCACCGTCCTCGGTTGGCTGAAACGTGCTGATATAAAGGGCTCTCTATCTCTCTCCATGTAACACACACACACACACACACACACACACACACACACACACACACACACACACACACACACACACACACACACACACACACACACACACACACGACCCGCTCTCACGGCCAACGTGACCAGTGTGTTGATCAGCACATGCTAACAGCGCTCTCTGCTACATCATGTAATGTTGCCCTGAGCTTCCTCAGTGCGCACACACACACACACACACACACACACACACACACACACACACACACACACACACACACACACACACACACACACACACACAACACACACACACAGTCACTGGCCTTATGTACACTCACTGACCACAGTCCTGGTCCTTTCCCACGCCAGAGCTGAACTTTGGACCGTAGCCAGCACATCTCCTTCTCAGCTCAAAGTCAAACATCCCACTTTACTCCTGCAAACCTTCAGTTGACTTCACAGCCTCATGCAAAATAAATACACAGATGTTTAATTAATAAGTCAATAATTACACATTTAAATAACAAAAAAAAATAAACAAAACAAAAAAAAATCTGTGACTTTAATGGACTGAACTGTAGGTTCGTTTCCTTCTGAGAAGCTCAGTGTCTGTTCCCGCTCTCGACAATAAAATGTGAGCAACTCAATAACTTTGCACAACATCGAACAATGATAGTGTTCAATAAACACAACTCCAATGAGTCACTGGTGAGTTAGAGGTGTGTTGTTCCTGTTTTAGCAGAAAGATAATATGTTTGTCGTTATTCAAAGGTCTCACTTTTTCCTCTTCTTCTGTGTTTTATTTTGAAGTGTTGATCTGTAAGAAGATATTATATTATTTGTGATTTCTTCTCAATGTAGTTTTACATCTCCTCTCTCAGGCTTCTCTCTGGAGCTCTAGCAACAACAGGTCGGTGAGCCAATCAGAAGAGAGGAGGCTCTGAGCCTCAGTGACTGCTTTGTTGTGACATCACAAAGTTCCAGAAGTCCTGACGGCTGGTTTTAAGGCTCAGTTTCTGAATACAGGCTGTGTGCATTTCTCTGTGGACTGAGGCTTTGATACTTTCACAGTATTAATATAGAAGCTAGAGCTGATCTATAATCACACTACACATGGACACAGACCTTTACACTGGATTGGACCTTTAATTTATTTAAAACAGACCAAAAATGACAAAACTTATTTTCTCAGAAGAACAATGTTTACAAACTTTTAGAGGAGATGACGTCACATTTGGCGCACCGGTGACATTACACGTGAAAGAGGTGTGTCCCTCGCCACGATCGTAAAAGATCTGATCAGACGAGGAAGCGAGAGGACAGTTGTTTCTGCGGCATAAAACCATAAAAGTAACTGTCGCTGGCTGTGACCACAGCGGCCTGTTATGGCTGGCTGTCAGCCTGGATATGATCATGGGCAAGCAGATCAGTTCCATACTGTAGCTCCCTTTTGTGACCAAACATTATGCACTCATAGCTCTCTCTCTCTCTCTCTCTCTCTCTCTCTCTGCAGTGTGTAGTAAGGGTCAGGCGGTGAGCGGTCAGTACCGAATGCTGGCTAAGAACGGAGGCTACATCTGGGTCGAAACCCAGGGAACTGTTATTTATAACAGCCGCAACTCGCAGCCCCAGTGCATCGTGTGCATCAACTATGTCCTCAGGTGAGCGCTGCGGTCCCCGGTATTGTGGTTCTGGCAGATTTCAGATTTTGTCAAAATGAGGCTAAATTTGCTGGGATTTATTGGAATAATTGGATTTATCGGATTTCTTGTTTTTCTCGTGTCCGCTCACAAAACCCCCGTCTCACGCCGCCTCTCCGTCTCCGACCCTGCAGCGACATCGAGGAGAAGTCGATGATCTTCTCCTTGGAGCAGACGGAGTCCCTGTTCAAGCCGCGCCACATGAGCAGCTTCTTCACTGCCGGAGGCGCAGGTGTGACCGGAGAGCCGGGAGACGCCCTTTTCACCAAACTCAAAGAGGAGCCCGAGGACCTGGCCCAGCTGGCTCCGACGCCCGGAGACACCATCGTTTCCCTCGACTTCGGTCTGTACTCACGTCTGTCCTAATTTGTGTTTCCTGAAGAATCAATTTTCCAATTATATTAATCTTCAAATAAACCCAAAGTTTTCTACATACATACATGTTGCTATGGTTACCTGCTATTGAATATATTTTATACATAGATTTCTACATAGTCTAAGGCGTCCTGTTGCTGTCCAGTCAAAAAAGTAACTTCCTGTAGCCGTGGTGATGTTTAAGTATTTATTTGTTTTGATTTTACCCAAAAGTTGAAGCCTCATGTGGCATCAGCTGTTTTACTCTTCGCCCTGACCTCCGTCTCTCTCTCTTGCAGGTCGCCCTCAGTTCGAGGTGTCCGCCGCCGCCGCCATGCTCCCTCCAGGACCTCCGTCCTGGGCCAGCGAGAGTCACAAGGCGGGCCCTCCGGCATCAGGCCAGACCCCGGCTCCGGTCCCGGTTCCAGGGGACATGGCTAACATGGCCGGTACATTCACAGTGCAGCAGAACCCGCCGCCGGGCAGCGCCACCCCGAGCCTGAGCAGCTGCTCCACGGTGAGGACGAGGACGGAGTGTTAAAATGAAAAGAGTGATTAGTTAGTGGGCGATTGACTGGTTGTTCTTTCTGTGTTCAGTGAGGCCTGGGGGGGGGGTTAAAGGACACCAACAGTGGGCAGTGTGTGTGAGAATAACGGGGGTGGATATTTGGAAAGAGCAGTGAATACCGTCTTTGTCAAAACTCACTTCTCGCTCCTTGTTTCTGTATTTCCTGTCCCCCCCGCCCCCCCCTGCAGCCCAGCAGCCCAGGTGATTACTACAGCTCAGTGGAGAGTGACCTGAAGGTGGAGCTGACGGAGAAGCTGTTTGCTCTGGACACAGAGGGCAACAGTCCTGCAAACACTGAGGTGGTTTTTCCTCTTTGTCTCTTTGTGCTGTCAGTCCATTCATCTGAATAACGAGGCCTTGACTTTCCTTGTCTCTCCTCCTCTCTCAGCGGAGGTCTCTTGGCATCAATCTTCTCTGTTTGGGTTTGAACTTTGGTCGATCTTGTCTAAACTACTTTTCGTTTCATTTCTAACAAACCATGTCGTCTTTCACTTTCCCAGACGGACTTAAGCGACTTGGACCTGGAGACTCTGGCTCCTTATATCCCCATGGACGGAGAGGACTTCCAGCTGAATCCCATCATCCCGGAGTCCGAGCCCCTGGAGGGGGGTCCGGCGGGATCCATGGGGAGCAGCAGCAGCCTGCCGCAAACACGCCAGGCATCCCATCAGAGCTCCAGCAACATCGCCGGCCTCTTCCAGCCCCTGTCCTCCCCTCCTCAGCCCCAAGGCCACTACCAGCCCCAGCCAGCTGCAGCCTGGGCCACAGGGGAGAAGAGAGGCTCCAGCCATGGGACCGTGAACCCCCGCTCGGGGTCATACATGATGGGTCACATGCAGAATCCCCCGTACCAGGCCCCGGCCAGCACCCCTCTGTCCTCCATGGGCGGCAGGCAGAATCTGCAGTGGCCGCCGGACCCTCTGTTAACCTACCAACAACAACAACCACAGGCCACCAAGGCCTACCGCATGGACACTTTGACAGGAGAGGCGCGCCCGTCCTGCCAACAGAACATGACGCATCTCATGCAGAAACAGAGGTGAACAACGGAGGTTGAAACGACACAGTTAAAAAAAAAAATTAGAGATGTTTGTGTCTTTGCATTGAATCAAGTGTTAACTCTGTGCTCATGTGTCCGTGCAGGTCCATTGACAACTTTATACAAGCCTACAGAGACATGAGTCCCGCCAGAGTGGCCATGACCAACAGCTTCAAGCGCTCCTTCACCCAGATGGCTGTGGTGAGTGTCTCTGATGAAGACAGTGTTTTTCACATGAAAAGAATCATTACGGGGTGAAGATCATCAGTGTGCCGGTGCGTTAGTGATGAGAGTTTCTCGTGCTCAAACCAACTCCACTTTTTTGGTTTTTCATCGTGCAAAACTTTTGAATATTACCTGCTACATTTCTTTTTTTATTTTTCGTGTCAACTTCACCAGGGTTAATGGCTAAAAAGTGTTTTTCTGACCTTTGACCTCCAAAGTCTAATCAGCTCGTCCTTGAGTCCAGGTCAACATTTTTTACCAAATTTGAAGGAATCGCCTAAAGGCGTTACTGAGATATTGTTTTGTGAGGTCACAGTGACCTTGACCCTTGACCTTTCTAGTCAGTTCGCCCCCGGTGTCCTAGTGAATGTTTGTGCCAAATTTGAAGAAGTTCTGTCGAGGCGTTACCAAGATATCGTGTCCAAGAGAATGAGACGGACGTACGTTTTTCTCCTCTTCTAACATGGACTAAAAAGAGGTTTTAGTTTTTCACACCTTGCCTTTATCGATTCCTGAGGTTCCAGGCAGACGACGCGGAATCACCGAAGAATGCTGATTGGTCAGAGAAGAATCGGGGGGGGGGGGTAGTATCTGCAGTGGAAAAAGAAGAAGCAGCTCATGATTAATAGAGAATATGCAAAAGTTTTAACACCTCATATCACGTCTTCATTGATTGATAACGAGATCAAGACTGTAAAGGTATAAAGATGATGAAGGTCAGTTTCTCACGCTCTTCTTCGTTGACAAACAGCTGATGGAGAATCCGTTTGATCCGACTGTGTTTCAGGGTGAAAGTAAGGCGTCAGAATTCACATGGAAGAAGATGAGGGGCAACGGCTGTGTCGCCATGGATCGCTCCCTCAGCGCAGGATCACTGACAGGTAACGAGACGTGTGAGCCTGCCGAAAAATATCACGACATCATCATCATCATCGTCATCATCATCATCTCTCTCTCTCCCCAATCACAAACACCTGACCTCTCGCTCCTTCCTCTCAGAGTCGGGGATGAGCAGGATGATGTCAGGCAGCATGTCCTCGTGTCTCAGCTCCCTGCAGCAGCACAGGAAGTCTCAGTATCCTGGAAACGGGATCGGCGGCGCCAGCGAGAAAGTCTTCGCCCAAAAGAGCTGCAACTACACCGATTACAACATGCTGCCTTCTAACAAGCCCGCCGGTGAGTTGACCTGACTGTGAAGAGAGTTAAACTACCAGGAAACATATCGAACATCTGGATCCGGTTTCTGATTTATTTACTAATAGGCTGCATAAAAAAAATCTCCTTATGGACTCATTTTATGCTTTAATTGATTCATTAAGCGCATATAAGATACAAATGTGCCAGTGCATTAATAATATTTCAACCTGTTTCCAGTGCAAATCAACTGGTTTCACGAGAAGTTTAGTTTCTCTTCTTTAAAGATTTATTCTCAGTTTTAATGGAAACAGGTCAAACTGTGGCAGATTTTCTTTGCTTCTTAATGTTTCTGGGTTTCTGCTTGAGTCCAAAACGACCAGATAAAGTGGAGATTGTCGGTGTCTTGGGCCTGTTTGTTTGTGTTGAATCACTCACACGGATCCTCTGTCATTTTCCAGGTCTAGCTAGTCGTTTGCTGGGCCCCTCGTTTGAGCCCTCCTGTCTGCCGGAGTTGACCCGTTACGACTGCGAGGTCAACGTCCCGCTGCAGGGAAACCTGCACCTCCTCCAGGGCTGTGACCTGCTGAGAGCCCTGGACCAGGCCACCTAGAGCCCCAGATTCAAACCCCACCATAGACCCGGACTTAATCCCGGCCCTGAACCTCGACCTGCAACCCGAGACTTAGAGCCTAAATCTTTACCTTCATACCTCTGGGTTTTCTGAAAGCTCTGAGGCTAAGCTACCTATAGGGAATGGTATTCATTAGCTTATATGACTCGGCCCCTCACTGGTTCTCTCTGTAGTTCTGTGCCTTGACCATCTAAACAAGCTGAGATATCAGGGTCAAGCCACTTACGCCCCCTTGTTTCCCCTCGCAAACGTTTGACTCAAATCAGACGCAGGTCGACCACCGATGTGCGAACGTTGCCCTGCATTGAGCCGACCGCACACACACAGGACCCAGACATGTAAGAAAACGCGGGTCAGTCCAAAACGATGCCCGACCTGAGTCCTGTGTTAAAGTCTCGACACCGGGACGTCTCTGGTCACCGCCGGGTCTTTGGTGCAAACGGGTTATTAGACACACGATCTGCCTTAAAGGCCAGCTCTGCCCAAACACCTACAGCCATACGCCGCGTCATACCAGCTGTTTCCTGCCGTGACTTACGTGGGAATCCATGACCATGCTACACATAGGCACACGGGGGGGTGGGGGGGTGGGGTGGGGGGATTCAAACCTACAACACTGTCTCCTCTGCAGAACTACAGCCCTGATATGAACTCTATGCAGCTCGGTTCCCAGCCTTACCTTCTCTCTAGCGGCTAACTCGTTTCGCTCCGAGGAGAGGATGTTATTCTACCTACACATTAACAGAGACACTGTGTTCTTTCACTTCGTGCATTTGACCAGCAGATAGACCCCAGACCACTTTTCTAGTTCCAGTCAAAGCCTCGAGCGAGAGCTGGGCATCGTGAATCGGTTCTGACTCGTAGACATTTTAAAATCAATAAGAACCGAGGATTCTTTTTCGAAGACACGCTCTTTGATTCCGTTTATTGATTCCCAAACTTTTTGATCGGAAAAAAAGGTGCAATATGCAAGATCGGTAACCAACACAGCACAGCGCTGGTGATAGCAGCTGTTCCCAACATTTGCGTCTGTTTTCCTCTTGGATTGATTCATTTTAATGATCGTAGGGATAAAACTTATTAAATTAAATCACATGAAACAAGCAAAAATTAGTCTAAAGTCTGGGAAAAAATAAATAGAAATCTGTCAACAAGAGCAGGATTTTATTTATTATAAGCATCATTTTTATCTCCTTGTGACCACGCAGGAGAAATTATAATATGTCAATAGGAAAAGTATTATTAACCTGCTTAATGCACAATTTTAACTTGAAGCAATATTTTGCGAAATGGAACTTTTCATATCCGAGTTGTGGCGTCTGTAAAAACCGCCGTCACGTTTAATTGGAACGATATCACGAGAGGAGAAAACCCAGGTTTATTCACATCGCTCGGTGGAAACTCAGAACATTCACACTGTGTTTTGTCGACTTTTAAAAATCGCTTCTATTTTGCACAAAAACTGCAATTTTTTTGACGCCTGAAATTATATCGCTCCAGAATCTTTAAGACTAGGAGTTTGGGATTTCCAATTGAGGTAAAAAAAACAACAACAAAAAAACATTTATCTTGTACGTGATGATGTCGACAATTATTTCAACGTCTTGAAAATACTTCACTGCTTCTTGAATCATATTTAGATTTGAGGATCTGGAATCAATGAGCAGAATCAAAGCCTTCATCACACACTCATCAACCTGCCTCTTCATCTCCCAGCTCATCACCTGTAGTTCAGTGATTCTCCGACTCAGAACATCAGTTTGGGTCAGTTTTAATTACACATGCATTGTGCTTTTTATTGTAGTTATTATCGCTAGTCTATACTTCTGTCATTGAATTGAGACACTTTAACTTTTATCAGATCTCCCCACGTTATTTAATCCAAATCGTCAGGACACTTTACCGTATCAATACTGCTTCGTTTCTCCTCTCATTTATTTTTTTATGTCGTTATTCTACCTACCTTTTTTTTTTTTTTGTGTCTATCTCACAGACACACTAATAAACATATATTGCAATACATGTACTCTACTGTAAGTTGAATATTGTTAAGTTTTATTTTTCCTTTTTTTTTTTTCTATCTCCCTTTGATTTACCTTAACATGTTTCTCTCACTCTCACCTGTTCATCAGGTGAGTAGCTCGTGTGACTACAGGGTTTGTTCTTATTGTGCAATTAATTCAGTTATATAGTCAGCAACAAAGCTAGCTTGTACAAAGGAAACTGGCTTGCACACTTACACTGTAAGAGTTCACTTGATTATTTGTCGCAGGCTTACACAAACACACACACACACAGACACACTTCACGCAATACGGAAAAACCAGGTGTGTGCACAGGTTATATAAAGGGGGCGGGGCAGACCGCTCCTGCAGGTTCAGCGTTTGCCCTTAACAATAGTATATAGTTTTACTTTCTGTTATGTATTTTTATTTTATCCATTATCAGACTTTTGAAACTTGCTCGACTTGTGTAAAACATCATAATAAACTTTCTATTGCAGCTTTATTTGAAAAGATTGCATTATCTGACAAAAAAAAATTATTTAAATGTTTATTTAAAACACATTATAAAGTTGTAAGGCTGCAACATGCAGTTATTTTGATTTTAAATTTGATTCTTTTCTCAAAGAATCGATTGTTTTGTTTATAAAATGTCAGAAAATGGTTAAAAAAAAATTAAAAAAAAGCCCTTTAGTCCGAGCTATCTTATTCTTTTTAATCTGATTATCAGTCCAAAATCCAAAGATATTCAGTTAACTATACAACAAGTAATAGCAGCAGGTGATACATGCAAAAGCGGAGAAGCTAAACATCTTCCAAGGAGAGGTCACCCCCCCACCCCTGTGCACAACATTGCACAAACCAGACAGTGTGAGGTCAACTATAATCACTTCAGACTACACATGCAGTACATGTACATAGCAGCCGCAGCAGCAGCAGCAGCCGCAGCAGCAGCAGCCGCAGCAGCAGCAGCAGCCGCAGCAGCAGCAGCAGCCGCAGCAGCAGCAGCAGCCGCAGCCGCAGCAGCAGCCGCAGCAGCAGCCGCAGCCGCAGCAGCAGCCGCAGCAGCAGCAGCAGCCGCAGCAGCAGCCGCAGCAGCAGCCTGTGAAGTGACTTGAAGGTGGAGTGTATGTGTATTATTCTTTGTGATTAGGACAAGGCCAGTTTTTCTTCTAATTCATGAGAGTGGCTGCCAATACCAGAAATAAATCAACAGAATGACGATGGACTAAGAGTAGGATCAGTTTCGAACTAATAAAAATTTTTTTTATTTTCGGTAATATCATCATCATCATCAAGTTCTCACCGTTTCTTCGTCTGTTCTCTCCTTTTCTTAATCTCACTGTATTTTCTCGAGGTAATTGTCTTTTGTGTGGTGACCACTTTTGAGTATGGATTATAGAGCTTTGTACACATATAAGTTACGTATTTAAAAAAAGAAAAAAAGAAAAAAAAAGACAAAACTAATGTTGAAGATAGTGTTTTTAGTGTTTATGTGTCCTGGTACTTTGTCCTTATCTACCCCTGTAGATCCCTCGCAGTGCCGTTTCCTCTCGTGCTGTTTTTTCCGTGTTGTGACTTTTTTTTTTTTTTTTTTTTTTTTTTTTTTCCTTTTTTGGCTTTTTTTTTTTTTTTTTTTTTTTTAATTGTCCCCCAGAGTTTTATCCTTAAAATATCTATTGAATCTGTTGGCTGGCCAGTATTTTTTTTTTTGTTCTTGCTTTAAGAAGATAAAACGAAAAACAAACAAACAAACAAACATAACAACAGAAGAAAAAAAAGTTCAGATTTAAAGATAAATATCAGTTTTCTAAGTTTCACTTCAGATATGTAGCATTTTGAATATTGTAAAGAAGGTGAAGTTGCCACATAATTAATCATAGTTTTCCAGTTGCATATACTATATATATAAAAGCAATGGTGCTTCATAGACCATGTATGTGTCATTTTAAGAACTTTTATTACATCTCTTGGATCCACTAACACTGTATTTTTTTATGTTCTCCGCTTTGTGTCATGCTGAGATGTTCTTTAAAGTTCATTTGAATCCATATAATGTGCCTTATCATGACTTCCTGGTTGTCTCAACACATATCTGAGTTCACCCTTCAAGAGCACAGTTTGTTTCCTTACAACCTGTAGATGACGTCCTTCAACTCCTGGGGGGCTATTATTGAAGATAATCCTAACTCGACGTTGCATCTTTCAAAGTTAAACATTTTAAAGTCCTATTATCTGAGAGAGTAGCATCAAATTTCAGTTTTTGTTTGTTTTGTTTGCAGTTTTAATTTGACTGTATCCTAATGATTGTTACCAGATATTACAGCAGAAGCTTTGCATTTGTTGGATCTGCTCAACTTTTGTCTTCGACTGTCACAGTTGGGATGATTTTCATAATGAACCCTAAGGTTCTGTTCTTAGTGACGGAACATGCAGAAGAAACCTCATAAATTCCAGTAGAACGCCCATTAGAACCCACTGTAGATCCCCTGGTGATGACGAGTCAAATTTTGGTTTAAGGTTTTTAAGGAAATGGATTCCCCAGCTCATCAAAACGACCTAACAGTCTGTCTGTTGATGAAGCTGCTTGTGGGTTTTTAGGTTTAGTTGAATAAGACTTGACTGCACATGAAAGAATTTGTTCCATTAGTTTTAACAATGAAGATTTAAAATTAATATATTTTCTACAAGCTGGGTCTTTTTTTCAGGCTTTGGCTGTTCCACCAGTTACAGTCAGATTTTTTGGACCACCTTAATTGCTCAGACATGGGGATGGACTGTGCTACATCATGATAATTCAGATGTCTAGAAAGGTTTTAACATAATTCACAGTTTAGGTATAAGACAGTATCTAAAACTGAACCTTTTAGAAGTGATAGCAAAGAAATCCAAAGCTATGAAGATTTAATCCCTGTTGTAAAAAAACACATGATGTTTAATTGGATTGGAGATGGACATTATCCTGAGACGGGCTGAGAAACAGGGATGAAGGAGACATGAGTGATGTGGAGTTGAGTGAAACCTGAAGAGAGAGACATCCTGCTCAGCCTGCCCACTGATGCATATCTCTCCGCTCGACACCATCACTCATCTGTTTCTCCTCTCACTCCCCCCTCTCTCTTCACTTTCCTTTAACAACATCAATTCATTTGTTTTCTCTCCTGATATGTCAGCAATTACTTTATACATGAATATGTCCAATTTAAACAATATTTCAAAGTAAAACACCTGCAAATGGAGCTACTCTTATTTGTAGGATCATTGCATAGCATTTAAAGACTTTTAAATGTTTTGTTTTGAAGTCATTATAATTATTTTCATTGAATGGTTCAAGTGCTAAGGCGACTTTCAGAGGCCAAAGAGGTTTTAGGAATTTACACTAAGTGCTTTGAAACATGCACATGGAAAAAGAACAGCACCTCAGATGGGTTTTTTAGCTGATGAGATTTGACCTAAATTGCGTTCATGTATGTGGAAAGAGTTGGTTAGATGGAAGTCGATTTTAAAAATAGAAAGTGTAAACAGAGGAGAAGCCCCAACCCCCCATTTTTAAGCTAGCTTCTGCTCCACTAGCTTCGGACGGAGAATTCAAAATAGTTTAAAAATGTAAAATCTTTTACACTTCAATGTTTTAACCGAGATAAACACAAGTTATTTTGTTAGCATTCAAGAACTACACATCTCTTGGGCCTTAAACCTTTGTAGAAGGTGTCGTTCTCAAATGCTAATATTGTTTTATCCTTGCTAAAATGAAGAAATGTGAAAATTTGTTGTGTGTTGTAGTAAATATTTGTCCATCTTAGAATAGAGATAGAAAACGCCACGAACCGGTGTCTCTATCTCTATCAGCGATCGCTGAGAAAACGCACGAGAAGCGAGCGCTGGTGAAATAGATGCTAACCCAAAAATGGGCGGGGCTTCAGTTCTCTTTTTTAACTCTAGAAGGCCTATCACCAGTCCCAATCATACTGTGCTGCTTGAAGGGGTTCTCCCAAAACAAAAGTGACAAAAAAGTTTCAGGTTTTAATCCGCTCAGTCATCGCATCTTCTTTAAAGACACTGTCAGCATTTTGTCTCGTCTCCTGTAACAACAGCGTTTTTATTTTTCCTTATGGGATCCATGTTCTGTTTTCTTCTGTTTTCATCAATGTCATACAGTACAGTTATATTAGCTGATTTTGCATTTTTTTTAATACGCTAAAAAATTCATATTGATCTTATTATTATCATATATTGTTATCATTGTTATTACTATATGGGGAATTTAACCCGTTAAGAAGTTTGTGTTTCTGCACTGATATCTTATTATTAAAGCATACTGATCTTACCCTCCCTCATAGGCTTCACGTGTGGTTTATTGTTGTTCACTTTATTTTACATGACCTCTCATGTTTTGTTTGAAGGATCATTAGCAGTTGTGAATGAGTTGTAATGAAGAAAATGGTTAATAATCATAGATTTTTTGTTACTGTTAAAACATCTATTATTTTATTTTACTCATGGAAAAATAGTTGGCTGAGGCGATTAATAACATAAACACAAAGAGCTAAACAAAAGTTAAATTTTCCAGTTTTTAGATTATTGACACCATATTGATACTTCAAAGTTTGGTCTCTGTTTATGAAGAGCAGCAGCTTATTTCTGTCTAGGAACTGTGGAAAACTCAGACACTGTTGTTCTGTTGTTCAAGTGTTGTCTTATGATATTTTCAACTTTTATGGTAAAATAAATTTTTGTATTATTTGAACGTTTCCATAAAATAACGTTTCCTTGCTAAAAAAAAAAACAGCTAAAATCTAAAGGTCTCCAACATTGCAATAAATAAATGTATCGTCTGCATAAAAATTTATATTTGCAGCATTAAACTTTCTCCCCGGTTAATTTACAAATAACGGGTGCTATTGCAGAGCCCTGTGGCACCCCTTTGCTAAACTTTAGCATTGCTTTTATTAGCATTGTTACTGTTGTTAGCTAAAAACTGTGCATCACTAATTGTCATATTTTAGATCAGTTGAATTCTTAATTCTAATTTCTTAGAATTTTAATTATAAAAATGCATTTAGCATCAAGTTAAAACAAAAGTGAGAAGGCGAGATTTCAGAGATGCAGAATTTTTTCATTTTTACCTGGCAACAGCTACTGTATATCTGATGTACTTACGTTTAGTGTAAAATCTTAAACTGAAGAAAATAGTACAGAGGAATATTCTGTCTGGAGCATACTAAAAGAAAAGTTTCTCAAAATGGAAATACACATTGGTATAAATACAATAACATCCTGCACCAAAATATTGTACTTGGTGACTTTCTCCTTCTGGCTAGGAGCCACAGTTTCTTCAACTCGTGCACCTTTCACCCGGTACTTCATTTATCCACCTTAAAATATTCCTCTGACAGGCAAGTGTTTACCAGATGATTCATGTTTTCACATGCAAGCCTCTGTGTGTGTGTGTGTGTGTGTGTGTGTGAGTGAGTGTTTTAGTGTTTGAGTTGTTCTTCAGCCAGTACAGTGCTCAGTTCAAGACCATTTAGCAGTTTCAAACATGCTAATTGAAGAACATTCTGTAACAGCCTGTTCTGTGGTTTTTGTTCCTACCTCTTTACAATCTCCATTTAACTTTGTTTTCTTTGGATCTTTTTGTGTGTCTCTGTGTGTGTCTTTGTGAGGACCACCATTTTGTTTCAGGTTCAAGACTTGGAGTCCACACAGGTACAGAAACACAGATACCTAAGTGTGACTGTTTTTCTCCATTCGTTTTCCTTCCAACACCAACCACAGAACAGACATAAAAAGAGGCGGCATTATGTCACAATCAACTAAAATCAGTTTTAGTTACCAAAATAACCAAATACTCAAGTATTGCACTAAATTCAGTTTTAAAGTCCACCTGGTTGTGTATTTTAATACAGATCACTTTAATGAACACTCTTAAATTGCTTTGTATTTCTGCTAGTAATATTTATTTTCTTTTTGTTATTTCTTTTGTTTTTCTGGACTCAGGTCTCCCTTGTAAATGAGATCTTGAGCTCAATGTCACTTCCTGATTAAATAAAGTATAAAGAGAAAAACACTGTAATTATTTACTCAGCTACTCAACTATTATCCAGTTACTTGCAAAACAACCACAAAGCATCTACAACCAATGCTGATTGCCCTTGATCTGTGGATAACCACGGCCTGGATGACTAAGACTCCTCACAGGCTTCATTTACCAAGAAAAATGCCCATGTGAAATGTCACATTTTCTTTTGTGTCCAGCAAATCATAGGCCAACTGTTGACCTCTGACCCATTTGTACACTTTAAAAATAACTTTAAATACATTTTAAAAAATCTGTTATTTTGGGCATTTTTTGAACATTTTATTGCACCTGTTAAATATTGATTCAATAAACCTTTAAATACTTATATTTCAAATACATATATATATATACACATATACACACACATACTGGTGACTTCAGGGGAGACTGGGCTTGATGTTTGAAGCCTGCAACAGGTTGACTATGATAGATTGAGAGCTTTGGAGGTGCCGGTGTTTTTCTTATTCTAGATGTTCTAGATGTTAATATTGTAGGTATCTGCAAGTTGATCTAATGGGAATCTTTGCAACCTTCAGTAACACTGTAAGAATCGTGGCATTGTTGTGAGCAAAGAAAAAACATAAATTTTCCTTCATGTTACAAATATTTGCCACGAGTGACTGAGAAGCTGTTTGATGAGAGTCTGGTCTGCTTCCCTGCTGCATGGAAAACACGTTTCAAAGCTTTAACTCCACCTTTGTTATTGTGCTTGATGTTTTTGTTTTGGGCTGTGACGCACTTCCTCAAATTGATTTGAGCAGACATTTTGGCATAAATGGGCCAAAACTGGCACAGAAAGACACAAATACACTCAGTGTCTCCTACCATATGTCTCGGGTACTGGTGATTCTGAGTTTTCAAGACATGACGTGAATTGAGGATGACCTGCAGAAGCAGCAAAACACAAAGATTTAACAAATTGGGATCATTTTCAATCCATACTTAAAATGTTTAGAGGTATTTCCAACTGTCAGCCCCTGACGCTACACATGAACTCAAATAAGCAGCACAGGCACAAGCATACTGGTCAAACTTTCTGTTCAACTTTCATTCAAAGTTGCACTTCATAGACAACAGCGGATGGCAGGTCAATACACCTTGGAGATCAATACAAGAATGTGTGGGAAAGAGATTTACTTGAGCTGTTCATCAATCCACCAATTAAAAGCTCTTTTTCTCAAACCCTTTAAAAATGTGTAAAAAAATTGTCGGTACTTATCTGTGCATCAGACACATTTTACCTGTCCCCTTCCCCCTTTTAAATACATTTACTGACTTTTATCTGTGAACATTTTTACACTGATTCTACTTCTACTGTAGTAAAATGTGTTTTCAGTAACAGTAGTTAGTGGTTGTTCGTGCTGACGTGCTGACGCCAATGTAACGTCTCATCTCCAGCTGGAGTTTCTGTTACTGGTTGAGTTTATTGCTGCTCTGTCTGAACACAGTTTACCTTGCTTGTTTTCTTTATCACAGTGTCTAACTACCCGCTGTACATTTAAACTTACACTAGTTCTGCTCCAGCATCCAGAGCTCTCTGCTCCTTTTAGCGACTTTCACTAATTCAGCAGTTGTTTACATGCTATTCAGATCAGCTAGTTCTTCAGCGTAGCAGTTAGCGCTAGCTTCTCTCTCTCTCTCTCTCTCTTGATCGGTGTGGCTTGGACCAACAGAGGAACTTGTTCGTCAGAGTGTGGTGTGTGGGTAACTTCAGTTTAGAGGATTATGACATTTATTACATCTTAAGTGATGTCTGCTGTCTTACCTTCGACACACAGCTACGCTAGCTAACCGGAGCTGCTCTAGTCTGTGACCATCTGTGTACACAGCAGCCTTCGGTGTTGATAGGCTGTTACTTGTGACGTCTAACCAATCAGATGGAGCTGTGTCAGATCGGAGTCAGATCTCGCCACAAGTTTTTTACAAAAACAAATTGATGCAGTGAAAATTCTGTCACAAAACTATGTTGTTACGCATCCATGGGTATTTTGAAGTAATTATTTGGACATTTTGGAGCTTTCTTTGTGGGTATACAGTGTACACCTGCGTAGACTACACCACTGGGGTCAATATGAATCACACAGAACTGTGAACGGAGAGGGCAGAAGAGTGTCGGCAGCTAGTGAGAAGTGCCACTTCAAGCACTGACTGTCACCATTTATACACTGTTATAATAGTATGAATTGGGGAAAATATTTATTTGGCTGCGTCCAAAATGTGTTTCCCCCAAATTTAGAATTCACTGACAGATAAAGACACTTCATCACTTCTGATATAACAGGATCTTAATATTGAAAGCAATGGGAATTTTGGGAAATGGCTGGCAGACGGTATTATAAAATAAATCCTGGCACGTCCCGCTGATCTGTCTGTTGGTCTGCCAAAATACAAAAACACATTCAACTTTTTTTGAGGTTTTTTTTTTGTGTGTGTGTGTGTGTGTGTGAGTGTGAGTGTGTGAGTCTTCCTTCCTCTGCAGGAAGACGGCAACCCAAACTTTATGGGCACACAAAGACAGAGAGAAATGTAGGTAAACAGCAACAAGACGCACACACACACACACACACACACACACACACACACACACACGTCTTGCATCCCTTTGTTCCAGCTGATTCAGGGCCTTTTGTTTCCTTCAGGTGGGGCGTCGAATGGGAGGAACCGGCGTCTCAGGCCAAGCCGCTTCCTCTTGTTTCAGGTTTCCAAGACGAGCTTTCATCCAGAGTCATGCTGCACTGAAACCCTCCGACATCTCACCGCTGCCAACAAATACCTCATTACTTATCTTTAATTTTGAGGGTGCAGACTTCTACACTGCAAACAGTGTGAAGCAACATTTTGATTAAATTAAGACTGAACCTCTCAAGTCTTTCTGTACAGTATGCGTCAACAGTAGGTCTGCACATTTAGACACACAAACCTCAGTGTGGCTGCACGCCAGAAGAGAGACACTGTCTCAGACGCCACATATTTAGTCCGACAGGGTTCAGTAAACTGCTTTCTGTTTTCATCAAAATAAGTATTTACATCACGTTGACTCTGCGTCTCTCTCCTTCTCAGTGATCACTGACAGTTAGGGGAAGCCCTGCAGCACAACATTTCTTTTAAGATGATAGTGTTCTTCCAAATTTGGGGAAAACCCTCTCTCGTTTCGACATGAGAATACTGTGCATGGTACTAAACTATAAAACACCTGCTGTTTCCTCCTGAGAAATACCACACAGCCAGCTGAGAGACAGGAACACACACACACACACTACTGTGAGATGAACCAGTCCAACCCTCCGCCTGTCTGTCCACGCATATGTCAGCCTGTGCTTTGGGACCTGAGTATGTCTCAAGACAATTGTCCAATACGCTGATCCAGGGACAGTTTGTTTATATTCTTCTCCAATCCCAGGACACTGAGCTGGACCTACTGGGACTGACCCCCTGACGCAGCTCAGATCTCGCTGTAAACAAACATCCAGTTTCCCATGTTGGAATCGGAGACTACTTATGTTTGGATTTTAGCAAACGAGAGTGATTGGATATAATTTTATCTTAATGTAACATTTTGATTATTTTGACTATAAATTAACCACATTCATTTTTGTTGTATACTAAGTTGTATATTAAGTGGTGCAATATTGTATGAGTTTCCTATATATTTACTATATAGTTGCAGTATTTTATATATGTCATTTGCTGGTGTAACATTTAAGTTGGTTATTTACAACGCCGTTAGTGTGGAGCACTTTTGGTTCCTACCTGACATTGTTTGCAGGGGGACAGGTGTGAATGTGACTGTCTATGAGTTGCACATATAACTGCTGAGAGAGCAGAATTCAGTTCAGTGAACTGTCCTGCCGTGTTGGTGGTGATTATAGAAGACAGCTAAAAAGAAAACTGTAGCCCGCTTGTCGTCCAGAGAGACTGGAGAACGCTACTGAGCAAGAAATAAGGGTAACATTAATATAACATATACTGTGTTTTTATGCTAATGATTTTTATCATTCAAATATCAGGAGCTGCATCGTCAAGATAAACAGTTGATGGCGCTTATTGTCCAGTCAGGTGCCATTAAACCTTCGTAGAAGAAGAGGACGCAACAAGAAGATCACTGTGTAATCACCGGGTTGGTTTGATTTCCCTGAACCACTGACACTGAAGGAAATCAAACCGGGAGGAGCTCACATTAATGGTGGTGAAGATTGAGAGGCAGAAGCTACTGTGGGTTTAAACCTGTGCACTTTCTGTTCACTTTATTGCAGATGGAGAAGCATGTTCCACCTCTACGTCTGACAAAACCTCTGACTGGTTTGGTATCATTCTCCATTTATGAGAGCAACACGAGACGTTTAGGAACCAGTCAACAAAATCTGAGATGTGGGCGACACTGGAACCAGGCTACATCGGCCCAGCAGCGATACAGTAACACAATGGATATCTTACATCACATAATTATTGATAAACTGTCTGTTTTTCAGCCTTTGTTTTTCTGTGGGAATTCATTCAGAAATACAGTGCTTGGCCAAATCGAGCCTTCCCTGCCCAGAATTGTTGTTTTCAGCAATTGTTCCGCATGAAGACAAAGAGCTTACGCAATCGTTACTCAATCATCTTCACTGTTTGACCCCTTCAGAGCCCAGTTTTGGCTGATCAGGAAGAGAGCCAGAAATAAGCCTTTTGACTGGACAAGGTGGAGAGAAGGTCAGTGATTATTCACCATCAATAAACAGAAAAACACTGGGACATCCTCCACAGATCACAAATATACAAATTCTTTCCGAATAATGAAATTACTGGTGCGGAGGCAAAACGTTTATTTTGTCTGTTCCTGCTCCTCCGTTATGTAAGTGATGAATAAGTGTGGGGCAGAAATGTTCTCAGACTAATGATCATCAACGAGGCTCATTTTTTTCAAGCATACAACACGTTACGTGCTCATATTCATGTCAATTACTTATGGCGCTGCAGCAGGTAAAGGTTCAACATGGTGCTTGTGTCTTTGCTGTCTCTGCTTTTTTTTAATCTTAAGATGTTTGAATGTGCCTCTTTTTCTACTTTTACAAATACTTTTAAAAGTAAAGTGAATTTACACATAGTTGTAAAACCCTTTTAATCTGAAGTAATTTGTGTAAAAGATACAATACAGTAGTAATGAAGTAATGAATAAACAACAATTGTCAAATATAAAAATGCGTTTTTAGCTGATGAAGATGTATTTTTATTGTTTTCTGTTCACTTGTGTAATAGCTGATGTTTTGGCCACATGTGGGCAGCAGAAACGAGTAACATCTATTTCTTAATGCCTTTTATTTCTTATATAAAGCACCTTGTTGTTGAAAGGCACTATATTAAGAAAACTTGTTTTGTGAACACAGCAATGACACATCATTACATTTTAATTTGATATGATTAACTTCCATTCATTCTCTTTCAGCTCTGTTCTTATTTTTTTTTGGTATCCAAACACCTGTGGGAAAAGTTTGGCTCTTTTGCATTTTCATCATCCAGTATTTGTCTGAATAATCTATAAATGATTTAGTCTATAAAATGTCAGAAAAAACAAAAAAAGAAAAAGGTGAAACGTTGTCTCTGTATCATCTAATTGTTTCAACCCTGGACTAATCAAAGTGTTATTGCAAATAAGTCATGAACGCTGTGCAGCTAAATCCCGTCAGACTCTCCTGACCCCCGGCAGCAGCCGTCAGTTTCTGATCTGAGGGGCCTTTCGACCTCGTGTCTATCTGCCTTTTCTAACCTCTCGCCAACCTCGAGAGCACTTCCTGTGTGGAGGGGAAACATACATACAGGCAGATGGCAGAGATGGCGTTTCATCCTTCAGTGTGTGTTTAAGTGAAAGCCACAGACAGAGCAGGCTGTATAGCTTCCGGAGGGTAAACATCAGCTTTCTCATGAGAACGTTCCTCACTGAACTGCTCAGACCTCTTCTGTGTGTGTGTGTGTGTGTGTGTGTGTGTGTGGGCCTGTTTTTCTATATTCCTGGGGTCCGAAAACCAGGAGCCCACTATACTTATGGGGTCTGACAGCAAAATTGCTGAAGGCCATGCGTTTAAATGGCTGTTTGAGGGTTAAGACTTGGTTTCAGGGTCAGGGTGTAAGGGCCTGAGGAATGCTTTATGTCAACGACGGGTCCTCTCGAATATGGTACAACAAGGATGTGTGTTTGTGTGTGTGTGTGTGTGTGTGTGTGTGTGTGTACGTACAGTACATGTGTTGTGGGTATGTACACAATACTGTGAGTTATGCAAGAAAGACAGATGTTATCAAGAAAGCACTGGCATGTGTATTTTCATTTTTAAGGCCTTTCTTTCAGTGTTAATGAGACACTAACATCCAGAACAAGGACTGTAATTTAATTTACTAAATTGGTTTGAAAGTCTTAGCAACAGCAACACTAGCTGTAATGTAGCAAATCCAAAATTAATAGTTTCAAGGTGCCAAACTATTCAACCTGCCTGCCAGCCCTCTGTAAAGGTAATTTACTTTGTTGTATTCACACATGTATATAGTTTAGAATCAAAAGAAAATTACCCTCGCTTCAATAAGTCAGATGTTTTTATTGTTGTGTAATTCGTGCCATGATTTTGTAAGATGTAATTTAATGCTACTTTAAACAGATCTTGCTTTTTGTTTGATGAACTTTATAAATGTATTTAATCCTTGTAGGAACAGCTGATGCAACTGGCTGCACGTTACATCACAGGTCAACTGAAATGGTTTCTGGTTTACTGTGCACTTTACTAAATAGTGGAAGTATTTACTTACAAAACCAAGTTACTAATGAAAATAATACTAATAATAAATGAAATAATAAATCTAAATTTTGTGTAATATTCAGGTCAGGGTAAAGTGTATGTCCATTATGGTTTTAAAGTTAGTTGAGGTAAACCTCCAGGGATTTAATGTAAATCAATAACTGTAAATTTTTTTTCAGATTTCATCTTTTAATCTTATGATGATGCATTTATACTATTTTTTCTGGATCTTTACCTAAAATTTGTGCACCTTTCTGCTGATTCACGTTGTTCTTAAAAGAAACACATTTTGATCACAGCACATATCAGTCTGAGAGTATGAAATAATAATGATAAACTTGCCTTTCAATATGGAAGACCATTCCCACTGTTCCTCTGTTAAACCAGCTACTGCCTCATTTCACCAACAACATGAGGCCGAGTTCCCTTTTTAAAAATGAACCTAAAGTGCCATCTAGTGGACATAAACAAGTACTGCAGTAGTTGTCTTGACTTCATTCTTTTCTGTGATGGATGAAAAATGATCAATAGAATTATACAGTATCTGAATTTCACTCATTTATTTTCAAACTTAACTTCAATTTGTCGAGACATAACCAGTCACTGCAGATTATTTATTAATTAACTGACGGCTTTTTGAGGTAGAAACATAGAATATAAATCTTTTATCAGTTTCTAAGTGCTACAGTGTGAAACCCAATAATGTAAAAAATAAAGAGGTACAGATGAGACGTCCTTAAATAAACAGATAAATAATTATGATACCCTAATTTGTGGTGGTATGCAAAAGTTAAAAAATTATATGCATTATCACACTACTTCCATTCAAATAGAGTTATTATTTTCATTATTTCAGTCGACTGTGGTCCCACAGTTCACTGAAGGTTGTGGGTACGCCTTATTATACTATGACGTTTTTTATGATTCATTAACTTATTATGCTAAGACATTTTTTGACGTTTTTATGCCTCATTGTAGTATGACGTTTTTTATGCTTTACTATACTATGTTATTATTTTACGTTTTTGTGCCCCATTATAGTGTGACGTTTCTGTGCCTTACTATATTATGACGTTTTCTGATGTTTTTATGCCTTATTATACTGAAAAGATGATTTCTCGTGTCCCTGAGATGAAAAAATATCCACAATCAGACCAACAAGTCAACACTTCAATTTGTGTGGTTTGTTCATGATCTGCTGCAGGGTACACCACGTCTTTAACTGAATGACAGAATTTCAACTGCTTATAGTATGTTCTTCTGGGTGTTGTAACTAATATCTGTTAACCTCAAGGCCTTTACCTCTGTGTTTCACTTTTATTACTTCCAAGCTCCTAAAAGGGGGTGCATCACTAAAATCTCTGGTAGATGTAAATAAACCCACAAACAGCAATATAACAATAAAACCCAGATGTGTAATGGATCCTTGACCTCCTGTTGACCTGAAAAGTCAACAGTTTACCTAAGGCTGATATTCTTAACCTCCTTAAACCAAAGTTGCACACATGCAAAACAAATACCACCTTACATATACTATGACAGTTTTTGATGTTTTTATGCCCTACTATACTATGACTTTTTTATGCCTTACTGTACTATGACATTTTTGACGTTTATGTGCCTTACTAAAAGATGACTTTTTATTCATTACTGTACTATGATGTTTTTTGAGGTTTTATTGCATTATTATACTATGACTTTTTTTGACATTTTTTTGCCTCACTATCGTATGACCTTTTATGTCTTACTCTACTGTATCATTTTTGTGTCGTTTTTATGCCTTACCATACTATGTTGTTTTGATGAAATTTTATGCATGACTATTCTATATAGTTTTTATGCCTGACTATACTATGTTGTTTTTATGACATTTTGTGCCTTGCCTTACTATATCTTCATTTTTATGCCTTTTATGCCTTACTATACTATGACTTTTTTATTACTTTTTATGCCTTACTATACAATGAAGTTTTTATGGTTCACTATGCTATGACGTTTATACTACCTTTTATGCCTCACTATACAGTCTTTTTTTTTACTTTTTATATCTTACTATACTATGTCGTTTTTATGACTTTTTATGACTTACTATACTATGTTGATTTATACCTTACTATTCTATGACATTTTTATGAATTCTTATGCCTTACTATTCTATTTTGTTTTAATGACATTTAATTCCTTACTATACTATGACCTTTTTATGACTTTTTATGCCTTACTATACTATGACGTTTTTATGACTTTTTATGCCTTACTGTATTATGTCATTTTCATACTTTTTATGCCATACTATACTATGTCGTTTTTACGACTTTTTATGCCTTACTACACTATCACGTTTTTATGACTTTTTATGCCTTACTGTACTATGATGTTTTTTTGACTTTTTATACCTTACTATACTATGTCATTTTCGTACTTTTTATGCTTTACTGTACTATGTTGTTTTTACGACTTTTTATGCCTTACTACACTATGACGTTTTTATGACTTTTTATGCCTTACTACACTATCACGTTTTTATGACTTTTTATGCGTTACTATACTATGACTTTTTATGCCTTACTATACTATGACGTTTTTATGACTTTTTATGCCTTACTACACTATCACGTTTTTATGACTTTTTATGCCTTACTACACTATCACGTTTTTATGACTTTTTATGCCTTACTGTACTATGATGTTTTTTTGACTTTTTATACCTTACTATACTATGTCATTTTCGTACTTTTTATGCTTTACTGTACTATGTTGTTTTTACGACTTTTTATGCCTTACTACACTATGACGTTTTTATGACTTTTTATGCCTTACTATACTATGACGTTTTTTTGACTTTTTATACCTTACTATAGTATGTAATTTTTATGACTTTTTATGCCTTACTACACTATGACGTTTTTATGACTTTTTATGCCTTACTATAATATGTCGTGTTTATGAATTTTTATGCCTTACTATAATATGTCGTTTTTATGAATTTTTATGCCTTACTATACTATGACGTTTTTATGACTTTTTATGCCTTACTATACTATGACGTTTTTTTGACTTTTTATGCCATACTATACTATGTCATTTTTATGACTTTTAATGCCTTACTATAGTATGTCTTTTTTTTTTTTTACTTTTTATGCCTTACTATACTATGTCGTTTTTATGCTCTTTATGCCTTATTATACTATGCAGTTTTATGACTTTTTATGCCTTCCTATACTATGTCGTTTTTATGACTTTTTATGCCTTACTATACTAAGTCGTTTTTATGACTTTTTATGCCTTACTATACTAAGTCGTTTTTATGACTTTTTATGCCTTACTATACTAAGTCGTTTTTATGACTTTTTATGCCTTACTATACTAAGTCGTTTTTATGACTTTTTATGCCTTACTATACTAAGTCGTTTTTATGACTTTTTATGCCTTACTATACTAAGTCGTTTTTATGACTTTTTATGCCTTACTATACTAAGTCGTTTTTATGACTTTTTATGCCTTACTATACTAAGTCGTTTTTATGACTTTTTATGCCTTACTATACTAAGTCGTTTTTATGACTTTTTATGCCTTACTATACTAAGTCGTTTTTATGACTTTTTATGCCTTACTATACTAAGTCGTTTTTATGACTTTTTATGCCTTACTATACTAAGTCGTTTTTATGACTTTTTATGCCTTACTATACTAAGTCGTTTTTATGACTTTTTATGCCTTACTATACTAAGTCGTTTTTATGACTTTTTATGCCTTACTATACTAAGTCGTTTTTATGACTTTTTATGCCTTACTATACTAAGTCGTTTTTATGACTTTTTATGCCTTACTATACTAAGTCGTTTTTATGACTTTTTATGCCTTACTATACTAAGTCGTTTTTATGACTTTTTATGCCTTACTATACTAAGTCGTTTTTATGACTTTTTATGCCTTACTATACTAAGTCGTTTTTATGACTTTTTATGCCTTACTATACTAAGTCGTTTTTATGACTTTTTATGCCTTACTATACTAAGTCGTTTTTATGACTTTTTATGCCTTACTATACTAAGTCGTTTTTATGACTTTTTATGCCTTACTATACTAAGTCGTTTTTATGACTTTTTATGCCTTACTATACTAAGTCGTTTTTATGACTTTTTATGCCTTACTATACTAAGTCGTTTTTATGACTTTTTATGCCTTACTATACTAAGTCGTTTTTATGACTTTTTATGCCTTACTATACTAAGTCGTTTTTATGACTTTTTATGCCTTACTATACTAAGTCGTTTTTATGACTTTTTATGCCTTACTATACTAAGTCGTTTTTATGACTTTTTATGCCTTACTATACTAAGTCGTTTTTATGACTTTTTATGCCTTACTATACTAAGTCGTTTTTATGACTTTTTATGCCTTACTATACTAAGTCGTTTTTATGACTTTTTATGCCTTACTATACTAAGTCGTTTTTATGACTTTTTATGCCTTACTATACTAAGTCGTTTTTATGACTTTTTATGCCTTACTATACTAAGTCGTTTTTATGACTTTTTATGCCTTACTATACTAAGTCGTTTTTATGACTTTTTATGCCTTACTATACTAAGTCGTTTTTATGACTTTTTATGCCTTACTATACTAAGTCGTTTTTATGACTTTTTATGCCTTACTATACTAAGTCGTTTTTATGACTTTTTATGCCTTACTATACTAAGTCGTTTTTATGACTTTTTATGCCTTACTATACTAAGTCGTTTTTATGACTTTTTATGCCTTACTATACTAAGTCGTTTTTATGACTTTTTATGCCTTACTATACTAAGTCGTTTTTATGACTTTTTATGCCTTACTATACTAAGTCGTTTTTATGACTTTTTATGCCTTACTATACTAAGTCGTTTTTATGACTTTTTATGCCTTACTATACTAAGTCGTTTTTATGACTTTTTATGCCTTACTATACTAAGTCGTTTTTATGACTTTTTATGCCTTACTATACTAAGTCGTTTTTATGACTTTTTATGCCTTACTATACTAAGTCGTTTTTATGACTTTTTATGCCTTACTATACTAAGTCGTTTTTATGACTTTTTATGCCTTACTATACTAAGTCGTTTTTATGACTTTTTATGCCTTACTATACTAAGTCGTTTTTATGACTTTTTATGCCTTACTATACTAAGTCGTTTTTATGACTTTTTATGCCTTACTATACTAAGTCGTTTTTATGACTTTTTATGCCTTACTATACTAAGTCGTTTTTATGACTTTTTATGCCTTACTATACTAAGTCGTTTTTATGACTTTTTATGCCTTACTATACTAAGTCGTTTTTATGACTTTTTATGCCTTACTATACTAAGTCGTTTTTATGACTTTTTATGCCTTACTATACTAAGTCGTTTTTATGACTTTTTATGCCTTACTATACTAAGTCGTTTTTATGACTTTTTATGCCTTACTATACTAAGTCGTTTTTATGACTTTTTATGCCTTACTATACTAAGTCGTTTTTATGACTTTTTATGCCTTACTATACTAAGTCGTTTTTATGACTTTTTATGCCTTACTATACTAAGTCGTTTTTATGACTTTTTATGCCTTACTATACTAAGTCGTTTTTATGACTTTTTATGCCTTACTATACTAAGTCGTTTTTATGACTTTTTATGCCTTACTATACTAAGTCGTTTTTATGACTTTTTATGCCTTACTATACTAAGTCGTTTTTATGACTTTTTATGCCTTACTATACTAAGTCGTTTTTATGACTTTTTATGCCTTACTATACTAAGTCGTTTTTATGACTTTTTATGCCTTACTATACTAAGTCGTTTTTATGACTTTTTATGCCTTACTATACTAAGTCGTTTTTATGACTTTTTATGCCTTACTATACTAAGTCGTTTTTATGACTTTTTATGCCTTACTATACTAAGTCGTTTTTATGACTTTTTATGCCTTACTATACTAAGTCGTTTTTATGACTTTTTATGCCTTACTATACTAAGTCGTTTTTATGACTTTTTATGCCTTACTATACTAAGTCGTTTTTATGACTTTTTATGCCTTACTATACTAAGTCGTTTTTATGACTTTTTATGCCTTACTATACTAAGTCGTTTTTATGACTTTTTATGCCTTACTATACTAAGTCGTTTTTATGACTTTTTATGCCTTACTATACTAAGTCGTTTTTATGACTTTTTATGCCTTACTATACTAAGTCGTTTTTATGACTTTTTATGCCTTACTATACTAAGTCGTTTTTATGACTTTTTATGCCTTACTATACTAAGTCGTTTTTATGACTTTTTATGCCTTACTATACTAAGTCGTTTTTATGACTTTTTATGCCTTACTATACTAAGTCGTTTTTATGACTTTTTATGCCTTACTATACTAAGTCGTTTTTATGACTTTTTATGCCTTACTATACTAAGTCGTTTTTATGACTTTTTATGCCTTACTATACTAAGTCGTTTTTATGACTTTTTATGCCTTACTATACTAAGTCGTTTTTATGACTTTTTATGCCTTACTATACTAAGTCGTTTTTATGACTTTTTATGCCTTACTATACTAAGTCGTTTTTATGACTTTTTATGCCTTACTATACTAAGTCGTTTTTATGACTTTTTATGCCTTACTATACTAAGTCGTTTTTATGACTTTTTATGCCTTACTATACTAAGTCGTTTTTATGACTTTTTATGCCTTACTATACTAAGTCGTTTTTATGACTTTTTATGCCTTACTATACTAAGTCGTTTTTATGACTTTTTATGCCTTACTATACTAAGTCGTTTTTATGACTTTTTATGCCTTACTATACTAAGTCGTTTTTATGACTTTTTATGCCTTACTATACTAAGTCGTTTTTATGACTTTTTATGCCTTACTATACTAAGTCGTTTTTATGACTTTTTATGCCTTACTATACTATGACGTTTTTTTGACTTTTTATGCCTTTTTTAACTATGACGTTTTTATGACTTTTTTTGCCTTACTATACTATGTCATTTTTATGACTTTTTATGCCTTACTATACTAAGTCGTTTTTATGACTTTTTATGCCTTACTATACTAAGTCGTTTTTATGACTTTTTATGCCTTACTATACTAAGTCGTTTTTATGACTTTTTATGCCTTACTATACTAAGTCGTTTTTATGACTTTTTATGCCTTACTATACTAAGTCGTTTTTATGACTTTTTATGCCTTACTATACTAAGTCGTTTTTATGACTTTTTATGCCTTACTATACTATGACGTTTTTATGACTTTTTATACCTTGCAATTCTATGTTGTTTTTATGCCTTACTATAGTATGTAGTTTTTTTGACTTTTTATGCCGTACTATTCTATGTCATTTTCATGACTTTTTATGCCTTACTATACTATGTCGTTTTTATGACTTTTTATGCCTTACTATACTATGTCGTTTTTATGACTTTTTATGCCTTACTATACTATGTCGTTTTTATGACTTTTTATGCCTTACTATACTATGTCGTTTTTATGACTTTTTATGCCTTACTATACTATGTCGTTTTTATGACTTTTTATGCCTTACTATACTATGTCGTTTTTATGACTTTTTATGCCTTACTATACTATGTCGTTTTTATGACTTTTTATGCCTTACTATACTATGTCGTTTTTATGACTTTTTATGCCTTACTATACTATGTCGTTTTTATGACTTTTTATGCCTTACTATACTATGTCGTTTTTATGACTTTTTATGCCTTACTATACTATGTCGTTTTTATGACTTTTTATGCCTTACTATACTATGTCGTTTTTATGACTTTTTATGCCTTACTATACTATGTCGTTTTTATGACTTTTTATGCCTTACTATACTATGTCGTTTTTATGACTTTTTATGCCTTACTATACTATGACGTTTTTATGACTTTTTATACCTTGCAATTCTATGTTGTTTTTATGCCTTACTATAGTATGTCGTTTTTTTGACTTTTTATGCCGTACTATTCTATTTTGTTTTTATGACTTTTTATGTCTTACTATACTATGATGTTTTTATGACGTTTTTATGCCTTACTATACTATGATTTTTTTATGACTTTTTATGCCTTACTATACTATGACGTTTTTATGACTTTTTATGCCTTACTATAGTATGTCCTCTTTATGACTTTTTATGCCTTACTATACTATGACGTTCTTTTTACTTTTTATGCCATACTATACTATGTCATTTTCATGACTTTTTATGCCTTACTATACTATGACGTTTTTATGACTTTTTATGCCTTACTGTACTATGACCTTTTTTTGACTTTTTATGCCATACTATAATATGACGTTTTTACGACTTTTTATGCCATACTATACTGTCTTTTTTATGACTTTTTATGCCTTACTATACTATGTCGTTTTTATGACTTTTTATGCCTTACTATACTATGACGTTTTTATGACTTTTCATACCTTGCAATTCTATGTTGTTTTTATGCCTTACTATAGTATGTCGTTTTTTTGACTTTTTATGCCGTACTATTCTATTTTGTTTTTATGACTTTTTATGTCTTACTATACTATGTCGTTTTTATGACTTTTTATGCCTTACTATACTATGTCATTTTTATGACTTTTTATGCCTTACTGTACTATGTCGTTTTTACGACTTTTTATGCCTTACTATACTATGACGTTTTTATGACTTTCTATGCCTTACTATACTATGACGTTTTTTTTTACTTTTTATGCCATACTATACTATGTCATTTTAATGACTTTTTATGCCTTACTATACTATGCCTTTTTTTCTTACTTTTTACGCCTTACTATACTATGTCTCTTTTTTTAAACTTTTTATGCCTAACTATACTATGACGTTTTTTTGACTTTTAACGCCTTACTATACTATGTTGTTTTTATGAATTTTTATGTCTTACTATACTATGTCGTTTTTATGACTTTTTATGCCTTACTATACTATGACTTTTCATGCCTTACTATACTATGTCGTTTTTTTGACTTTTTATGTCTTACTATACTATGTGGTTTGTATGATTTTTCATTCCTCACTATCCTCTGTCGTTTATATGCCTTACTGTACCATGTCGTTTTTATGACTTTTTATGCATTACTATACTATATCATTTTTATGGCATTTAAATCCTTACTATACTATGTCATTTTCGTACTTTTTATGTCTTACTATACTATGACGTTTTTATGACTTTTTATGCCTTACTATATTATAATAACTGTTTAACCGTCATAGTATCGTAAAGGATAAAAAGTCATAAAAACGACATAGTATAGTAAGGCAGAAAAAGTGATAAAAACGTCATAGTATAATAAGGCATAAAAAGTCATAGTATAGCAAGGCAAAGAAAGGCCAAAAAACGTCACAGTATAGTAAAGCATAAAAAAATCATAAAAATGCATAGTATAGTAAGGCATAAAAAGTCATAAAAACATCAAAGTATAGTTAGTAAAGTCAGAAAAATGCTATAGTATATTGAGGCATAAAACGTCATAAAAAAGACATAGTATAGTAAAGCATAAAAAGTCAAAAAATGTCATGGTATAGAGAGGCATAAAAACAACATAGCATGTTAAGGCATAAAAACGACATATAATAGTAAGGTATAAAAATGACTTAGTATATATAGTAAGGCATAAAAATTCATAAATACGTCATATTATAGTATGGCATAAAAAGTCCTAAAAAATTTCATAGTACAGTATGGCTTAAAAACAACATAGTATATTAAGGCATAAAAAATCATAAAAACAACAATGTTTGACGTTTTTATTCCTTACTATCCTATTGTATTTTTTGTTGTCTTCATGCCTTATTATACTATGACTTTCTATGCCTTATTATACAATGTCATTTTTATGGGGTGGCTTGGTGTAATAAATCAATCAGTCAACCAGTCTTTATTTGTTGCTTTTTCCATACAGGTTTGTGTAGTTCACAGTGTTTCACTGATGACTGATAAGCTAAACAGAAGAGGACAAATCAAGTAAAAATGCTGACAATTAGATAAAATAACACTTTGAAAAAAGAAAAAACAATAATAGAAGTACAAATGAAATAGAAAAGGATACAATTATAAATAAACATATAAAATAGAATAAAGTACAATAATAAAAGAAAACACAGAATAAAATACAATTTAGATACATAGTATCTAAAGTAACATTTCTAAACAGTTATTTACATTAATAATGTAATACAAATATAATCGTAGGTAGAATTAAAATAATAAAATGAAAATCAAAAAACATTAGTAATATTGATAATAAAATAATAATAATAATAATTAAAATTTATATGATATCAAAAAGGAAATAACTATAATTAATCTAATAACAAAAAATATGCTAATATTATATTGTAAAATGTATGCAAATACAATAATAAAATAATAGTGTGGTGGTGTTATGACAGAATAGAATGCATTACTTATGTTATATTATGATAATTTAGTATACATTATTATATCATGTAACAGTTACAATTTAACAATGTGAAATCATGTTGTAATAGGTGTTCAGTTTGGGTTGGTCTAACATGGAGTTATTTAAAATGCTTAATCCACTATTTCATCCTCTCAGGACGAACGGTCATCACTTGAAATATCTTAAATCCAGGGCTATGACCATCAAACACTTACAGTATTAAAGTTCACAAAAATGCACAAAGTCAAACAAAAAAAGTTACTCCATAGACTCTGTTTGGTAATCTGTGTCATGTAATCAATAAACATTGTCCTCAAAGAGAGTGTTGGGGTTTTTATGAACTCAATGACACTGGGAGTCTTTATGACCCTAAAAACAAATATGCCCAAGAGGTGACGAAGATGTAGCTTTTCTTTCTGCCAGGTCCCAAAGTGACCATGTGACAGGAGAGTTGAGGGGGCTGCTGAGCCTGTTGACCACATAGTAATGTGTAATCTTTTTAACTTGTCCCTTGTAATATTTTACAGATTTACAATGTCCAAAGGTGATGCAGAGATAAATGGCCAGGTAGGGCTGAAGAGCCTAAATTCAGCGACAGAAAACAACGTGGTGAACAGAGATTCCTCTGCAGAGAACAGTTCCTGACAGTGCAGCTACACAGGTGAGTAATTCAACTTTTTTAATGGTCTTGATCATTTGTCCAAACTTGCATAACTCCAAGTTTTACTTCTGTCAACTTAAAGCAAATTTTCTTTGCTCTTGAGGATGAAGTTTGAGAATATCCTGGAGGAAATCGGTGGTTTTGGGCCTTTCCAAATCCTCATCATCGTCCTGCTCTGCACCCCTCGAATAGTTCTCCCCTGTCACTTTTTACTGAACAACTTCATCGCTGCCGTGCCGCCTCACTGGTGTGATGTCAGCACCCTGGATGATGGAGGACTCTTCAGAAGTTTAACCCAGCAACAGAGACTGACCGTCAGCGTTCCCCTACGAAAAGATGGGGAACCAAAATCCTGTGAGATGTTTTCATCACCTCAGTTTCAGATCTTATACAACGGCTCCAACAGCAGTGCTGAGCTTCCCACAATTCAGTGTCAGAGTGGATGGATTTATGACAACTCCACCTTCACCTCCACCCTGGCAACAGAGGTATACAGTGATGTTTTAAAATCAATTATCAATTAAAATCTGTCTAGTTATAATATTTGTACAGCACACTAAAAAAAACACCAAACACAAGACTCAACATAAGCAGCTTTACAGCATTTATAATGTGCCATATTGTTAAGTATTAACAGCTAAATAAATGAATTGAAATTTCAGTGAGAAATAGCCCTTTACACAAGAATAATTTGAGCTACAAAATAGGTTTTTGTTTTGTTCGTGAAACTTTGTGTTTGGTACCTTACCTTACCCTACCAGAAATCTGGGACCAACATAATTTATTGTGGTAGCTTTTCTCTGTGATCTGCATTTTCAGTGGGACCTTGTCTGTGATAGAAAAAGCTTGACAAAAACCACAGGTACCATCTTCTTCTTCGGAGTGATGATGGGAGCCATAGCTTTTGGATTCCTCTGCGATAAGTATGTGTATAAAAAAACTAACTTCTTTACTTTTTACTAACTAATTTTACTTCTTTTTGTTCATTATACTTTAATAAAAAACATTTAGAATCACATTTCCAATGCTTTGAAGGAGTTGACACTTTAAAGAAAAATTGTTTCACAAATGAATTATTACATTTTTTTTTCAGGTATGGGAGGAAAAACACTCTCCTGGCCTCATACATCATGGTGATCGTGTTCGGCTTCTCCAGTGCTTTTGCAAACTCCTACGTCCTGTTCGCAGTGCTGAGATTTCTCACTGGATTTGCACTGACAGGGATCAGCATCAATTCAATCGTTCTCAGTAAGCTAACAAGTTCACCATATCATCTTAAAAGGTAATGATGTATCATGTGTTGTGCTTGTTGGCCAAATAAATCAGTTATGGCAGGTAAAGTTTTTCAAAAGGTAAGATACACAAATTCAAAATTACATAGCTAACCTGATCACAACAAAATGTAGAAATCATTATTTTTCATTTATTTTGTCATTTTCCTCACCTTGCAGGCATCGAGTGGGTAGACATAGGTCATAGGTCATTTATCGGTGTGATCGGCAGCCTGGCCTGGTCTGTAGGTAACATGCTGCTGGCAGGATTCGCCTTGCTGGTGACGGACTGGCGGACGCTGATCATGACTGTTACAGCCCCTCTGGGTTTTGCAGTTTTGACCTGGTGGTAAGTGAAGTGCATGCACCCACACAGACATGTTATACATGACATATATGCCCATATATCAAGAGTGAAGAGTGATGCTGCCCTATATGTCACCTATAAGGGAATATATTATTATCACATATACAGTATACACCCTCTGGATATGTCAAGATATAAAGTTATAACATATATGAAATACCCATAGTAAAATTTGTATATATAGTTAAATAAAAAAATATCTATATAAGGAAATTTTATATGTGTGTTTATGATACGTATTTAATTTATAAATACATTTTTTTATAACAACATATGTGTAAAAATTTCATGTTTATATTTTAATTTTCTTATTAAATTTAAAGATACATGTCTATCTTTTATATTTAAATATGTAATATCAATATAGATTGACAGGCTTTGGGATGGATAAATATTTACATTACATACATTATGTCTATAATATAAGCATACATACATAAACATATATATTTGTATGGGCTATACATGATTTTTATATATATATTTTTACTTCTTATGTACATGTATTTCAAATATGACAGATCAATATATTTACATTTGCATAGGGGCAGTGTGTTATTGTTTTACACCAAATTAACAGTAAATGTATATTTCATAATGTAGAACTCACATCTAAATATGATTTAATGTGAAAAAAATTTAAAATGACTTCCTCCTGTAAATGAAAATGAAGCACATCATGTATTATTTCATTAAAAAAAGATATATATTTTTTACTTACTGACAAATTAATTTAATCCATTTCTCCAAAATCAACCTTTCACTTTTTAAAAAAAACTAATTAGTCATTAATTAAATATTAATTTCAATTATGACCTAATTAATGTGTAACTATTTGAATGTATCTGCAGGTGGATCCCTGAATCAGCTCGATGGCTTCTGGCGAATGGTAAAGTGGAGAGAGCTCAGTTTTACCTCGACAAATGTGCAAAGTTCAACAAAAGACCAAAACTGTCAGCTAAATTAAAACTGGAGGTAAGATAAATGAATAACTAAATGACTATGTGTTGAATTTTTATTATCCTTTTAAAATCCACTTTTACGTATCACTTAACGTTACTTCTCTGCCTCTGTGCAGACACTCTCCAACATCGAGATGCTGGAAAAACAGGATAAAAACTACACTTACCTCGACCTGATCAAGACCCCAAAGATGAGACAGTTGACTCTCCTGACTGGGATTGTGTGGTGACTATCACCTCAGAAAGCATCAATCTAAATTACTACTGTTAATGGTCCCAAAAGTGATGGGAATTTGTGTTTTAAATGCACATTGTTCGCTGCAGGTATGGAGTTGCCTCCACGTATTATGGCATCAGCCTGAACATCACCGGGTTTGGTTTGAATATGTACCTCACACACTTCATCTACGCAGCCATCGAAGTTCCTGCCAAGTTGATGGTTTACTGCTTCCTCAACATCATTGGACGCAGGAAATGCCAAGCAGGCGCCTTGTTACTGACAGGAGTCTGCATCGCCATAAACATCTTCATCCCTAAAGGTCAGGATGCACATCAGAGCTGCTTTTACGTTTTACAGAAATGAAGTGACGTGAAGTTTTTAAGAGTCATTTTTTTATGGAAGCCCCGAAAATCAAGTGAAAGTCAAGTTTTGGGTTTTTTTTCAACTACAAAAACAACCCCCGAGAGACAAGTGAATTTTAATTTTAATTTATTTATTTATATTTTTAAGCAAAGAAAGAAAAAAAAACAGAAAAATTTCACTTGCCTCTTGACGAATGTTTTCACAGCTGAAAAAACAAAACTTTGATTATATAAAAAACACAGATAAAAAAAATCCACACAAATAAAAATAAATAAATCTATCAATAAATAAAGGAGCAAAAACGTCTGTAAAGTAATAAGCTGTGATTGAAGAATGGGTCATATGGGATTTGTTTTTTTCACAGAAAAAAGTTTAAAAATTAACTTGCCTCCCTGTGATTTATTTACTTTTTTGTTCAAATTGGATCCAAACCCTCATCAGTGGACCTGTACCAGGCCATGCAATATTCGCTATCACAGTGCAATGATAACCATCTAAAGTAAGGCTAATAATAATTATAATATAAAAATGAATGATAATTACATGACTTACTCAGGTATAGTAGGGCATTTGTGTGGTGCAGCATCTTTTCTCATAACTCTCTGCCACATCCACAACAGCAGGTTATTATTGCTTTATTGTCTTTTATTGCTTTAATGTTTCTGCATGTGTCGTTTTGTTTTTAATACCTCCTCTTGTAAAAGTACTTTGATCTGCATTTTATGTAATAAAAAGTTGCCTTATATGGTCATCCAGGCTTATCTCATGCACAGCACTGTATACTGTACTTGTTGTTTGTAGGTCTGTGGCATGTGCGTGCTGTCGTTGCTATTCTTGGGAAAGGCCTATCAGAAGCTTCCTTCACAACTATCTTCCTCTACACAACAGAGCTTTACCCCACAGTCATACTGTCCTGCATGTGCTGCACTGACAGGACCTTACAGCATAATTCTGCTCATCATTCACATCGGTTCTGTATTGTAGTTTACCCTCCAGTGTGTCATGATACTTACCTACTGGACTTTAAGATGTAATTAAATATTATCATTAAGGATAGGATAGATGGACAAAACTGTGTGAACAAAAGTTGTAAAATGCTGTAATTTCCCTTTACTCTATTTTTACTTTTGTATTTTATGGTTTAGGTGGTAAAAACTAAAATTATTTTCTCATTTCTTTTGTTTAGATTTTAATTTATTTGGTAGAGAACAGTATTGTGTTGTGTTGTTTACTTCATCCCTTTATCAGTTAAGTTTACCAGCTTTTTCTATCTAACTATCACTAATACTGATTTATTTAATCATGTTTAACACTCTTTACAACTTTAGTCTGTGTTGGGAGCCAATTATTTCAGTTCTAATGTGATTGGGAAACACTTTAGAGACTGACTGACTTTAAACTGATTGATTAAACTCTGATATTAATCACTGAATTTTCTGAAACGGGATGTTTGTGATCAGTTCAGTCAAAGGCCATGAAATAAACCTGAACCTTTCCTACCTGCAGAAAGCTCATAGAGAGAGTTAAATAACAGCAATGGACAAACTCATTTACCATGTAGCTTATGATTGATTTTCTCTCTCACCAGACAAAACGGTTTGGGCTACACCAGCTTCATGAGTCGTCTGGGAGTGTCGGTGGCTCCTCTCGTCCTGCTGCTGGAGGACGTGTGGACTCTTCTCCCTCAGATCATCATCTGCTCTGTGGCCATCGTGTCCGGCCTGGTGGCTCTGCTGCTCCCTGAGACGCAGAACGTGAGGCTGCCAGAGACCATCGACGACATTGAAAAACCAAGGTTAGTAAACCTATACATGACAGACACAATGTGTGGTATTTGAGAATGTAGTCTGTCGCTACTTTGGCGCCACCTTGTGGTAGAATTGAGAATGGCAGCGAGAGACGACAATGATTAGACTGATTATTTTCAAACTGGTAACAAACTTCATATAATACAATATATTAAAAAAAAGTTGCACCTCAGCTCAAATACCCAAACACTCACTTGCTTTATTGATTTGTTTCATTTCAGTAAAAACACCATCTCCTCTCACTCCGTGGAGTCTTCAGGTGTTTTCCTAGAAACAAAGACCACAACAGACCCACAACAACAGTGACGGAACAAGTGGAGCAAGGACTTTGTTTGTGTGTTCATACACATCAAGCTGAACTGCCATGACCTTACTGCCTTTTGACTTTGTCAGTGTCAACAGTGAAAGTGAGGCTGCCGTCTTCATGTTTTTAAGGAAAACTCAGGTCAAAATCTTTGTTTGTGTGGTTTGTACACATCAAGATAGATATCAAATATGGAAAATGATTTATTTATAAAGGTACAAACTGAATAAATTAAATCTGAAACCAGTTCATCTACAATTGTGTTTTATTTGATCTGAATGATAAAAACACCACCAACTGTAATGTAATTAAATAATATGATTTCATATTAGCTAAATATACATAAAATTGTCTGAAACTATATGCAGCTGTGTTATCAACTACCATAAATTTAATTAGATGAAAGACAAATTTCATGGCAGGGCTCCACAGGGTCACCTTAAAAACTGCTGACAGTCACTGCGGCAAAATCACTGTTAGCCAATATGTCAGTCTCTCTGGATATTCAATGAAGTAACATTTCTTCGAGGCCCACAAAACAAAAAACACATCAATACAAAAACACTTAACATTAGAGTTCAGTATGTTCACGAAAATAAGAGTGCAAAAAAAAAGGAAATGATATATGATATGATATGATAAAGTGCGTGTTGCAGAGTAAAAAGAAGAAAGCCATTACATTGCATTGTAGGAAGTACTAAGTTGAGCGTACAGACATTTTCAGCATAAAGAAAAGTTAGAGCCGTGGTTCCCAACCTGTGGGCCGTGAAGATGTTGCAGTAATTTGCATTCCTTGACGTCGTTGTCCATGACTGAACAATGGTTTCAGTATCTGTCTGAGTTGTCCCAAACTCAACCAAAGGGTGCGTTTGGGAATCTTGTATGTCCCTCCTCAAAGTCTTGTCTCCACAGTCTCAGCCACAGTTTCCACAGTGGGTCTCTGGCTCTCTTTCTGTTTTGACTTTTGACAGCAGGGCAGTGCCTGCAGCACCTCTTTGGGTCCTTTGGTCATGAATATATAGAGGAAGGGGTCCACCAGAGGGCTGAGGTAGAGCAGCAGGTGAGACACCAACCCCAGGTAGCGCACCGCCTCCTTAAAGGACAGCGCCTCCAGGAGGACGCTGAGGATGAAGGGGACGTAAAGGATGGTGTAATTAGCCCAGATAGCAGCGATCCCCCACACCGTCCTCCTCCTCTCTGGTGTTGGAGGGTTGGATTGGGAGCACATCAGGGCTCTCCAGGAGTCCACAGCGAAGAAGAGGAGGAAGGGGAAAGGGCTGAGCAGAGCCACTGCAAACCAGAGGGTGTACTTGAGCACGGCCAGGGCCAGGACGGCAAATGGAGCAGCCCACGCTATCAAGACCACCGCAGGAGACTGACGGATATTTCTGCAGCAGCCCAGACACTGCGGGTAAGCCACCAGGAGGTGACGCTCCTGGGCTATGAACAGCATGAGGGTGATGTTGGAGACAACGCCAAAATAGAAGATGAAGTCGGTGGCGTTGGAGGAGAGGAAGGTCCCGTTCTCCATGTCCTCATCCACAGTTGGGCGACCGAAGAAACTGATGACGTCGGAAACCAGGAGAAACATGACGTGCATGGGAACTTTATTCTCACCTGGATGGAGCACAGAGGAAGACGAATTATTAATACTGATAGTTTTCATTTCCTGCACACTTTTGTCTGTCTTTATCTTATTTGTATGATGGTTTTAAAACATACTGTTGCTGATACTGAAATGATAACTACTACTGCTACTGCTGCTAGGGCTAGGACTACTACAACGCATTCTGACTGGCTACTACTTATTAAGCTTGGCATTGGCGACATTTGTGGCCAAAGGTATTATGTTTTCAGGGTTGTCCATCTGTCCGTCTGATTCTTGTAACCTTTGCGGAGTGTCTTCAAATTCAAATTTGGTACAAATGTTCACTTGGACTCAAGGATGAACCGAAAAAGCATTCTTTTAGCCATAACTCAAGACTCGAGAAACTTAAAGGAGATATTTGTAAGTTTTGTTCTAGCTATGTGGCCAACGATAGCATTAACAGCTGTTTACTTACCAGTCTAGAGGAAACGTTTTGAGTTCAGCATTAAACTTCATTCCTTTACTCAACAACGCCAAGTTAACTCTTGTCTCTAACACGTCTTTTCTTCTACTGAAGTAAGCATGCTAACCAGCTAGCCCCGGCCCATCTCGTCGCTTTCCGTTAGCGGCTCAACATAGCCTCCAGTCTGCCCTGAAGACGTAGGGTTGCTCAGAGGACGTATTATAACCTCTTGTCTTGTAAAAACAACGATGGCTGAAAGAAACCACGTTCGGCGGCAGAGGAAACTTACAAATAGACCCTTTAACACAAATGTCTATGATGGAGTGATGACATATTGTATCTGCACAGGTAGAGGTCAGCTTCTCTGTGACATCATCACGTTCAAGCTTCCCTTGAAATGACAGTGTATTTACATGGGTTATTTATAGCAGGTGTATCAAACGATAAAATGACGCTAGCTTAGTGCAAACCCCTACATTGGTTGATTATCATTGTGTGTTTTCATATGATTAGTGGATAATTTAAGTTACAGGACAGAGAGCAGAGCACAGAACAAACCTTTGGACAGATTCTTGAGGGCGTAAAGGGCCAGTCCAATCACAGGCAGCCCTAAAGTGAAGGTCAACCAGCTGATCACCTTGGCCACCTGCACAGTGGCGGGCGTGGAGGTGTTGCCTGTGAGGTTGATGAGGAGGGGCGCAGTTGTTGTCACCGCGTTACTGTCAGCCATAAGAGGCCACACCGCGGCTATTTATGTGTTCAGCTGTTTAGATTATCATTCAGATCCTTGGAGTGAGCTGCTCAACTGATGGTGTGGACGCAGTAGGTCGTAATGAGGACAACGTCAGCCTAGTTACAGTCAAAACAAAGACCAGAATCAGCTCAAAATAAGCACTACATGATTTTACATGACTTAATTGTGAAGCTTAAAATAAAGGGCTTCGTGTATTCTTGCTTTGAATGTAGACAGAGTAAAGCCCAACAACACGGTGCTCAATTATCTGTCACCCACAATGTCTGATGTGTGACGCCTGTGCATTTAATCTGACACCTGTGAACTGTCCTCACTGTCCCCTCACCCTCGACATCATGCTTCTTTATCAAAATAAAAGTATATCTACAAAAGCGTCATCAATTTATGGCTAAATACACCACTTCTGCAGAGCTCTGAGGTGTTTTTTTTGGCGTGACTGTTAAAGAGAGAATTTTCAGCACTTCATTAAATTGATGTTAATATTGAAAATACTGATTAATGCAGGTTTAAGATTCAAAATGATCCATGTTTGTTTCTCAAGTAATATATATGTATGTTTTAAAACATTTTTTTTTTCTAATTTTCAAAGCACGCTTATCATCTTGAACCATTATCTTACCTTTAATAAACGCTGAGTCAACTTTCAAACATGAAAAACTCCTCAGCTGAAATAGTTTGAGGTTGGTGTTGAATCCTGTTCAAGTATCTCAATTCCCACTTGGAGAGCCGGAGAGGATGTGTCTACCTGAGTATTGGTGAAGACGTTTAAGTCCAGGTTTGCGTGTGATTGTGTGCGGATCTTTGTTTAATGTGGTTCTTTCTGGGAAGCCATTTATTTTATAGCTGCAGTTCTGAGGCTCCTTATCTCCACAGAGTTGAGCTGCCTGCTTTGAATGAAGCTGAATGTACCTGAATATTCTCCATTGGTTCACACGGCTCATTCTGTGTGTTCATGATAATGCAGGAAGTAAAGATTTGCATGAAAGACTGATGTCAACATATTGAAACTGCCTTTATCTTAACTTTATTCCTGTGTGTTTGTGTGGCTGTTTTTTTTTACAGTGTCAAACACAAACAGACCCAAGTTTTGACAAATTAAAATGGCTACAGGACAAAAAAAAAAAAAGAGCGTAGAAACACTTCAGGTCGTCTGTGACACCGGGATGCTGGTCTGTAATCTAAAGTACTTTGTAATCTGAAGAATGTGACAGTGGACTGAGAGTGGCGTCTCACCAGTTAAGTACTGAGGGTGTCGGCTTCAGTGTCTGACAACTGAATCGCCGAACACTGTTTCCTGCGGTGGAACAGTGACTCATAATTCAGATGACATCTGAGGCGCTGATGAGCAAGGCCGTTAACCCGAGCTGCTCCAGTGGAGCTGCTCGGTGGCCTGCAGATCGGACTGTGGTCGTACTGGACAGCTTCCAGATGTGATCAAGCAACAGCTGGGCCGTCAGTGAAACTTTCCTGAATAAACAAGGGTAAATTCACAGCTGTTTGTCTTGTTGACAGTGTCGCTCAGACACATGAATGTTAACGTCCTCATATACATGCAGGACATACCAGACTATGAATACACTTGTAAATATACATCCTGCAGTCAATCATTATGGATGACAATTGGGATCATGTGGGAAAAAAAAACATGTTGCAATTCTTAAATTAGAAAATGAAATTTCTGCAGGAATCACAGTGGGATTGTTGCTTCTGCACAAGCTGAAGCCAAGTTGTGTTTCTGGCTTGAATTTGTAAGAAGAAGCAGCTGTAGTCGTATCAAAAGATGGAAAAAAGGGGAAAAGGGATGAAGAATTCAAACTGTTGCGTAAGCACAACAGTAAGTACAGAGAGAAAGACCGAGCAGCATCGCCTCATGTGAATCCTCATTCGCTCACTCAACTTAAATGTGTATTGGAACCGGCCGCACACAAACTTTTAGTTTAATACAATAACATGAGCGTTATGAGTATGAGAGCGCCTGACACTAAATAAAGGTGTTACATAAACCTCGTCTGACTGGAAATGACAGTCGGTTTAACCTTTTTGTTTAAAATCATGCAACAAAAAAAGGTTTTTGAGCATTAACTCTACATCATATTAACAGGGAATATCTTATTTGGTATAAAATTACTGAGTTGATGAAGGTTTATCTTTATGTTCATTAAACACAAACAAAATGATGTGTCATAACTTAGTTATTTTATGCACAAACAACATTAAATGTTGGAACTTTAAAGTCAAATTAAAATAACATTTTTAATTATTCAGCTGAATCACACTCTAACTAATAATCTATTACAGTAACATGAAAGTTATCAGTTTTCCTGACACAAAATTAATGTGTCACATGATCCTCGTCTCACTGGAGATTTCTGTTAACAAAGTGATAAAATAATTTGTTTTAAATAATATAATTCTATGTGATAATGAGTCTGTCGTAACATAAAGTTTGTGTTAAAAAAAAGAGTAAAAAGGATAATTAACTTTATGATAATTAACATCTATTACTGTAATTTTCTCACAATCTCTCCTTTCTAAGTTAAAGCGCTGAATAATTGCCAGAAGTGTTTTTAGGATTTTGGATATAAAATGTCATCACTTTATTGTTTTATCTCATTAGATATTTGTGTTAAATCGTGTCATAATTAGTGTATAAATAAGTGAGTTATGGCCAAAAACATGTTTTGAGAGGTCACAGTGACCTTAACCTTTGACCTTTGACCACCAAACCCTAATCAGTTCATCTTTGCCAAATTTTGAAGAAGCCGTTACTGAGATAGCGTGTCCACGAAAAACATGGGACGTGAGGATGAACTGAAAACATAATGGCTGTCGCCGGCGCTGAAGCAAAATGAGCCCAACATTAGTCTAATGTGTCGGTGTCATCCTGGTGTACAGGGTATAGGTAATGAATGTAAATCAAAGAAAACTGTAAAAATTGCCCTGACAGCGCTCATACTGGGGTCATCAGCGGCCGCTCGTCCTTTCAGCCGAGTTCAAAGACATAAGAGAATCGTCCTTCTGCTTCACCGTTCGCTCGTCGAGCTGTGAGACAAAGTTTAAAATCCGTTGGGCTCCCCTCGGCTCTTTTCAGTCCGTCTTTACACATGATGTGTTCAGGTCTTGTTACAATTGACCTGTGACCGGCAGCACGCTGTGAACGCAGCTATTGTTTCTGTGAGAAGGCCTGGGCATGTTGCTTTGCATTATGGGAAAGACAGCATGAAGTTGGTGGAGGTGTGTTTAGAATAATCTGCTGATAAAATAAATCGTGCAGAGTCTGTGTCCTGTTATGTTTTTCCTTTGGTCATATTTCTTATGTTAGCCAGTATCTTGTCTGATCATAGTAAGATTATAAGCAGGGTCACGGCCAGGACTGTAGAAACACTGAGGTCATATTACTGCACGTTTATACACAAGGGGCATGATGTTGAATGTCAAAAATAGCAATTATTAACGGGAAGCAAAGGACCCACTCTTACTCTTCTTCCTTTTTCTCTCACTCCATTTCTGTCCTTATTAAAAGCTTGTGAGTTTTTTTTATTTACTTGTAAGCTTTTCATTTGTTTTTGTGTGTGTAGGTTTGTGTGTTTATCTTTTCTTATTATTCCTTTGTGTGTGTGTGTGTTTTTTATGACTCCAAGCAGAGTGTGAATTATAAACTGAAAATCAGGGCGGTCGACTTTTTCTCCCGGGCGAAAGGAAACTCAGCACAGGGCAGGCACATGCTTCAGTGAATTGTAGTGTTGCAGTCCTTACAGTAACACTTCTGAAACGTATGGAGTGGAAGTATAAAATAGCACAAAATGTAAATATTGAAGTAAAGTGAAACTACCTCAATATTGCACTTAAGTACAGTACTTAGAGTTAATGCACTTAATTACTTTCCATCACTGCTAATACAATTACTAAGCCTTCAGTACACATGTATTTTATTTTTGTTCAATTACCCGACAACGTGGAACTCCTGAATTCAGGAGTGAAAATAAAGGGGGGTGACTATTAATATCAGAAAGGTATAAGACTAACTAAGTCACCAAGCCAACACTGGAAATAAGAAGGCATGCTATCTGCCAGCTAACATTAGTTAGCTAAACTGTAACTTAAAGCTAAAGTTAAAAACTAGCTAACATTAGAGCCCATCCATAGATTTTTGACGCAATCTAATTCAGAACTCAGAAGGTAAGTAAGTAAAGTGATTTAAGTAAGTAAGTAAGTGGCTACTGCTACTTACATTTACCTACAATCTCAGTTTCCTTGTGCAACACACAGTGGCAGAGACACTAAACACTAATTGGGCCGAGGCAAGTTGATGAGACATTCAGCTATCGATAATAGGATTAAGTTTATTGACAATTTCAGTATCTTCTGGAACTGTAAAGATCGCTTTGAACCAGACGATGTTCATCCAAACATCACTGGATCCAGACTGCTAGGTGCCGACCTTCGTCATGCCCTTGAGATGCCATACACAAACAAGAAAGTCTGGATAGGCACGAAGCACAGATGTAGCAACAGTGATAGAGACTTGTTCTCCAATCTGTAATTTCTATCAGTCAGTCAGACTCTGACTCCCTGACTCCAAGTCCTCTCATGGCAGCCCCCCTCTGAAAGTTAAAATTATGGTTTTGATAACATAAATCAGCAATTTTCTAATTAGCTTTAAACTGTATGTTGACCACGGGTGGTTGCATGTAGGGAAAGAGTTTGTCCCCACTTTCTCCCCTTACTTCATCTACTGATTAAGACCATTACATGCTGTTGAAAGCTCTGGAAAAAGGTAGTAAATTGACCTTAAGACACGTTTTAAACATCTATATCATTTAAAGTTTTATTTCACAAAATTATGACTCCCTTTTTTTTTTTTTTAAACAACGTCCACTTCTGTCTTTGTTTTGAAGCTGTAGTTTTACATGAACTATCGCAGTCAGTAACCTAAAGTAACCTCAGTGAAAAGGAGCTTCCGCTTCCTGTCGCCGCTTCACAATAAAAGCCACACCATGCGTCGCCATTTCAGTATTTTTAATGTGAAGCCGCAGTGAATGCTGGGTGATGACAGAGGTTGATGCCAGTGAGATATAATTAGAAACAGTAACACAGTATTACATGCAGCCTGATTATGAATCCTCCAGCATGCGAAGGCAACCTGAATCCTGTAATACTACAAGCTTATGTCCTATAAATACATTAAGTGGCTATAGCTTCAAATGCTACGGCCTTATTAAATTAGGGCCTTACTATGTGGAAATATTAATGGTACATATTCCCAAATATATTTATATATTTTTTTCTTGATCAAATTAACACAAATAAATGACTTTCCCACTAATTACTGCTTCGCACGCAGCTCTTTATAGTTGTGGTATAGTGCTGTGCCATATGCATGCGTGTTTCACCTTGACGGTTGTCTGCTGTGGGTTACAGGTGCAGTTCCACGCGCCTCCACTGAGCTCTCAGAGCAGTTCTGCCATGACTGTGCTCGTGCAGCAGCAGCAGCAGCGCGGAGGGATGTGCTGTATCATCCAGGCAGCCCGGCAGACGCTCCGTCCTTCAGTGGGAATCCTGCAGCTCCATCATGGCTCTCAACATCCCCGGAGTGGCCGTGATGATGTTCTTCTACCTGCTGGTCCTCGGGATCGGCATCTGGGCTTCCATCAAGTCCAAAAGGGAAGCCAAGAAGGGCCAGGGGGATAAGACGGAGATGGCTCTGCTGGGCAACCGGGGCATCAACCTAGTGGTCGGCATCTTCACCATGACAGGCGAGTAACACGCGGCGGTGGAGGAGCAGGCGACCGGGAAATCATCTCTTTAAATCGGTTCTGCGTTTGTTTCCTGTAAAAATCAACCGGTGTTTAGAGGAAGGTTTTCTATTTTTTTTCCCCAGGCCTACAGTTTTTGTCCCCGCGCTCTAAATTACATAACGTTAAATCGATTTCCTGTGTTGAGCCTTAAAATACCTTCTTTGTAAAATAGAAGAGAATAAAATAAAAGGGAATAAAATAAAACCCAGCGCAGTTTTAAGGATTTTCTTATAGCGATAACTACGCGACATTATGAATCGTAACGTGACAAATGAGGCTACGAAACAACATTTTAGTCTACAAGAGATTATATAAAATATATATATATAGGCCTATGTATTTGTACATATTTTATTGGCCGACAATAACGGATGGTGAAACAAAAGAGTGGAGAAGACTTAGAGTATTTGACAAGTGAATTATTGTCTTATTTCAGGAACAGAAAACAGCAAAAACTTAAAACAAAAAACAAAACAGGAAGCTTATAAGATAAGAGGAACTCATATGGTTTTAACATGAGCTGAGACAGCATTAAAATACAGGGAAGGTGTTTTATTCTTATGCTTTCATATCCTATGTATCATGCCTCTCTGCCCAAAAAATCACGTGTCAGCCAACAACCTCCAGAACACTGATGGTTCAAAGTAATTGGTCATTAAATTTACAGTAAATTCCTATTTAAATTTAATTCCCTATCAAAGTTACAGTAGACAGGCTGGTTTATCGGGTTACAGGCAGGTGCAGGAGTAGCAGCCGGTCTGTCTGCCTGTATGTGAATCTGTATGTGTGTGTGTGTGTGTCATACAGCTACATGGGTTGGAGGCGGATTCATTGTGGGCACAGCGGAGGCGGTGTACAACCCCTCCATGGGACTGATCTGGGCCGTCATGCCAATCACAGCAACCATGTGTTTCATCATCGGTAAGACTTCCTTTTAAAGTAACTGAAAACAGAAACAGTAGAGCTGGGGCGCTTCAGGGTCACTGGTTTTCATTTTCACCTGGATCTTGTCCTACTAAAGCAAAAATGAGACAGAAACCTCTGTTATTCTTAGACTCTGCGGGGCAGAAATGTAAAAGTTTGTCCCGAGGACAGGCCGTTCTCACCGGGAAAACAACAGCGTTTCTGCAGATTGTTGAAATAATCACGATAATGGCCCCTGCAGCCTCCTGTGAGCATCAGTAATAACCGTCCTCTGTTTCAACATCGAGTTCAAACTGGGTCTGAGTCTGAGTCAGTGATAGCTTTCCACACTATATGACTGTGCCCATCTAAAAGGAGGGTGCTTAGTCATTAAATGGGCAAGACACAATGGGGAACTGACAGCAGAGCAACCACAAAAGCACCCAGCTAACTCAAAACCAAAGAATGTGAAAATCTACAGCATGGGCGGGCTGCCGATAGTGACATGTCTGCAGCACCACAGGATGTAAAGGTGGATGGTTCAATGAACTGTCTGATTTTTACCCTTTACATCTACTCTCTCCACTGCTTCCTCTTAAATCCTTTCTCTGACCTCAACCAAGTTGTTTTGGCTGCTTAAGATTTAACCAGATCAGATCAGAAAACACTCCTATTGTTGACAAAGGTATTTTTTCAGAAAGTCGTGTAAATCAAAAGGGTTTATCCCCTGCACCGTGGCTGTGAGTCAGGACATCTCAGACTCAGGCTGATGGGATCAGGACTTTGTTTCAACATAAAACAGAAACCGACAGGGCCGTCCATTCATTAGTTTCACAGGTACTACTACATGAAAACATGACGGTTTTCTTAAGAATCTGTAATCCGACTATTCAGGGATTGTCATTGTTGTATTTTCACCTCATTTCACACAATGCCTTTCTCTGGAAACTGCTGAAAAGTCTCCTGAGAAAGGACATTTATCTCCCGAATTGTCACAAAACAGTGACGCAGAGAGAGTAATTATCACCTGACACCTTTATTTCCCTTAAACATGAAAACACGGAGGAAACACAACAGGTTACACGACTTCCCTCGTGTGTGGAGATTAGCGGAAAAAAAAAAAAAAAAAAAAAAAAAAAAACAACATTCCTGCTCCACGTGAAAATCACATGAGAAAAGAAAGATTTATCCTCTTAAACCCCGATGAACGTACAGTGACTAAATGTGGTTCACGGCACTGACAAAGTATTTGACTGTAGGGGTTTTTTTTTTTATGAAGAGACTGTTTGTATTGTGGAGTTTTTTTTTTGTGCTTTATGAAATAAAACATTTCATACTAAGAGGAAAAGAGCAAATCACATGTGTTTAAGGAGTGTGTTGTTGTTTAGGCTGTAGTCTAAAAGGGGAAATGTAAGAAAAATAGATTATTTAAATAAGAAATCATTATAGAAATCTGGTAAATCAACCTAATTAATAGCATTTTAAGTCAAAAGCTGATTTTTTTTTTCATCATAGCAAACCTGTCATACATTGAAGTGACAAATAATACATTCAGCCAATAACCCTAAATCTATCCGTTTCCCTGTTTCATCATTGAGGTGGCCTGTTCTTCGCCGAGCCGATGAGAAACAATAAATACGTGACCATGATGGATCCTTTCCAGATCAAATACGGAAAAGTACCGACGGCCGCTCTGTCGCTGGCTTCGCTCATATCAGAGATCATGTGGGTGACAGGGACACTCATAGGATTAGGTAAGAATGTTTTCTATATGTACACGAGGGCATATGTGCGATGCGTCTGATCCATGCATGTTGACCCTGGCAGCCGAGCAGCTGTCGATCGCAGCTCTTTGCTGAGGTGCTGTGTGAAACACAAGCCTTTGTCTAATTGTAAGGTTGGTCTGAAATAACTCCACGAGGGCACAAGACCTTAAATCGCACCAGTAGCCACATGGGAAAGCTACAGTGTGTGGTGGTACATAAACATACTGCATTATAATTACCAACCACTGAATTTCCTGTGTCTGCAACAAGTCAAGTCTTAAATCCACTGTAAAGATGCTAAGGCGGTGACCTCTGCACTAGATTTGGGTGTAATGAAAATGTAGGAATTTCTGGTTTAAGCAACAATGTTTTCTTCTTCTTCTGTGTTTTATTTTGAAGCATTGATTCATCAGAAGATATATTTGTGGTTTTAAGAACCAAAAACCATCTCAGTGTAGTTTTACATCTCCTCTCTCAGGCTTCTCTCTGCAGCTCTAGTAACAACAGGTCGGTGAGCCAATCAGAAGAGAGGAGGCTCTGAGCCTCTTTTCTGATTGGCTGACTGTTTTCTGAGTGATCCAATAAAAATATAGCAGATTTCAAGTAAAAACACTCAGAGAAACCAAATCCTGCAAGGTTTTGGATGGTGGGTCCAGGTGGGCGGGGCTTGGGGCATAGCTGAAAGCAGTAACTGCTTTGTTGTGACATCACAAAGTTACAGGAAGTCCTAACGACTCATTTTCAAGCTCATGGTTTTTGGTTCTTAAAACCACAAATATTTCTTCTTATGGATCAACACTTCAAATAAAACACAGTAAAAGCGTAAAATATGGGCCCTTTTGATCACTAAGATATCATTTTCAGGTGTGACTGCTTTGTTGTGACATCACAAAGTTACAGAAGTCCTGACGGCTGGTTTTAAGGCTCAGTTTCTGAATACAGGCTGTGTGCATTTCTCTGTGGACTGAGGCTTTGATACTTTCACAGTATTAATATAGAACCTAGACCTGATCTATAATCAAACTACACACAGACATCTACCTTTATACTATATGGGACCTTTAAAGTCTCAAATTATAGCGTAAATTGTGCTGTTTTCAGTTGCCTGGTCTGATATATATTGGCTGCAGTGCCTCCATCACATACTGTAGTTTGTTCACCAAAGAGCACTGACAAGTTTATTTTTCCAACTGTTACATATATATATAAACATTATGTCTAAAACATAAACGTGTGTGTTTAAGGTGTAACTATGAGTGTGATCCTGGACTTGTCCTACACTGTGAGCATCTGGATCTCTGCGGCTGTGGCCATCACCTACACTCTGCTGGGAGGCCTCTACTCAGTGGCCTACACAGACATCATACAGCTCATTCTCATCTTCATTAGCTTGGTGAGTTGCCGCCCTTCCTGTTGCCCAATTTACTCCCTGACTGTCCCGAGGGCAGCTATTAAAAAACACATCAGGGGAATAGTTCAACATTAGCAACAAGCTCCTTTGCTTTGAGTTAGATGAGAGGATTAATACCACTCTCGTATCAGTCTGTGTTTATATGTAGGCAGTTAGCCTAGCATAAAGCCTAGCTGCCCTATATCCAGCCTGTATGCCACACTAAGATAATCTTAGCTCTTGCTCCAGACTCGAGAGTGCTAACATTATTACTTTGCAGTCAGTGTGAAGGGTTAGCAGTTAGCCTACTGTTGTTTACTGAGCGTCATTGTCTCTTCGTAGTGGCTGTGCGTCCCTTTTGCCCTGATGAGCCCCGCTGTGTTGGACATAACGGAGACAGCCTACAACAACACCTTCCAGTCCCCATGGGTCGGTACTCTGGAGGCAGACAGAGCCTGGAGGTGGATCGACAACTTTCTGCTGCTGGTAAGGATGGAAAATAGAAAACCTCACATCAAAAAATAGATTCAAGGTTTAACTGTTCCAGGCCTCTCCTACTGTTTTTTAAAATTCACACACAGCTATGAGGTTACTGGACTTACTTTCATTTATTAATTTTCAGATGATATATTTTGTTTCTAAATAGGACTTAAAGGAGCTATTTGTAAGTTTTGCATAGCTAATGTTAGCATTAACAGCTGTTTACCTACCAGTCTAGAAGAAACGTTGCAAGTTCGGCATCAAACTTCAAAACATCGCCAATGTTAACTCTTGTCTCTATCACGTCTTTTCTTCTTCTTAAGTTAGCATGCTAACAAGCTAGCCCCAGGCCCGTCTCGTCACTTCCTGATAGCGGCTCACTGTAGCCTCCAGTTTGCCCTGAAGACGTAGCGTTGCTCAGAGGACATATTATAACCTCTTGTCATGTAAACACCACCACCTCTTCCTGGCACGAAGCTACGATCGGTGGCAGAAAAAAATGACAAATAGCCCCTTTAAACAACTAGGAAATGTTTTGTTTTTGTCACTGCAAAGACTTGCAGCTGGGAAGCTTGGGTGGGGAATACTGAAGGACTATATTTCGCAGCATGCCCAGGAGACCTGCAGGATTCCTTAGAGGGCGATAGAGGTTTCGGGTGAAAGATGTTGCAGAATCCCCAAAGACTCTTTGGGGATTCTGCAAAAGAGTCCACACAGACATGGTAACTGGAAGTGATGCAACTCTTTCAAAATAAAACAAAAAAGAAAAAAAAAACAGACGCTAAGATTCAGTGATATATAAGGGGCAAAGGTTGAAGCTGGGTATGTTTTTCCTGTACTCGATGTTGCCTTGACAACATTTTTCTTGTCATCCAAGGGTTTGGGAAACTTGGGTCTTCAGAACTTCCACCAGAGGACGCTGTCCGCCGCCTCCTCGGCTACAGCCAAGATAACCTGCTTCGCCGCCGCGTTCATCGTTCCCACTTTAGGCATCCCGCCCATACTGCTCGGTGCAGTGGCTGCATCAACAAGTACGGAATAAATCTAAACTTTTTAATGTTATTTTTTCTATCTTATTTTAAGTTGACATGTAACTTGGCATTAGTTGAATTTTTGCCTTAATGTTCCTCAGATTGGAACCTGACCTCTTATGGATCTCCATCTCCGTTTGAGCGTGGCGAGACAGGACTCGTCCTGCCCATCGTCCTGCAGCACCTCACCCCGACCTACATCTCCATCGTCGGTATCGGGGCGGTGGCCGCCGCTGTGATGTCATCCACTGACTCTGCCTTGCTCTCTGCTGCCTCCATCTTCACCTCCAACATTTATAGGGCCATCCTGAGGACACAGGTGAGGAAAAGGAGGAGGAGGCGAGTGAGGGGAGGGGAAGGTCTGACAATAAGATTGTCAAAAAGATTTTACTCATCCATTCAGGCGAACCAAAACATTTACTAAAAATGGTCATTGGAAATAAACAGAAAAGTTTCTTTTCTTCCCTACAGGCGTCAGAGCAGGAGATCCAGTGGGTGATCAGGGTCTCGGTGGTGGTGGTGGGCCTGGCCGGCACATCTCTCACCTTCCTGGACAACAGCGTCCTGATGATCTGGCTGCTTCGCTCCGACCTCACCTACACCCTCATGCTGCCGCAGCTCGTCTGCGTCCTCTTCTTCAGCGTCTCTAATGGCTACGGCGCCATCCTGGGCTGTGTGGTGGGCGTGCTGCTGCGGGTGCTGTGCGGGGAGCCGCTGCTAGGCATAACACCTGTGATCAAATTCCCAGGATGCACCCTGGTAAACGGCGTCTACGTCCAGCAGTCCCCAATCAGAACCATCTGCATGCTGTCAGCTGTGGCGGCCATCTTGTTGTTCTCCTACCTGGCGTCTGTGCTCTTTAACAGAGGCCTGATTCCTGAGAAATGGGATGTTTTTAATGTGAAAGCTCAGTATTCGTCACAAACACAAGGTGAAACCAAATCGAACCAGAAGTTGAAAGAACAGAACGAGAACAATGAAGCGTGTGAACCGATGTTAGAATCAACATGTTAAGTAGGAAAAATTATTTGAAATACATGTTTCATCTGTTTTGACTGGTTTGAGAACAAATGTATGTATTGTGTAATGGCACACTTTTAATTATAGTACAGTATATTTTCGTTTTGTATACTTTTATATGCAGCATAAATGGAAAAAACATCACACCTATGCTCTTTGTTATAAGAGCTCAGAATGTTTTCTGCAATTTTATGCAGCATTGATACTTTCAAGCATTGACGGATTATAAGACAATGGACCCCAGAGCACAGACACATAAAAAATATATTAAAATATCAGATCAGACTAAAGGTGTAGAGTGACGCAGGGATGACGAATTTTTGTAGGCCGACCCGGAAGTTAGCATCACCCTGGTTCCCTTGTATTTTGACTGACTTGGATTATTACAGAAAATACTCTGTGACCAACAGTTTATGATAATGACACGTTTTGTTCAGCAGGATAATTTTACCTAATGAGCAGCACTTTATGATGTTTGAAGCTAGAAGTGAAACGCCAATGTTAAGCTACAAACTAACTTCACCACGGTCACATGACTTCAACGTCACCGCTGCTGAACTTCCAAATTTGTAATTTGATTTAACTCTGACCTCTTCTACAAAAAGGCCTTTCCTCTTTTAAAGTTAGTACAAACACAACGATGCTGTAAAGACGGACATGTGAGTAGATCGGCTTTCGTGTCCTGCATGATGACGTCTAACGTCCCCGACAACACAACCGGCTTTTTTTTTTTTAGAGACGTAAAAGCTTTAAATAAATCTCGACTGGTCTATTTACTGACGTATTTTATGTTGTACAACAAAATGTGAATATATAGTGACCGTACGTTATCCACAGATAATGTTATTTTAACCGTCTAACGAAAAAAAACCCCACAGACTTGAGCACGAGGGAACCAGAAGTGCTAAAATGCTAACTTATTTCCGGGTTTTAGGACACACTCCTGCGGCACTCAGTAAAATTAATGGACATGGATTTGGATCAGGGGCAAAAGGACATGAATATAACATCCCTATTTTTAAATGAGCTCTTTGAATTTAATATCAATCACTGCCACTTAATACAGAGACTCTGGTTTAAGGGCCCCTGGCTGCGCCTGTGCCTGGTTGGCTCATAAGATGATCCATCTGTGCTTTAAAAGTAATTTTATATTTGATTGCACACCATTCTTATTTTGGTTCTTTTGGTCCTGGTTTTATTGCAGCTTCAGCATTTAAAAAAAAACAGTGGCTGTCAACAGTAAAGTATTGCAAATGTTAAAAACCAGGGCTTCACCTGTGGTTTGATTAAAACTGCCGACATGCTGCACAACTGATCGGTGAATAAATACAGAGAAACACCAGCTGGACTAATTTAACAGGTTCTTTTGTGCCTTGAAGGCCAACTTGATTAAATTATGTTGTACCCAGAGCTGAGATAAACAGATAAACATGGAAGCAAAAAGGGCAAAGTGACCAGAAATTTATGTTTTAAACATGCTTTCTCGCACTGCTTTTAAGATACAGATACCTTGTTTTTATCTGTTTAAAAAGAAGGTATCCACTCTTCTCTATTGACTGTTGGCATAATTAAACAGTTAATGGGTTAATGATTTTAGATAGTTTCAAATAAAATCAATTTAGTAAGGACAGAGACCTTTTGTGTTTTAAAATTATCAAAATCTGCATGGATATATTGCTAAACATGGATATAATCAGTGTTAGAATTAAACCCTTAATTTGCTTAAAGTCCACTGGACTTAACCTGACTTCATGTGTCCTATGAGCTTATGATGACACACAAAAATAACCACCCTCTGTTACATAATTCAGCATGGGACTGTGTGGCATGTCCGGTAGTGACAGATGTCTGGACAATCCCTCCCTCTCTCCCTCCCCCTCTCTCTCGCTCTCTCTCTCCCTCCCCCACGTCTGTGTCAGTCTAAGTCATGCAACAATATATCAGTGTGGTATTATATGAGGTGGCATCTCGCTCCTGACTCGTGCCAACAGCTCTAGTGGAAAAATCGTCCCACAGGACACAGAGACGCTGACCGAGATAAAGGTCTTCTAAAATAAGACCACACAAGAGGACGCTGCTCCGGCTGCTTCCTGTGTCCTTCGTTTGATAGTTGATGGTTAAGTCGACGATGAGGTTCAGAATGCAAAGTCTAAGTGTGCACTAACTAGGTAGTGAATGTGTAGTGTTGGATAAATAAATCAATTTGACATTATTTGAGTTGCAAAGCTCCAAAATGACAAGTTATACTTCTATATGATTTTTTTTGTTTATTTGCATGTTAAATTAATTAATGTTTGTTTGGAAAATGATTCTGCTAAAGGCCTTACATTTCACTCATGTTGCTCTGCCACTAAATCAGATTTGAGTGGAGAGTTTCATGATGGTTTCAATACAGTTTCAGGGGGTTTTACGGCCCTGTACTGTACATGTTTTGGCACAACAGTGTAGATAGAACAATAATCTGAGTATTTTCCTATTAAATCTTTGAGTTGATGTAGAAAACATAATAGTTTAATCCATTAAATTCTAACGCAGAATAAAGAGTGACATTACAGCTGCTAAATGCACAAATTCTGTGGCTACTGTTGTGTCTGCATTAGGTGCACCAACTAAGAAAGTTTTGTGGATCAGGATATGATGCACAAAGTTTTCTTCTCAAATAGGTGTAAAATCTGTTGTATTTGTTCTCTGTGAGTGAGGTAAATAAAGACAAGTCTGCAGAATTTCACTTGGAGCAATAAACAAACAAACAAAAAAAAAAAAAAGGTTGTAAAAGGAGATAAACTGTCAAACAGGAGTGAAATGGTTTTGGCTTCTGCTGTCAGTAAAAACAGATGCACTTCACGAGAGTTGGCTTTCGTTTTTGTTCTGTAGCAGAGTGATCGAGTCACATCTTACATGCTGATGTAATCTACCATGGTTCATTTCTGTTGGAGGATTATGTCACATGTGTCAGGTACAGGAAGTGTGTGACTGGACGGGAAGTTCAATCACAGGATGTGGATGTGGTGACATCTGCTGGCCCACTGATGGTACAACAGCATTTTTCACATTTTAGTAGAACAGCCAGCACAGCATTCAGCGCATATGTACGGTGGCCCTGAGAGCTCAACACACCACAACTAATGAAAACACGTGCAAATAATCGAACATGCTGCAAATTCAGTCCTACAACACAACAGAAGTGTTTCCAGGGGACACTAAAAAGTGATGAGCCCGCTGGGATGCACGTGTTATTCAATGTTTTTAACTTCAAAAGTCACAACTGGGCTGAACAAGTCCCAGCCAGGTTCATCACTTTTTAGTGTCCCCTGGAAACACTTCCATTCTGTTGTAGGACTGAATTTGCAGCATGTTTGTTTTCTCAAATTGCAGTGCGCTGAACTCTCCGGGCCACCATACATAAATCAGTTTTACAAAGTTAATGTCCACCATCACACCCAAGTTGTGAACAACCTACCTGGAGGTTGAAGGGATTTAGTGTCTTGCTCATGGGCACTTCACTTTGAGTCAGTTGGACGGTTGTTTCCTCCATGGATCAAACTGTACTGACGCTCATTTCTCAGCACTGCTTCATCCTCTAAAACGGGACAGCACATGTTCAGTGAGGCTGCTGCTGATGATTATTCTCAGTTAATGAATTAACAAACGTAATATTCAACTTACAATTCTTTTTTTTTTTCTCCAGTGACTTCGTTTCTCACTTGAATCTGATCAGCAGCCAAAAAAGCAGCCGCAAGTATAACAATATAAAGCAAACATTCATTTATACTTTATTCATTATCCACGCCGCTATCATATACAGTCGCATGGCGGCTGACACTTAGACACAAACAACCAATCACACCGACAGGCAATTTAGAGTCGCCAATTAACTTAATTTAACCTGACAACAACTATCAAAATGATCAATTTCCTGATGACTAATTACAGACTAGCTGAAGGTAGAGGTGCAACAGTTACTCACAATGTCAGCAACAATGACGACAACATCCTTGATTGCACAATTTTTTTTTTTTTACATCAGCACAAAATTTATTTTCCACACATCAAGTTTTAAATATTAACATTAACATATTGACAGTCGGGGGTTTGAGGTGAAGTGAAAGGTTGATACAGCACTGGATCACAGGAAACTGCTGCCGTTCGGCCCTTTGTGAATTAAAATCCTCCACATCAAATAAAAACAATATCTGATTCTGGCTCAGTGGGGGATGAAAACACCCACTGGGCTCTGATTTGTTTTAGCAACACGTTACAAGTAACTCGAGTGAAATGAGTGAAAGAGTATAAATCCAGCGCTGATTTACCTTTCGAAGCCACCACATCAGTGATTCTTAAATAAAGAAATAACACAGCAGAGATCTGGTTGTCACATACAAGTAAAATAAACACGAGCACACACTTTGTTTGTCTTATACATATTTTTCCCCAACAACAAGCGATTTAACACGGTTCTCAATAAAGACGACATCTCAGTTTTTGGAGCTTTGCGGGGATGTGTCACTTTTTAAAACATTTTTTTTTACACCATTTAGTGGTTTGACTTTCAGACAAGAGAAATAAATGACTGAAATTACAGGAATTTATGCATCACAGAGTTTGAGGGAGTGGTAAATTTACCTGATCAATAAGTGTGACTTGTAAAAACGATCAAATTCAAAAGAGATTTTGTTTGAGGGGGCTGGAATTTGAAAGTGAGTGATCTAGAATTGGTGTTTCTATATGATGAAAGACTTCATCTGTCCCGTCATGTGACTGACAGACCAGGCATTTTACAGACTGCGAACTTGCTTGAGAAGTTGTTGGACCAAACCAAAACAACAATAACAAAAAAAGCATCCGTAAAATAGTGGCTTTTCATCAGTTTACCCTGACAGTGTCCTCTCTTCTCCACGCCCTCATACAGGAGGGAGATGAGTTCCGGTGCTGGAGATCATGAGGGCCCTGATGTTGTTTCTGCTCCAGGTTTGTTTGTGGGGTCTAAACCAGATCCTTCGTACACAACCTTGTTCTTGATGCCGTCCTGGATTATCCTCTGCTGCACGCGAATCTTAGCGTTGTTCATCCTGCAGTAAAACCTGGAGAGGGAGACACAGGAGGAGCGTTTCTCTTACAAGAGAGATAGACCAGAAAAAGATGAAGTGTCAGTCAGTGTGAAGACCTACCAGGACCCGAGCGTGGTGAACATGAAGCCTGCAAATCCGATGTCAAAAGACCTCTTCACCCGACCTGCGGACATCAGAACAGACTTATGAGATTATTTGACATTATTATTTTATTTTATTCTAAAATGAAGTGGATTAAATCCAGATTGTCTCATACGTCTCATATTTAGGTTGCAGCTGCAGGTTCTGAACATTAATTACTAATCAAAATTAAGAGTAATTTTGCTTTTTAGCATACCTGTATCTTTTGTGTCTGTTTCAATATACCATCATCAACTTCCCCTTAGTTTACCTGGAGGCTAAACTCTCATATTCTGGATGGGAAAGACTCCAGTGACATTGTCCATTTAATTTTACAGGTCATTCAAGATTCAACATAAGCCCAATTAAAACTCACTGGTGGTCAGAAAATACAGAAGGCCAGCAGCCAGTGAACCTCCAGCTCCATGCAGGATGGCCTCTCTGGCACAGGGAGTCTTCTGGACATCCAGAATCCCCAGCAGCCTGAAACCCTGAAGGACAGAAGCGGACGTGAGGTATTAACACCTACTGAAAATTCATACCTTCATGAAATGTAATGGGGAAGTGAATGTGCATCTTGTTTTGGCAAATACCATCTTTATTCAGTTATTTTAAAACATGTTTTGTTATATGTATTGTATCGTGTTAGTGTGAATGTATGTATGAATGTGAGTGTAAATGTTTGTATCACTTGGGTTGAGGCTGTTTTAGTGAAATCCATTTCTATTTGGTTAATAATCTGTGAGCCGAGATTTTCTGTAGGATATCATATTTCTGAAAAACTTCTCAGTAACTTCCTGTGGTATAATTTTCGTTTCCGGGTACAAGTTAACCTTTAATCATCAAATATTTGAACGGGATCTGGTGGGACCAAACTATTTCTGATAACGGATAGCTATTAGCGTGCTAGTTTTACGGAAATTTAGATATGTCTTGTTAAAGCGGGAAACTAAAGTGTTAAAATGCGTTGAGATAACACAACTTTACCGACATTAACCGTGATAACCTCATAAATCACGTCAACAGTTTCTGAAAGTTACTAGCTGCTGTTGACCTTCTGAAAACTGGAGCCTAGCAAACATCTTCCATTTAAAATACGTTTCGCGGTTGAATTTAATTTTTAGACTCTTACCTTGTTTTTGCTCTCTTGCTCTTCTCCCGCCATCGCACCACTGTGTCCGTCTACTTGTGAAACGTTTACGACCAGTTTAGCTCGAAAAAACTCATCATGTAACGACAATTCTCGTAATCATATTGGGCTCTTCTGCGCCTGCGCTGTAGCTGCCGAATGGGTCCGTTCGCTTTTAATCGCCGACAGGAAAACAGGAAACGGTGTTTACCGCTGTATAGTTCCGATCAATGTACATGATGATATTAGATAAATTCTATACTGTAAATACATGTTTTCAAATAAAATAAATCTCACAAATAAATCTAAAATAAATTAATAAAAAGCAAGTAAGTCAATTTTATTTCCTTTATTTCTATTTATTATAATTTTTTTTAATTATATTTATTACTTTTGTTATAATTTTATTTAAATTCTTTGTGTTAATTATTTATTTTAAGGTTAGGTTAATAGCTTACAGCTGCTTTTATTCCCTATTTAGAGATGCATAAATTCATAAATCAATAACATGCAAACAAGCAGAAAACAAAATAGACTACAACAGGAATATTTTACAATCTAAAATATAGCATAATACAGACACGGTGAGGCTGTATTTCTTACATTTTATTCTATGTTGTAAATACAGTCTGCAGATGAGTTTCCGGCCTATTTGCGTCTTTTTTGCTTCTTTAACCGAAATTTCCTAATTTTTTACGTTGTGATCCAGATGATATGTGGAAAAGAAGAAGCACTTAATGAAATTCAAGTAAACTGAAGGGAAAAAAAGAACTGTAGTGTCGTATTAGCCCATAAAAAACTGCAACAAGGAATTATGGCTGTAGAAAAGCTACAGGATCAAGGTCTAAAACAAACCAAGTCAAACAGGAGACCAGCGTGTCACTGTGATCCCACACCGATAAAACAGGATTATTTCACCGGCAGCAGCAGATTACTACCTGACAAACATTCATCCTGTTTACGTGTTGGATATTATTTCCGAATACAATAATGAGTCTTATCATTTTTTACGAGTGTGTTTGAGTTAGACACAACTTTAAAGAAAATAAAGGCAGAAATAATATAATATGAAAATGAGACTAAAACTGGAGATCCATATATTTGTGCTATTATATATTCTTTTAACATATTTAACTGAATTTCGTCGTGAAAATACTGGAAATACAAACAGCACTAACTTCTATAACGCAATTTCTTTGAGTCTTATAAGCTGAAGTTTGAGCACATCTATGAACAGACTATAAGTCATTTCATGCGACCAGCAGCTTATAGAACAAGCCACACGCTACAGAACATGGCTTTGGAATAAAGTCTCATATCAGCCGTATCCGCGACGTACAGCATTAGAATGAAAACTCCAGTTCCCATACCGGGAGTCGAACCCGGGCCGCCTGGGTGAAAACCAGGAATCCTAACCGCTAGACCATATGGGACTTGTTAATTAACTAAAGACTGCCGCCAGCTGGACATCAACACATTAACACAACGATGTGAAAAACAACACATTTGTTTTACTTCATAAATTCAATTTACTTTCTGCATTTCATATGCAGTGTAAAAAAAAATTGTTTGTGCGCACTATTTTACCATTTTGCCCATGAATACACAAAGTTTAAAATCAATTTGCGATTAAACTCAAGTAACATAACAGCCGTAGAATGTACTGCTTACAATGAAAAGGTAGTGAGGGCTGTGAAAGAGGCGCAACCGCCATCTGGTGGTCATGTCTGAGGACAGCAGCCTCAGTAGAGAAGACAAGGGAGGCCAACATACCAACAATAAAGTGATTATTCAAATGGAAGCAATACAAACCAAATACCAAAACCAAATATTTTAGAAATTAATATTAAATACTATAATAAATCTCTATTCAATCTCTATCTTTTTATTAACCCCTTCACAGTTCAGCCGCAGGTCAATCTGGAGGATGAGTTTAACCCCTCCTCCTCCCTCCTTCTAAAACGTCCACTGTAACAGGATGTGAAAGTGATACAGAGACAGATTAATCTCCTGGGTAAATAAAGGTTAAAACTGTCCTGTGTTCCCTCCTTTGAACAAAAACAGGTGATCGGGTTCAAAGCAGTGTGACATCCAATATGAGCAAGTGTCTTCCTGGATACCAGGCTCCTCTGTGCTGTATAAAGCCGGAGCAGGACAGCCGGCCTCAGCACACCTGCCGCAGACACCGGAGAGGTAAGTTACCAACGATCAACAGCCGATTCATTCAATTTATCTGCATATTATTTATTCTTCTTTTCTTTTTGCACTGTGGTTTGTGGCTGGGTTGCCAGGTTGTGTAATTTTTCCCCATTTACAGAAAACAATGAAGACTAGTCATTATCAAATAGTTATTGGCCCAGATCCCTCAAGAAGGTCAGGGGTCAAACACTCCATTAGAGGCTCTTTGTTGATTAATTAAAGCTGAATAAAGTCCCTGATTGTGTATTATTCATAGATAATTTCACAATCAAAATCACAGACTGTGATGATGTAGCATTTATTGATCTTAGTTTATTGATAGAAGTCAATATATCTCCTACAGGATGACGGCTCCACAGGTCACCAGAGTGATACTCCCCCTGATGTTGAGTTTGTTTCTGGGAGCCCCATCTTCCATTTGGCCCCTGGCTCCTGCAGGTAAATAAGACAATAAGACAGTTTTAAATTTATTTTATTTTCATGCAAAAGAAACATTTTGCAACTCATTCAGAATTTTATTGATCGAAATCTGAATGTTTTCACTGAAAATAAAGAAAGTGGCGGCTTTTGACTTTTACATTAACATTAAGTAACATTAAATAACATTTGACATTTATCAACATCTTTTTGACCCATGAGCCTGAGCAATAAATCTATACTATAATGTGTAAGTAGGAATCCTATGTTAGCGTCTCCTCTGCTGAGAAAACGCACAGAGTTCCAGTTTGTGACACATCTGAACCAAACTGCATGGTTTTCTGTCAGCAGCGGCCTTCCAGCTGCCGCCCTGCCAGCTCATCAACCAGACGGTGTCTCTGGAGAAGGAGGGCTGCCCCAAGTGTCACGCAGTGGAAACTACCATCTGCAGTGGTCACTGCATCACCAAGGTATTCTGGCCAAAGAAATGAGAAGGAGGGAATTAGAGGACGGGGCTCAAATAAAGAAAATAATAATAAAAAAAAAGATTAATTTTCTATTTTGGAACGCCAAATATTTTTGATAATTTTGGTAACAATTATTTGGAGTTATGGCTGGAAAAAGCAATATTTATTGGATATATAATACTGAACTTCAGTTACATGATAACAAGTTTATATATTCAACATTTTATTTGAATTTATATTTTATTTAACTAAAGTGAAAACAGAAATTATTGAAATGGTAAATGATGAACAAATAAAAAATTGACCAAATGACCATTTTAAAATTTGCAAGAAAAAAACTAAATAAAAAAGGAATTATTAATAATATATACTGTAAATAACAAGCAATGGCAGGTTTATAAAATCTATGTATTGAGCTCACATGAAAAATATATTCAGTTTTATGTTTTCAGATAAACACTAATTTTCTTTTCACAATCTCTGTCTCGTCTTTTTCACCCAGTAAGATAATGGTTTAATCAACTCATTTATAATTCAACCCAATGTGACTACAATCACCTATTAATTAGTGAATTACTTTACTAGTTTATTTATTTTGCACAATTTAGAATACATAGAGAATGACAAAGAAAAACAAATAGCATACAGTGCAGGGAAAGGCAAGAGGGAGATTTTATTGTATTGTAGGAATAATAAAATATAATGTAATGCCGTGTCTGCGGCTCTCAGCGTAAATCTTTAAAATCAGCACACAAATACACAGTTTAATTTTTAAATCTCAAAAATTTCCGAAAACAGCTGATCACTGTAAGTTTTTAGAAAACATTAATCAAACGTTACTCGTCTGTATGTGTATTTTTTAAAAATAGTCTCAGTAATTGAGGCTACAGTTTTTAGCAAATGTTGCTCAAACAAGACTAAATAATACATTTGTTGGGGACTATTTTCAGCTGTGGATTAATACACAATTGGTGCTCTAGTGAGAATTTGGGGCAGCAGGATGGTGTGTGTGGGATTTGGCCCTAATAAACCACGTGTGTGGCTCACTGATAATGGTTTTTGGGAACAATGATGGAGCTGTATGGCTCAGATGAATCAGATATACCAGACTTTACATTCACAGATAATGCTCCTTACTTTTGCTTCTCTCCAGGACCCTGTCATCAAGATACCATTCAGTAACGTGTACCAGCATGTGTGCACGTACCGGGACTTGTATTACAGGACATTTGACCTTCCTGACTGTCCTCCTGATGTGAACCCCACCGTCACCTACCCGGTGGCTTTGAGCTGCCACTGCGGCAGGTGTGCGATGGACACATCTGACTGCACCTTTGAGAGCCTGCAACCCGACTTCTGCATGAATGACATACTTTTCTACTACTAGTGTCATGAAAGAGCAGGAAAAACCACATTCAGACACACAACACATAGAACATAGAGCCGCCCTCACGTTTAGCATCAACTGTAGTAAATAAAGATTGTTGCCTTTACCAGTGCAAAGTCTTATGTTTCATTTATATACATACAGTGTATATATGTGTGTGTGTAGTTGTGTGTGTGTGTGTATGTATGAACCGACTGTAAACCTATCAAATGTGCAGTATGGAGGAAAATTATCCAGATTTGACAAGTTTAAGTTTTGTGGTTTTTGATCCAAAACTGGTCCCATGTTGTCTAGATGCAAAAAAAAAGCTGTGAAAAGACTTTTTTGCATTTTCATGAACAGCATACACAAGTTTCACAAGTCAGACAGAATGTTTTAAAGACTCTTTAGCCTCTCTGGGATATGTAGTCCAGTCTGAGTGTAGTAGTTTTTGATCTGGACCTGGTCCAATGTGGTGTAGATACAGGAAGAAAAGAGTGAAAACTTTTAGAGAAGTTCTTAGAAATAATGTTTATTATTTCTGTGAACCTAAACAGGAACAGAGCTACTGGGGTTATAAACCATTTTCTTGTGGTATAATGCAATACAGATTGAATCTGTCTGATAGAGGCTGGATGATTTGCGGGAGAAGTGGTTTAAAGATAAACTTACTGTGGTTAAAAAAAAGACACATACTACTACAAACTACAAACTACTGACAATGTTTTAGTTAAACAAAAACAGTCTTGAAGCTTTAAAAACGTCAATGATCAAACCTCTCCTCAAAGAATCAAATTTGAACAACATTATTACCATTTCTAATCTTCATTTTCTTGGTAACCTTTTAAAGAAAACTGTTTTTAATAATAGGAAAACAGTATTAAAACAATATAAAAACAAAGAATATTAGATAAAATGATATCAAATTCTTTCTTATTATATGTACAAATAAAGTTGAATGGAGCTGAGTTTTGTAGGAAATTTCTTCTTCTGTTTTTCTCTCTTTCTCTGCCTACATGGAGCGACTGTGTATAAGTTGTCATCATTCATGCTGTTGGTCTGTTTCTATCATCGCTGTCCATCCTGCAACGACACAGAGAGGCCAACAGCTTGTCTACAGCTCCTTTCCTACTGAAAACATACAGGAACACGTCTGCAAGAGGACTCAACTTTACAAACACGAAAGACACATCATTGAAGGTATTGTTATTTTTGGCTTCTTCTACAAGGAACAAAATGATGGTGGGCAGGAACAACAGTGTAAATAAACTCTCATTGGTTCCTACTTTCTCAGTCATCACACCAGAGAACAGACTCCATGGATGGCTACTAGGGTCAAAGGAAGGCCGATACAAATGATAATGCATGTCACCATATCCATGATTTTTTGTTCTGTATTAAAGTAGATGGTGGTGCTGTCATCGTAGCTTCTGTTCTGTGAGGTGATGTTAATGAAGGAATCTTCCATTCTTCACTGTGAAACCTGTTTGAGAGATCAGCAAGTGTTTTAACATCTACTTCACATTGTTCAGTGAGAATACTAAAGCTGTGAAGTGCTGTTCACACAAATACAGTACAACTATAGTTCAGGATAAATCTTAGTGATCCAGCATTTTAGCACAAATCTCAAGTTACTGGTATTTAAGGCAAGAGAGGGTAAAAACAGAGACTAAATACAACTGTAGATTACTGTACACCTACAGTCCAGTCCCCTTGTTATGTATCAACACCTTTACACTTTTAATGTATTAGGTTAAACATTGATTAAGAGAAGTAATGTAACACAAACTTTACCTTTGAAAGCTGGTGGACCACAATCTGGATGTGCTTCTTTCACCAGAGTCTGCTGTTTTCTCCTCTGTATCCACAGTCTAGTGATGTGAAATGCAGTAATGTAGCAAGATATGAAGCAAAGGAGGTTCAGGATGATGTGATCTCTCTCTCTAAGGAAGATGTGGTTTTCTAAAGAGGTCAATGCTGTGTCATTCATGCCATAGATATGCAGATGCATGACTTCTCTGTGTCCGTTTCTTCCTCTGTTATTTTCTATTAAAAATGTAAAACCAAACCTTGTTTTTTAATGGTTCCTTGAATACAACCTGTAAGTAAGATTTAAGGAGACATGTTGTCAGAAAGGTGTGGGGGATGAGTGGGTGCTCAACCATCTGACAGAAAGTTCAGATGATAGTGATCATACTCTGCTCTGAGTGTAGTGACGCCATTAGTTAGTTTATATTAGTTCAAACTGTGAGACCTGCAAAACAATTTATTATATGTGATGTAAACAGAAAATTGACATTGAATAAAGGTAAACAAGCAGGATTTACTTTATTGAAAAATAAATTTACAACAAACCACAAAAACTTACTTTACTATAAAATAATTTACAAAATACAACAACAACAACAAAAATACAGTTGTGGTTAGACACTATTTATAAGCAGGAAAAAGTCAAACTTACAGAAAACAGACCAAATAAAGATCTAAGAATGAGAGAGATGTGGTTATATTGGCAGAGTGATCATGCTGCTGATTATCTTCAAATAATATAAGGTTTGTTTTTGTGATTAAAGTGTAATAATGATATACATGAACTTTTTATAGAACATTTTATGTACATGTCTTGAAGCTTTCACAGTGCACCGCAGCAAGTGAACCTACAGTTAGATGTCTTGTAGGAAATCATGTGAGAAGACGACAGTATCTGTCTTGTCTCTATTTCCTCCATTTCTTCTTCTGTTTTTCTCTCTTTCTCTGCCTACATGGAGCGACTGTGTATAAGTTGTCATCATTCATGCTGTTGGTCTGTTTCTATCATCGCTGTCCATCCTGCAACGACACAGAGAGGCCAACAGCTTGTCTACAGCTCCTTTCCTACTGAAAACATACAGGAACACGTCTGCAAGAGGACTCAACCTTAGAAAAATGTTACACATACCATTGAAGGTATTGTTATTTTTGGCTTCTTCAACAAGGAACAAAATGATGGAGGGCAGGAACAACAGTGTGTAAATAAGTAGAACCAGAATCAAAACTGCAACAATTCGTCGTTTTTCATCAGCAGGGACACTAATGGCTGCAGACAGGGCTTTAACGGTCCCATGCAGGAAGAATATGAACAGAGGGAAGGGAAGGAGGAGCAAGACTGCAAAGGGGATTAGCATGTCATCTAAATCAGCAAAGAAAACTATAGAGAGGAAAGTCACAAGAGGAAGGGTCCAGACCACGACACAGACCACTACAGAGGTCTTGATGGTTGGTCTGAAGCGGTACCACAGCGGCCAGGCGATGAACAAATACCTGTGATACAACATAGACACACAGATTCTTTGTAGAGCATCTGAATTATATCATGTATAATACAAACACTATATACAGTATACATATATAAAAAGGTCAGACATGTAAGTAGCTACACAAATACTGAATAAACTGATAGCTACCTTTCCATGGCGATACACACCATGAAGCCAACACTCGCCATCAGACCAAAAATGTAAATAAAAAGGAAGATTGTTGTGATGATCGAATCCTCAGGTAGTACCACTTCAACAATCATGCAGCAGAGTTGAATGAGGTCAGAAATCAGAAGGTTGATGATGTAGATCGGAGCCACGTGATCGTTTCTGACCTGCAGGAAAACATTGGTAGAAAAAATCATGATCTTTGCTGATGACACGTTATCATCTTACTCTGCTCAACATTTGCAGTCAGATGTATTTTTCATCAAACTCTCATTGGTTCCTACTTTCTCAGTCATCATGTACTCACCAGAGAACANAATAAACTGATAGCTACCTTTCCATGGCGACACACACCATGAAGCCAACACTCGCCATCAGACCAAAAATGTAAATAAAAAGGAAGATTGTTGTGATGATCGAATCCTCAGGTAGTACCACTTCAACAATCATGCAGCAGAGTTGAATGAGGTCAGAAATCAGAAGGTTGATGATGTAGATCGGAGCCACGTGATCGTTTCTGACCTGCAGGAAAACATTGGTAGAAAAAATCATGATCTTTGCTGATGACACGTTATCATCTTACTCTGCTCAACATTTGCAGTCAGATGTATTTTTCATCAAACTCTCATTGGTTCCTACTTTCTCAGTCATCATGTACTCACCAGAGAACAGACTCCATGGATGGCCACTAGGGTCAAAGGAAGGCCGATACAAATGATAATGCATGTCACCACGTACATGATTTTTTGTTCTGTATTAAAGTAGATGGTGGTGCTGTCATCGTAGCTTCTGTTCTGTGAGGTGATGTTAATGAAGGAATCTTCCATTCTTCACTGTGAAACCTGTTTGAGAGATCAGCAAGTGTTTTAACATCTACCTCACATTGTTCAGTGATAATACTAAAGCTGTGAAGTGCTGTTCACACAAATACAGTACAACTATAGTTCAGGATAAATCTTAGTGATCCAGCATTTTAGCACAAATCTCAAGTTACTGGTATTTAAGGCAAGAGAGGGTAAAAACAGAGACTAAATACAACTGTAGATTACTGTACACCTACAGTCCAGTCCTCTTGTTATGTATCAACCAATGGTGTAGTCCAGGGTATATGTGGGTATACGGCATATACCCACTTATTTTTCAGTCAGCATTGCGTATACCCACTTCTAAATCCCCCCTGATGCGCACCATTCAGTGGTATCTGCAAGCCAAATTGCCCATTTTTTCCCTAGAATGGTGAAGCCATGACCCACACTACTCTGCCTCTTATTGGCTGTTACTCGCTGCCTTTACTGATTAGATTGGTTAACTTTAGGCATCAGGACTGATGAGCCAATCGGAGGCAGAGAAGGGCGGGTCATGCTGAGGTAAATATTGCTAACTGACAAAATTACTTTTACAAGTTTACTTCAAATGATTTGTCTTTACGATATGTAATGAACCAGTACGATGAAGCGAGCTATTCAAACAAAAATTTAATTTCACAATTACAAACGTCCTTGCGAATCAACATCAGCCAGCAGCTCAGCTAATGTTAGCAATGCTACACTGGTACAGTTGAGTCCAACGTCGACGCCCGCTCCGCCTGCTCCGCCCCCCACCCCCGTCAGAGAGGATGCTGTCAGTGAGGGAGATGCTGCCTCTTCGCCCACAGCCAAAGATGCCGGTACAACTTCAGATAAAGACTTCAACTAGGGTAGGTGGGCGTGGGCCCTTTTTTTTTATTGCTGGACCTTGTAAATGATGTTAATAACATGTCAGGGCTCGACAGTCACGGATATAGCTACAGCTACATCATGTGTAATTGACTGCTTAGGGGGAAAAAATTTAATAAATAAAATGAAATGTATTATGACAACTTTACACTTTTGAATGGGTTGTGGTCATTGTTTCCATTGTTACATTAATAGCCTGTAATTCAATCACTTTTGTTGTTTTCCTGTAGACATTAATAATGACTGGCCAGACCTGTGGGTGTGTGTGTGTGTCCTTGGATGTATGTGGAAGAAATGGACCATGCACACATACAGCTGTGGATACAGTAGTTGCATTGTTTGTTTATGCTTCACAGGATGTCTGGTCTGTAGCAGTGTGAACTCCGTTGGGATCAACAAGGAGCAAGGTGTATCACTCTCAATAGAATGGATGAACTTTGAAATTCAAGTGTCTGGCCAGGGACGTAGAACAACAAGTCTTTCGGCCTTGAGAAATAAGGTGAGGAAATATGCTTTGTCCAAGGCCCGCACTCAGGCTGTGAAGGTGGCAGAGCAACAGAACGAAGCTGCCACTGAGAACGCAATGGAGGCTATGACTGAGTCCTACATGAAGGAAACTGAAGCTGTGTTTCGAACAGCCTACCATCCGGCCAAAAAGAACTGACCCTTTTCTGACCACGAGAGCCTCATTGAGCTGCATGAACTGAGTGGTGTAAAAATGGGCTCAATACTTCATTCACGTTACAGTGCAACACAAATAATACAACATGTTGCCAGTGAGATGCAGAGCAAAATCATCAGTAGCATTATAGCATCATCCAGTAAGTTAGCTGTCCTAATTGACGAGGCATCTTCTTTAAGTCACAAAGCTGTCATGACAGTTTCTATTAAAGCATCAATTCAAGAAGAAAGCCCTGAGTTCATATTCCTTGAACTTGTTGAACTGGAAAATCAGAGAGCAGATGGCATAGTACAGGCGTTACTCACCTGTTTAACTAATGCTGGCTTTACAGAAGAGTGGCTTCATGAAAACTGGGGAACATTTGTACCTGATGGAGCCAGTGCCATGTTAGGAAAGAAGTCAGGAGTAGCAACCAGGCTGACCTCGAGATTCCCAAAGCTTTTTGTATGGCACTGTATGAACCATAGACTTGAACTCGCTGTGTCAGATGCAGTTGATGCGGTAAACTCTGTCAATCACTTCAAAACCTTTATCCAGAAGCTATATTCTCTGTATAGTACATCAAACAAAAATGAACGTGAACTTATAAATGCAGTAGCTGAAGTAGGCTCACAACTTCTTCGCATTGGCAGAATCTTGGATGTACGCTGGGTGGCCAGTAGCTTTGGGACTGTTCGTGCTGTTTGGACATCCCTGGGAGCTCTTGTGCAGCACTTTAAAAATGCTTGCTGTGATGAGAAGAGGTCCACCAAAGAGAGGCAAATGTACAGAGGTTTACTAGACCGTGTTCAAAGTCCAGAATTTATTTGTGACCTTGGGCTCATGTATGACACTCTCCATGAACTAAGTCTCCTGTCACAGGAGCTTCAGTCTCGTTCGATAACTCTCCTCAGAGCAGAGCATCTGCTGAAACGCTCAGAGTGATCCAGTCATTCATAGAGAGTCCAGGTGAGAAATATAGTGAGGCTTTAGAAGCAAAAAAGACTGGGGAGTATCGGTCTACAGCACTGAAAACAAATGCAAAGCTGAAGTCTATCAATCCAGGCCAGTTCTTACAAAGCCTTGTGAACAATCTGGAGAAACACTTGTCTTTTGAAGATGAGACCATCAAGGACCTCAGCATCCTTGATCAGAGTAAATGGCCATCAAAGCCCAGCATCCGCCATGGTGAAGAACAAATTAAGCGACTGTGCAAGCGATTTAACTTGTGCACAGACCAAGCACTGAATGGGATGCGGGACCTACTGGAAGAGCCCAGTAGTGAGCCCAAGGACCTAAAACCACTCATGAACTGTATGAAAACATTCCCTGTCAGTACAGCAGAGTGTGAGAGGAACTTTAGCCTTATGAACAATATAAGCTCAGACAAGAGGGCTGTCCTACTGATCTCAAACATATCAAACTTGATGATGATTAATATTAACGGCCCGCCTACTTCCAAATTTGATCCTAGAAAGTATACAAGGACCTGGTTGAGGAGCCATTGTGCCGCCTCTTCTGTGCGTTCTACACAGTGCAGTGTGAAAACTCCTGCAGAAAGCAAGTCTGTCTGGAATATACTGTAGTATGAGCAAAGGTTAGAAACCCAGTACTGGGTTGAGAAAGTATATCACTGTTGATGTGTTGTAAATACATATATATTTTTTCAATGTTAACTAAATATTGTTGTTTTGTTACATATTGTTTTGTTGAATAATTTGAATGATGTTCAATCATCATATGATATTTATATATATCTAACGAGGTATGCTAAAATAGTGTTTATTTCAATTTTACGACAGTGCACTTTTGAGTTTATCTGATTGGTTTTGATGTGTGGAAGAGAATGATTTGTGTTTTTTTTAATCTAAGGTGAAATATGAACAGGGATGTGTTGTCAAATTCAGATCTGAAGTATTTTATTTAAATAAATGTTCAAAAAATGACTGAAACACCATGTTTGCCTCATGTACATTTTACATTCATGCAGGCTGCCTGTGTGACCAGTAATACCTACAAGCTACTCCTGATCAAGTCATGTTAATTTTATAATAGTGGCACACTCTGGTCCACGCTATCTGTTGCAAATCAGCTGTTCAAAGAGACAGTTTACAAAAGAAACCACCGACTTGCCAAGTGAGAGAATAGTCCACAGTGTGGATGGACTAAGGAATAAGGAATAGTTCACTCAAAATGCATAGTTGTCTCTCACTAGTCTGTGGGCCAGTATTGGTTTAGTAATGCCATAATCTTTCCTCCCTGAGATCAAGCAGCAGAAATTATGTGACAATGAGCAAATACTACTGACAGATTTTTGGGTAAACTAAATAGAGTAGTCTTTCATGTCACTGTTTCTAAAACAGGGCGTTTTTCTGGGCTGCGTTAAAAAAGGGCGAAAATTGAGAGTATACCCACTTCTCCAGGGACAACTACACCACTGGTATCAACACCTTTACAGTTTTAATGTATTAGGTTAAACGCTGATTAAGAGAAGTAATGTAACACAAACTTTACCTTTAAAAGCTGGTGGACCACAATCTGGATGTGCTTCTTTCACCAGAGTCTGCTGTTTTCTCCTCTGTATCCACAGTCTAGTGATGTGAAATGCAGTAATGTAGCAAGATATGAAGCAAAGGAGGTTCAGGATGATGTGATCTCTCTCTCTAAGGAAGATGTGGTTTTCTAAAGAGGTCAATGCTGTGTCATTCATGCCATAGATATGCAGATGCATGACTTCTCTGTGTCCGTTTCTTCCTCTGTTATTTTCTATTAAAAATGTAAAACCAAACTTTGTTTTTTAATGGTTCCTTGAATACAACCTGTAAGTAAGATTTAAGGAGACATGTTGTCAGAAAGGTGTGGGGGATGAGTGGGTGCTCAACCATCTGACAGAAAGTTCAGATGATAGTGATCATACTCTGCTCTGAGTGTAGTGACGCCATTAGTTAGTTTATATTAGTTCAAACTGTGAGACCTGCAAAACAATTCACTATATGTGATGTAAACAGAAAATTGACATTGAATAAAGTTAAACAAGCAGGATTTACTTTATTGAAAAATAAATTTACAACAAACCACAAAAACTTACTTTGCTTACTTTACTATAAAATAATTTACAAAATACAACAACAACAAAAATACAGTTGTGGTTAGACACTATTTATAAGCAGGAAAAAGTAAAACTTGCAGAAAACAGACCAAATAAAGATCTAAGAATGAGAGAGATGTGGTTATATTGGCAGAGTGATCATGCTGCTGATTATCTTCAAATAATATAAGGTTTGTTTTTGTGATTAAAGTGTAATAATGATATACATGAACTTTTTATAGAACATTTTATGTACATGTCTTGAAGCTTTCACAGTGCACCGCAGCAAGTGAACCTACAGTTAGATGTCTTGTAGGAAATCATGTGAGAAGACGACAGTATCTGTCTTGTCTCTATTTCCTCCATTTCTTCTTCTGTTTTTCTCTCTTTCTCTGCCTACATGGAGCGACTGTGTATAAGTTGTCATCATTCATGCTGTTGGTCTGTTGCTATCATCGCTGTCCATCCTGCAACGACACAGAGAGGCCAACAGCTTGTCTACAGCTCCTTTCCTACTGAAAACATACAGGAACACGTCTGCAAGAGGACTCAACCTTACAAACATGAAAGACACATGTGCGAGGGCATCGTTATATTCGGCTTCTTTTACAAGGAACCAAATGATGGTGGGCAGGAACAACAGTGTGTAAATAAGCAGAACCAGAATCAAAACTGCAACAATTCGTCGTTTTTCATCAGCAGGGACACTAATGGCTGCAGACAGGGCTTTAACGGTCCCACGCAGGAAGAATATGAACAGAGGGAAGGGAAGGAGGAGGAAGACTGCAAAGATGGTTTGTGTCACCTGAGAATATTGCAAGAAATGGACAAATACAAAAAAGAAAAGAGAAAGGGTCCAGACCACAACACAGACCACTACAGAGGTCTTGATGGTTCGTCTGAAGCGGTACCACAGCGGCCAGGCAATGAACAAATACCTGTGATACACAATAGACACAAAGATAGCCTTCATGGAGCATGCAAATTATATTGCAAATAATACTGCAATATATATATATATAAAGAAAAGTAGCTACACATGAAAGTATCTACACAAATACTGAATAAACTGATAGCTACCTTTCCAGGGCGACACACACCATGAAGCCAACACTCGCCATCAGACCAAAAAAGTAAGAAAGATTGAAGATTATTGTGATGATGAAATCCTCAGGTTGCACCACTTCAACGATCATGCAGCAGAGTTGAATGAGGTCAGAAATCAGAAGGTTGATGATGTAGATCGGAGCCACGTGATCGTTTCTGACCTGCAGGAAAACATTGGTAGAAAAAGTCATGATCTTTGCTGATGACACGTTGTCATCTTACTCTGCTCAACATTTGCAGTCAGATGTATTTTTCATCAAACTCTCATTGGTTCCTACTTTCTCAGTCATCATGTACTCACCAGAGAACAGACTCCATGGATGGCCACTAGGGTCAAAGGAAGGCCGATACAAATGATAATGCATGTCACCACATCCATGATTTTTTGTTCTTTATCATAATAATCATGATAGTCATACTCATAGTCACTGTCATCGTAGCTTCTGTTCTGTGAGGTGATGTTAATGAAGGAATCTTCCATTCTTCACCGGGAAACCTGTTTGAGAGATCAACAAGTGTTTTAACATCTACCTCACATTGTTCAGTGATAATACTAAAGCTGTGAAGTGCTGTTCACACAAATACAGTACAACTATAGTTCAGGATAAATCTTAGTGATCCAGCATTTTAGCTCAAATCTCAAGTTACTGGTATTTAAGGCAAGAGAGGGTAAAAACAGAGACTAAATACAACTTTAGATTTCTGTACTCCTACAGTCCAGTCCACTTGTTATGTATCAACACGTTTACAGTTTTAATGTATTAGGTTAAACATTGATTAAGAGAAGTAATGTAACACAAACTTTACCTTTGAAAGCTGGTGGACCACAATCTGGATGTGCTTCTTTCACCAGAGTCTGCTGTTTTCTCCTCTGTATCCACAGTCTAGTGATGTGAAATGCAGTAATGTAGCAAGCGTTTCTTCTGCCATTTTCTCATTTGCATCCACGCAGCCTGATAATCTCTAATGCAGCAATGTGGTAATATATGGCATGAAGGAGGATCCTCATGAACTAAACTCTGCTGCATCTTATCTCTGCCTCTCAGGAAGACAGAAAGGGTTTTCTATTCATTGCTGTGAGTGTCAATCTTGCTATAAACTATGCAGGTGCATGGCTTCACTGTCTCTTTGTTTTCCTCTGTTATTTTTACTGAAAGTACACATTAACTTGATTTAACAGAGCTAAACTGAAGCTTATTTTCTATAGCGCCCTGAATAAAACCTGCAATTCGTCAGATAGGTTGTTCCAAGCATCTTGGAGAAACTGTCTCAGTCCTCCTCTGGATTTAGGCTGTCTCAGTGTCTTCTGATCTTAATTTGGTTTTAACTAAACTTCCAGAAATTGAACAATGTAAAATGAAATTATATATAAATGCTAAAGATTTGTATATCTACCACTGAAGCTCTCCTTCTTTCTCTGCCTACATGGAGCGACTGTGTATAAGTTGTCATCATTCATGCTGTTGGTCTGTTTCTATCATCGCTGTCCATCCTGCAACGACACAGAAGAGGCCAACAGCTTGTCTACAGCTCCCTCTCCTACTGAAAACATACAGGAACACGTCTGCAAGAGGACTGAACCTTACAACATGAAAGACACATGTCTGAGCGTAATGTGATATTTGAATTTATATAACATGAACCAAATGATTGGGTGGGCAGGAACAACAGTGTGTAAATAAGTAGAACCAGAATCAAAACTGCAACAATTCGTTGTTTTCTCATCAGCAGGGACACTAATGGCTGTAGACAGGGCTTTAACGGTCCACGCAGGAAGAATATGAACAGAGGGAAGGGAAGGAGGAGGAAGACTACAAAGGGATTTAGCATGAAATGAAAACGAACCCAGCCTTAGAGACAAGAGAGGAAAGGTCCAGACTACGACACAGACCACTGCAGAGGTCTTGATGGTTTGTCTGAAGCGGTACCACAGGGGCAGGCCGATGAACAAATACCTGTGATACAACATAGACACACAGATTCTTTGTGGATTGTCTGAATTATGATGCAATAAAACGGTCAGATATGTAAATAAATACTGACTGGACTGATAGCTACTTATCCACACCATGAAGCCAACACTCGCCATCAGACCAAAAATTTAAAATAATATAATCGATTCTGTCATGATCTGTGTCTGGTTGTGTTTAGTTTTCTGTCTTGTGTCTATGTTGTCTCGTCATTTCTGTTTTATTTTGACATTTGACTCTCCTTTCGTTTCAGGTAACTTGCCTTTCTCCTGGTGTCTCCCGTTGGTCTGATTGTCTTCCCCGTCCTGATTGTTTCCACCTGTTCCCCATTACCTTTGTGTATATCTGTCTGCGTTTCCCTTTGTTCTGTGCCAGTTCGTCTTGTTCTGTATCCATGAACCTCCCGGCCCACACTCCATGTCGTTGTTAATTCAGGTCTTGTTCCTTGTTACTTTGTTTAGTTTCTCCTCTAGTTCTGTTACTTGATACTTTGTGCCTAGTCACGTTATTTTTTGTTACTCTTTGTTTTTTCCTCATAAGAGTGATTTTCTTTTGTACTTTGTTAATAAATATCATTTTGTTGAACTTTTTGAGTTGTGCATTTGGGTCCTGTCCAAGTTCAAGTCTCACAGATTCTTCTAATAATCAAATACTTGGGTTTTGCTCCTTGATCTATCATGCAGCAGAAGTTAAATAATAGAGTTGAATAATACAGCATTTTAGTACAAATCTCAAGTTACTGGTATTTAAGGCAAGAGAGGGTAAAAACAGAGACTAAATACAACTGTAGATGACTGTACACCTACAGTCCAGTCCCTTGTTATGTATCAACACCTTTACAGTTTTAATGTATTAGGTTAAACATTGATTGAGAGAAATAATGTAACACAAATGTTACCTTTGAAAGCTGGTGACCACAATCTGAATGTGCTTCTTTCACCAGAGTCTGCTGTTTTCTCCTCTGTATCCACAGTCTAGTGATGTGAAATGCAGTAATGTAGCAAGATATGAAGCAAAGGAGGTTCCTGATGATGTGATTCTGTCTCTAAGGAAGACGTAGTTTTCTATAGAGGTCAATGCTGTGTCATTCATGCCATAGATATGCAGATGCATAATTTCTATGTGTCCGTTTCTTTCTGTTATTTTATTGAAAATTGTAAAAAATAAAGTTTATTTTTTAATGGTTCCTTGAATAAAACCTGCAAGTAAGATTTAAGGAGACATGTTGTCAGAAAGGTGTGGGGGATGAGTGGGTGCTCAACCATCTGACAGAAAGTTCAGATGATAGTGATCATACTCTGCTCTGAGTGTAGTGACGCCATTAGTTAGTTTATATTAGTTCAAACTGTGAGACCTGCAAAACAATTTATATATGTGATGTAAACAGAAAATTGACATTGAATAAAGGTAAACAAGCAGGATTTACTTTATTGAAAATAATTTACAACAACTTTCAACAAACAAAATATATGTTGTGGTTAGACACTATTTATAATTAGTGAACAAAG
>NW_019174375.1:668884-669116 GCF_002260705.1 Seriola dumerili | reverse complement strand
TATATATATTTTTTTTTAATAAACTTGCTTATTTTATTAAAAAATGAATTCACAAATAATTATACAAAGAAACTGCTGTGGTTAGACACTATTTATAAGCAGGAAAAAGTCAAACTTGCAGAAAACAGACCAAATAAAGATCTAAGAATGAGAGAGATGTGGTTATATTGGCAGAGTGATCATGCTGCTGATTATCTTCAAATAATATAAGGTTTGTTTTTGTGATTAAAGT
>NW_019174375.1:659303-668859 GCF_002260705.1 Seriola dumerili | reverse complement strand
CGTAATGTGATATTTGAATTTATATAACATGAACCAAATGATGGTGGGCAGGAACAACAGTGTGTAAATAAGTAGAACCAGAATCAAAACTGCAACAATTCGTTGTTTCTCATCAGCAGGGACACTAATGGCTGTAGACAGGGCTTTAACGGTCCCACGCAGGAAGAATATGAACAGAGGGAAGGGAAGGAGGAGGAAGACTACAAAGGGGATTAGCATGAAATGAAAACGAACCCAGCCTTAGAGACAAGAGAGGAAAGGTCCAGACTACGACACAGACCACTGCAGAGGTCTTGATGGTTTGTCTGAAGCGGTACCACAGGGGCCAGGCGATGAACAAATACCTGTGATACAACATAGACACACAGATTCTTTGTGGATTGTCTGAATTATGATGCAATAAAACGGTCAGATATGTAAATAAATACTGACTGGACTGATAGCTACTTATCCACACCATGAAGCCAACACTCGCCATCAGACCAAAAATTTAAATAATATAATCGATTCTGTCATGATCTGTGTCTGGTTGTGTTTAGTTTTCTGTCTTGTGTCTATGTTGTCTCGTCATTTCCTGTTTTATTTTGACATTTGACTCTCCTTTCGTTTCAGGTAACTTGCCTTTCCTCCTGGTGTCTCCCGTTGGTCTGATTGTCTTCCCCGTCCTGATTGTTTCCACCTGTTCCCCATTACCTTGTGTATATTTGTCTGCGTTTTCCTTTGTTCTGTGCCAGTTCGTCTTGTTCTGTATCCATGAACCTCCCGGCCCCACACTCCATGTCGTTGTTAATTCAGGTCTTGTTCCTTGTTACTTTGTTTAGTTTCTCCTCTAGTTCTGTTACTTTGATACTTTGTGCCTAGTCACGTTATTTTTTGTTACTTTGTTTTTTCCTCATAAGAGTGATTTTCTTTTGTACTTTGTTAATAAATATCATTTTGTTGAACTTTTTGAGTTGTGCATTTGGGTCCTGTCCAAGTTCAAGTCTCACAGATTCTTCTAATAATCAAATACTTGGGTTTTGCTCCTTGATCTATCATGCAGCAGAGTTAAATAATAGAGTTGAATAATACAGCATTTTAGTACAAATCTCAAGTTACTGGTATTTAAGGCAAGAGAGGGTAAAAACAGAGACTAAATACAACTGTAGATGACTGTACACCTACAGTCCAGTCCCCTTGTTATGTATCAACACCTTTACAGTTTTAATGTATTAGGTTAAACATTGATTGAGAGAAATAATGTAACACAAACTTTACCTTTGAAAGCTGGTGGACCACAATCTGGATGTGCTTCTTTCACCAGAGTCTGCTGTTTTCTCCTCTGTATCCACAGTCTAGTGATGTGAAATGCAGTAATGTAGCAAGATATGAAGCAAAGGAGGTTCCTGATGATGTGATCTCTGTCTCTAAGGAAGACGTAGTTTTCTATAGAGGTCAATGCTGTGTCATTCATGCCATAGATATGCAGATGCATAATTTCTATGTGTCCGTTTCTTCCTGTTATTTTTATTGAAATTGTAAAAAATAAAGTTTATTTTTTAATGGTTCCTTGAATAAAACCTGCAAGTAAGATTTAAGGAGACATGTTGTCAGAAAGGTGTGGGGGATGAGTGGGTGCTCAACCATCTGACAGAAAGTTCAGATGATAGTGATCATACTCTGCTCTGAGTGTAGTGACGCCATTAGTTAGTTTATATTAGTTCAAACTGTGAGATCTGCAAAACAATTTATTATATGTGATGTAAACAGAAAACTGACATTGTATAAAGGTAAACAAGCAGGATTTACTTTATTAAAAAATAATTTACAACAACTTTCAACAACAACAAAAATATAGTTGTGGTTAGACACTATTTATAATTAGGAAAAAGTAAAATAGACCAAATAAAGATCTAAGAATGAGAGAGATGTGGTTATATTGGCAGAGTGATCATGCTGCTGATTATCTTCAAATAATATAAGGTTTGTTTTTGTGATTAAAGTGTAATAATGATATACATGAACTTTTTATAGAACATTTTATGTACATGTCTTGAAGCTTTCACAGTGCACCGCAGCAAGTGAACCTACAGTTAGATGTCTTGTAGGAAATCATGTGAGAAGACGACAGTATCTGTCTTGTCTCTATTTCCTCCATTTCTTCTTCTGTTTTTCTCTCTTTCTCTGCCTACATGGAGCGACTGTGTATAATTTGTCATCATTCATGCTGTTGGTCTGTTGCTATCATCGTCCATCCTGCAACGACACAGAGAGGCCAACAGCTTGTCTACAGCTCCTTTCCTACTGAAAACATACAGGAACACGTCTGCAAGAGGACTCAACTTTAAAAACATGTAACACACACGTGTGACGGTACCATTATTTTTGACCTCTTCTACAAGGAACCAAATGATGGAGGGCAGGAACAACAGTGTGTAAATAAGTAGAACCAGAATCAAAACTGCAACAATTCGTCGTTTTTCATCAGCAGGGACACTAATGGCTTCGGACAGGGCTTTAACGGTCCCACGCAGGAAGAATATGAACAGAGGGAAGGGAAGGAGGAAGAAGACTCCAAAGATGGTTTGTATCACTCCAAAATCCTTCCAGAAATAGAAAGAGAGGGGATAGAATAGAGAAAGGGTCCAGACCACGACACAGACCACTACAGAGTTCTTGATGGTTCGCCTGAAGCGGTACCACAGCGGCCAGGCGATGACCAGATACCTGTGATACAACATAGACACACAGATTCTTTGTAGAGCATCTGAATTATATTATATATAATATATACAGTACACATATATTAAATGGTCAGACATGTAGCTACACAAATACTGAATAAACTGATAGCTACCTTTCCAGGGTGACACACACCATGAAGCCAACACTCGCCATCAGACCAAAATAGAATATAACATGGAAGCTTCTTATCCAAATCTCAAGTCGTACCACTTCAACGATCATGCAGCAGAGTTGAATGAGGTCACAAATCAGAAGATTGATGATGTAGATCGGAGCTACGTGATCGTTTCTGACCTGCAGGAAAACATTGGTAGAAAAAGTCATGATCTTTGCTGATGACACGTTGTCATCTCACTCTGCTCAACATTTGCAGTCAGATGTATTTTTGATCAAACTCTCATTGGTTCCTACTTTCTCAGTCATCATGTACTCACCAGAGAACAAAATCCATGGATGGCCAATAGGGTCAAAGGAAGGGCGATACAAATGATAATGCATGTCATCACGTACATGATTTTTTGTTCTGTATTAAAGTAGATGGTGGTGCTGTTATTGTAGCTTCTGTTCTGTGAGGTGATGTTAATGAAGGAATCTTCCATTCTTTACTGTGAAACCTGTTGTTTGAGAGATCAGCAAGTGTTTTAACATCTACCTCACATTGTTCAGTGATAATACTAAAGCTGTGAAGTGCTGTTCACACAAATACAGTACAACTATAGTTCAGGATAAATCTTAGTGATCCAGCATTTTAGCACAAATTTCAAGTTACTGGTATTTAAAGCAAGAGAGGGTAAAAACAGAGACTAAATACAACTGTAGAAGACTGTACACCTACAGTCCAGTGCCCTTGTTATGTATCAACACCTTTACACTTTTAATGTATTAGGTTAAACATTGATTAAGAGAAATAATGTAACAGAAACATTACCTTTGAAATCTGGTGGACCACAATCTGGATGTGCTTCTTTCACCAGAGTCTGCTGTTTTCTCCTCTGTATCCACAGTCTAGTGATGTGAAATGCAGTAATGTAGCAAGATATGAAACGAAGGAGGTTCAGGATGATGTGATCTCCGTCTCTAAGGAAGATGTGGTTTTCTACAAAATTCATTGCGTAATTTTTGCTATTAATATGCAGGTGCATGACTTCTCTGTGTCCATTTCTTCCTCTGTTATTTTTTATTGAAAATGTAAAAACCAATTCTTATTTTTAATGGTTCCTTGAATACAACCTGCAAGTAAGATTTAAGGAGACATGTTGTCAGAAAGGTTTGGGGGATGAGTGGGTGCTCAACCATCTGACAGAAAGTTCAGATGATAGGGATCATACTCTGCTCTGAGTGTAGTGACGCCATTAGTTAGTTTATATTAGTTCAAACTGTGAGATCTGCAAAACAATTAACTATATGTGTTGTAAACAGAAAATTGACATTGAATAAAGCTAAACAAGCAGGATTTACTTTGCTATAAAATAATTTACAACATACAACAACAAAAAAAATATAGTTGTGGTTAGACACTATTTATAAGCAGGAAAAAGTAAAACTTGCACAAAACAGACGAAATAAAGATCTAAGAATGAGAGAGATGTGGTTATATTGGCAGAGTGATCATGGTTCTGATTATCTTGACCTGGAGCTGTAGACAGGCCTTTGGCCTCTCTGTGTTGTTGCAGGATGGACAGCAACGATAGCAACAGACCAACAACCCTCTGTATCAGAATTGCAGCAATTACAGGAAGCTCTGTAGAAACAGTTTTTCCGGCCTTGTTGTTGATCTTGTTGTGGAATATATCAAGTTGTGGATTAATCTGTGGAATTTTAAAGTGGCATTCTTTAGTCCAACTGTCTATTGTGAACAAGCGACATTGGATCATTAAAAACCCTTTTTTGCTTTCATCTACCAGGGGTGTTGGTGTGAGCTGTGTGGATAGGATCAGAAATACGTGTTGACTTAAGGTTTTCACTCTGCTACAAGTTTTGGCTCCTACATTAGTTGGAAAAACTTGCTTGGTTGCTTGACCTTTGGAATAACGAGTGGATTATGCCAAGAGACTCTGGTAAACTAGCAGTGAGGGTTGTGTCTGCTGATAGCGTGACTTTAGGATCTGTAAATCAAGTTCACCTGGATAAAATGCATTAACAGTGTTTCAGAAATTACTGTGAAGCAAAAAGGAGCCAGATTTAAACGCTATAATGGAAAGACAGGAAGAACAGTTTGTCACTGACAAAAGGCAAGTGAAAATGACAGAAAAAGCTGTAGAGCAAGCAAAGAATAAGCTTATACAGCAAAGAAGGAGTAAGCTAGCTCAGGTTACAGGCAAAATGAGGGAGATAGAAGAACTTCAGGGAGAGGATGCTAATGTTAGTACTGCTAAAGAAAAACAGAGTTGATTACCAGGAGTTGGTCAGAAAATTTGGAGAGTAAAATAATTCTCTGAAACAGTTCTATACAAAAGAGGAATTGAAGGAGGCTCAGATAACTTGGTTCAAACCTAAAATGCAAGAGGCAAACAGTTTCATTGCAAAAACTGAAAAATGGATGGAGTTGGTTGAGGAAAGAGTTAAGCAAGCAATGATATATGACGAAGAAGTGAAACCTTCAGACAGTGTTTCCACAATATCATCTGCTACAAGCAGAAAATGTGAAGGAAGTGGATCTAGAAGTTTGAGTTCTGTGTCATCCTCAACTTCATCAATCCGCCTTATGGAAAGAGTTGCATTGCTGGCCAAGGCTGCTGCATTAAAACAAAAACAAGCATTGGAACGGCAAGAAGCTGAATTAAAGGCTAAAAAAGAAGACTTGGCGTGTAATACTGCCATAGCAGCATCTGAGGCTTAATTTAAAATGTTGGAAGAGTTTGAGATTGAGCGCAGGTCTACAGTAAGTTCAACACAAGAAGCAAGTGTGGAAATAGAAGGCCCTGCACCAAAAGCCAGACATGAGCAATGCAGCTGTGTGGTGACTGTTCCAGTCCAGCTTCATAACACACAATCAAGCAAACCTGGTCATTCTGCGCAGCCACCTAGGATCACTAATAATAAGGACAATGTTGTGAAGACATTGTCTAGCGTTATGCAGCAGCAAGCTAACATTTCAGAACTAATGATGAAACAGCACAGATGATTTACTTTTCCGCCATTGGACATTCCCACCTTTAAAAGAGACCTGCTTGATTACAGACTTTTTATAAGAGCTTTTGAGCATAGAGTACAGCATCGCACCGTCAGTGCTAAGGACTGTCTCTACTATATGGAGCAGTTTACTAGTGGTCAACCCAGAGAGCTGGTCAGGAGCTGTCTCTGCATGGATCCTGACAGAGGATACAAGAAAACCAAGCAGCTACTGAAAGAACATTTCGCAAACAAAAACAAGCTTGCTGTGGCTTATATGGACAAAGCCTTACATTGGGCCCCCATCAAACCTGAGGATGGAGAATCATTAAAGGCTTACTCACTTTTCCTGACTGGATGCTGCAACGCAATGATGGACATTAGCTACTTGGAAGAAATGAACAATGCTGCAATGCACATGAAGGCCATTGTCACAAGGCTACCTTACAAATTGAGAGAAAAATGGAGGATAATTGCGTGTGACATCCAGGAACAGCAGGGGAAAAAGATCAGCTTTAAAGACCTTGTTGACTTTATTCACAGACAAGCCAAGATTGTTATGCATCCTATTTTTGGTGACATGAAGGAAAGCCCATCCATTAAATCAGCTACAAAGGTGCATGCAGAGTTAAAGACACAGGAAAAACGAAGTAAGAAAACATTCACCACAAGCACAATGCACACTGACCATAGAGTTAAAGACTCAGTGAAAGACAGTGAATGAAGCATGCAAAAGAGTCCCTCAGAAGGTGCTATGGTAAGACCATGCATGTTTTGTAAAGGATAACACTGCATAGACGCATGTAGAAAAAACTGAAATGAAAGCCACACAAAGAAAAAATTGACTTTTTACGTAGCAAAGGACGATGCATCAGCTGTTTAAGGCATGGACACATGAGCAAGACCTGCAATGAGAAGCTGTCCTGTCAGGTGTGTTCTTTAATGCATCCCACACTCCTGCACATGAAAAGACACAATGAAGGAGATGAACAGGAAAGCAAGGCCGCTGACAATACAGCTAATCATGGTAGTCCTGCAGTCACCAGTGCAATGGTCAGTGATGAAGGTACGGGGGCCGGTGAAGACGAGTGTATACTCTCAATAGTTCCTGTCCAAGTCAAGACAACAGGAAATAAAACAGTAGAAACATGCTTTTCTTGTGGAAGGAAAACATGCATCTTACTGAGAACTCTTTAGGCTAAATCCTGTGCTTCAAGATGGAGTCTTACGTCTTTGCCAGAGGACTGTAAGAAGCCTGTCGTAATCCCCAAAGACCATCACGTCCCCAACTAACTCCTGCGCAAGATTCATGAAGCCACAGGACATGTAGGAAGGAACCATATGCTATTAAAAGTGCAACAAAAGTATTGAATTCCCAGCGCCAGCGCAGCAATGGCATTGATTATTTTGGACCATTTACAGTGAAACGAGGCAGAAGCACAATAAAAAGATCCAGAGCAATCTTTACCTGCTTAGCCACACGGGCAGTGCATACTGAAGTTGCTTCTTCCTTGGATATCGACTTGTGTATCAACGCCATATGTTTTTTCATAGCCAGGAGAGGACAAATGTTGGTGATTTGCTCAGATAATGGGACGAACTTTGTTGGGACAGAACGTGAGCTGAAGACATCCATCGATGAGATGAATCACGCAAAGATTCAAGGTTACCTTCTTCAACGTGGAATCAAATGGACCTTTAATCCATCAACAGGCTCTCACCACGGACAAGCCTGGGAAAGGCTCATCAAATCAGTGAGGAAGGCTCTAAATTCCACTCTGAAGGAACAAATTCTTGATGAGGAAAGTCTTCAGACTGGACTTTGCCAAGTCGAAGCCATAATAAACAGTCAACCAATCACAAGTGCATCTAATGATCGGAACGATCTTAAAAGCCTTCACACCAAATCACCTATTACTGCTGAAGGCCAAACCAGCATTACCACCCGCATTGTTTCACCAGGATGACTTCTACACTCAACGAATATGGAGGCAGGTTCAGTATATTGCCAAAGTATTTTGGAAACGTCGGACTAAGGAGTACTTGCCACAGCTTCACACACGGCGAAGACGGTCAAGACCATTAAGAAACTTCAGTCCTTGGGACATTGTTCTCCTGGTGGATGACTCTGCTCTCAGAAACTCTTGGGTTATGGGGAGAGTCATTGAGTCGCTTCCAGACAGCAATGGGTTGTTCGTCAGGTCTGTATAAAGACAAAGACAAGTGTTTTGGACAGACCTATTACAAAGCTGTGTCTGCTATTAGATGATAGACAAGCCAGTGATAAAGACTGAGCCCCAGCTATGAGTCATGCTAAGAACTGCTGTCTCTAATATCTTTATTTTGTCAAGACAGTTTAATTGGCATTGAGAATTTTCCTTTGACAGTGCATTGCTCCCTTTGTGTAAGTTGAGTAATTGTTCTCAAATGTTTTATTACTTACTCAAATATTATTTGTATTATTTACATGTTTGCTTGTGCTAATATGTAATAGTATAGGATAAATCTTAGTGATCCAGCATTTTAGCTAAAAGACTAAAAACTGTAGATTACTGTACACCTAAAGTCCAGTTCCATTGTTCCAATGTTTTTTTTGGACTTTCTTGATGATTTAGTTTTCTCTGTTTTGAATATTTCTGGTTTGAGTGTTTCTAATGTCTAGTTTAGTCTTCCCTGTCTTGTGCTCTGTTTCCCCGTGCACTTCCTGTTTTATTTTGTAATTTGGTTCCTTGTGTGTCTCAGTGTTTTTGTTTCCTGTCTTGGTCCTGTTTCTGTGTGGTGATTGTCTGCCCCGCCCTAATGTGTTTCACCTGTGTTCAATCACCCTTGCCTCCCTTGTCTATATAGTCCTTGTGCTCCCCTTTGTCTGTGTCGGTTCGTCTGTTTAGTTCAGGGTTTGTTCACGTCGTCTGTTCATGTCTGTGATTTTGGTTAATAAACCTGTCTGCACCGTTCCCCAAGTTTTGGCTGCATTTGGGTCCTACTTACCTCAAAACCCTTGACAGTACCAACACCTTTATAGTTTTTATTAGGTTATAGATAGATTGAGAGAAGTAACGTTACACAAACTTTACCTTTTAAAGCTGGTGGTCCACAATCTGGATGTGTTTGATGCCTTTCTTCTACTGTTTTCTCGTTTGCATCCACGCAGCCTGATAATCTCTAATGAAGCAATGTGGTAATATATGACATGAAGGAGGATCCTCATGAACTAATCTCTGCTGCATCTTATCTCTGCCTCTCAGGAAGACAGAAAGGGTTTTCTATTCATTGCTGTGAGTGTCATCCTTTCTATAAACTATACAGGTGCATGGCTTCACTGTTTCCATGTTTTCCTCTGTTATTTTCACTGAAAGTACACATTAACTTGATTTAAAAGAGTTAAACCGAAGCTTATTTTCTATGGTGCCCTGAATAAGACACGTAATTCGTCAGATAGGTTGTTGTCCCTGAGGACAGTTTTTATTACTGAATGTATGTTTGGAAAAGCAGAAATTGATTTACCTTTATTTTTGAGGTTTTAATTGAGTTTTTTAATAGAATTTTGAGAAAATTAATAATTTCATATAATGTGATTATATATATGTGTGTTTATATGTATGTATATATTTATATATACTTTATTTACATATACAAATGCTAAAATCTGTATAGAATTCATTGTTGTGTCATTCTTGCTATAACTATGTAGATCCATGACTTCTCTGTGTCCGTGTCTTCC
>NW_019174375.1:629705-654584 GCF_002260705.1 Seriola dumerili | reverse complement strand
AAAATAATTCTCTGAAACAGTTCTATACAAAAGAGGAATTGAAGGAGGCTCAGATAACTTGGTTCAAACCTAAAATGCAAGAGGCAAACAGTTTCATTGCAAAAACTGAAAAATGGATGGAGTTGGTTGAGGAAAGAGTTAAGCAAGCAATGATATATGACGAAGAAGTGAAACCTTCAGACAGTGTTTCCACAATATCATCTGCTACAAGCAGAAAATGTGAAGGAAGTGGATCTAGAAGTTTGAGTTCTGTATCATCCTCAACTTCATCAATCCGCCTTATGGAAAGAGTTGCATTGCTGGCCAAGGCTGCTGCATTAAAACAAAAACAAGCATTGGAACGGCAGGAAGCTGAATTAAAGGCTAAAAAAGAAGACTTGGAGTGTAATACTGCCATAGCAGCATCTGACGCTTAATTTAAAATGTTGGAAGAGTTTGAGATTGAGCGCAGGTCTACAGTAAGTTCAACACAAGAAGCAAGAAGCTGAATTAAAGGCTAAAAAAGAAGACTTGGCGTGTAATACTGCCATAGCAGCATCTGAGGCTTAATTTAAAATGTTGGAAGAGTTTGAGATTGAGCGCAGGTCTACAGTAAGTTCAACACAAGAAGCAAGTGTGGAAATAGAAGGCCCTGCACCAAAAGCCAGACATGAGCAATGCAGCTGTGTGGTGACTGTTCCAGTCCAGCTTCATAACACACAATCAAGCAAACCTGGTCATTCTGCGCAGCCACCTAGGATCACTAATAATAAGGACAATGTTGTGAAGACATTGTCTAGCGTTATGCAGCAGCAAGCTAACATTTCAGAACTAATGATGAAACAGCACAGATGATTTACTTTTCCGCCATTGGACATTCCCACCTTTAAAAGAGACCTGCTTGATTACAGACTTTTTATAAGAGCTTTTGAGCATAGAGTACAGCATCGCACCGTCAGTGCTAAGGACTGCCTCTACTATATGGAGCAGTTTACTAGTGGTCAACCCAGAGAGCTGGTCAGGAGCTGTCTCTGCATGGATCCTGACAGAGGATACAAGAAAACCAAGCAGCTACTGAAAGAACATTTCGCAAACAAAAACAAGCTTGCTGTGGCTTATATGGACAAAGCCTTACATTGGGCCCCCATCAAACCTGAGGATGGAGAATCATTAAAGGCTTACTCACTTTTCCTGACTGGATGCTGCAACGCAATGATGGACATTAGCTACTTGGAAGAAATGAACAATGCTGCAATGCACATGAAGGCCATTGTCACAAGGCTACCTTACAAATTGAGAGAAAAATGGAGGATAATTGCGTGTGACATCCAGGAACAGCAGGGGAAAAAGATCAGCTTTAAAGACCTTGTTGACTTTATTCACAGACAAGCCAAGATTGTTATGCATCCTATTTTTGGTGACATGAAGGACAGCCCATCCATTAAATCAGCTACAAAGGTGCATGCAGAGTTAAAGACACAGGAAAAACGAAGTAAGAAAACATTCACCACAAGCACAATGCACACTGACCATAGAGTTAAAGACTCAGTGAAAGACAGTGAATGAAGCATGCAAAAGAGTCCCTCAGAAGGTGCTATGGTAAGACCATGCATGTTTTGTAAAGGATAACACTGCATAGACGCATGTAGAAAAAACTGAAATGAAAGCCACACAAAGAAAAAATTGACTTTTTACGTAGCAAAGGACGATGCATCAGCTGTTTAAGGCATGGACACATGAGCAAGACCTGCAATGAGAAGCTGTCCTGTCAGGTGTGTTCTTTAATGCATCCCACACTCCTGCACATGAAAAGACACAATGAAGGAGATGAACAGGAAAGCAAGGCCGCTGACAATACAGCTAATCATGGTAGTCCTGCAGTCACCAGTGCAATGGTCAGTGATGAAGGTACGGGGGCCGGTGAAGACGAGTGTATACTCTCAATAGTTCCTGTCCAAGTCAAGACAACAGGAAATAAAACAGTAGAAACATGCTTTTCTTGTGGAAGGAAAACATGCATCTTACTGAGAACTCTTTAGGCTAAATCCTGTGCTTCAAGATGGAGTCTTACGTCTTTGCCAGAGGACTGTAAGAAGCCTGTCGTAATCCCCAAAGACCATCACGTCCCCAACTAACTCCTGCGCAAGATTCATGAAGCCACAGGACATGTAGGAAGGAACCATATGCTATTAAAAGTGCAACAAAAGTATTGAATTCCCAGCGCCAGCGCAGCAATGGCATTGATTATTTTGGACCATTTACAGTGAAACGAGGCAGAAGCACAATAAAAAGATCCAGAGCAATCTTTACCTGCTTAGCCACACGGGCAGTGCATACTGAAGTTGCTTCTTCCTTGGATATCGACTTGTGTATCAACGCCATATGTTTTTTCATAGCCAGGAGAGGACAAATGTTGGTGATTTGCTCAGATAATGGGACGAACTTTGTTGGGACAGAACGTGAGCTGAAGACATCCATCGATGAGATGAATCACGCAAAGATTAAAGGTTACCTTCTTCAACGTGGAATCAAATGGACCTTTAATCCATCAACAGGCTCTCACCACGGACAAGCCTGGGAAAGGCTCATCAAATCAGTGAGGAAGGCTCTAAATTCCACTCTGAAGGAACAAATTCTTGATGAGGAAAGTCTTCAGACTGGACTTTGCCAAGTCGAAGCCATAATAAACAGTCAACCAATCACAAGTGCATCTAATGATCGGAACGATCTTAAAAGCCTTCACACCAAATCACCTATTACTGCTGAAGGCCAAACCAGCATTACCACCCGGATTGTTTCACCAGGATGACTTCTACACTCAACGAATATGGAGGCAGGTTCAGTATATTGCCAAAGTATTTTGGAAACGTCGGACTAAGGAGTACTTGCCACAGCTTCACACACGGCGAAGACGGTCAAGACCATTAAGAAACTTCAGTCCTTGGGACATTGTTCTCCTGGTGGATGACTCTGCTCTCAGAAACTCTTGGGTTATGGGGAGAGTCATTGAGTCGCTTCCAGACAGCAATGGGTTGTTCGTCAGGTCTGTATAAAGACAAAGACAAGTGTTTTGGACAGACCTATTACAAAGCTGTGTCTGCTATTAGATGATAGACAAGCCAGTGATAAAGACTGAGCCCCAGCTATGAGTCATGCTAAGAACTGCTGTCTCTAATATCTTTATTTTGTCAAGACAGTTTAATTGGCATTGAGAATTTTCCTTTGACAGTGCATTGCTCGCTTTGTGTAAGTTGAGTAATTGTTCTCAAATGTTTTATTACTTACTCAAATATTATTTGTATTATTTACATGTTTGCTTGTGCTAATATGTAATAGTATAGGATAAATCTTAGTGATCCAGCATTTTAGCTAAAAGACTAAAAACTGTAGATTACTGTACACCTAAAGTCCAGTTCCATTGTTCCAATGTTTTTTTTGGACTTTCTTGATGATTTAGTTTTCTCTGTTTTGAATATTTCTGGTTTGAGTGTTTCTAATGTCTAGTTTAGTCTTCCCTGTCTTGTGCTCTGTTTCCCCGTGCACTTCCTGTTTTATTTTGTAATTTGGTTCCTTGTGTGTCTCAGTGTTTTTGTTTCCTGTCTTGGTCCTGTTTCTGTGTGGTGATTGTCTGCCCCGCCCTAATGTGTTTCACCTGTGTTCAATCACCCTTGCCTCCCTTGTCTATATAGTCCTTGTGCTCCCCTTTGTCTGTGTCGGTTCGTCTGTTTAGTTCAGGGTTTGTTCACGTCGTCTGTTCATGTCTGTGATTTTGGTTAATAAACCTGTCTGCACCGTTCCCCAAGTTTTGGCTGCATTTGGGTCCTACTTACCTCAAAACCCTTGACAGTACCAACACCTTTATAGTTTTTATTAGGTTATAGATAGATTGAGAGAAGTAACGTTACACAAACTTTACCTTTTAAAGCTGGTGGTCCACAATCTGGATGTGTTTGATGCCTTTCTTCTACTGTTTTCTCGTTTGCATCCACGCAGCCTGATAATCTCTAATGCAGCAATGTGGTAATATATGGCATGAAGGAGGATCCTCATGAACTAAACTCTGCTGCATCTTATCTCTGCCTCTCAGGAAGACAGAAAGGGTTTTCTATTCATTGCTGTGAGTGTCATCCTTTCTATAAACTATACAGGTGCATGGCTTCACTGTTTCCATGTTTTCCTCTGTTATTTTCACTGAAAGTACACATTAACTTGATTTAAAAGAGTTAAACCGAAGCTTATTTTCTATGGTGCCCTGAATAAGACACGTAATTCGTCAGATAGGTTGTTGTCCCTGAGGACAGTTTTTATTACTGAATGTATGTTTGGAAAAGCAGAAATTGATTTACCTTTATTTTTGAGGTTTTAATTGAGTTTTTTAATAGAATTTTGAGAAAATTAATAATTTCATATAATGTGATTATATATATGTGTGTTTATATGTATGTATATATTTATATATACTTTATTTACATATACAAATGCTAAAATCTGTATAGAATTCATTGTTGTGTCATTCTTGCTATAACTATGTAGATCCATGACTTCTCTGTGTCCGTGTCTTCCTGTTATTTTTTATTGAAAACGTAAAACCAAATCTTGTTTTCTAATGGTTCCTTGAATAAAACCTGCAAGTAAGATTTAAGGAGAAATGTTGTCAGAAAGGTGTGGGGGATGAGTGGGTGCTCAACCATCTGACAGAAAGTTCAGATGATAGTGATCATACTCTGCTCTGAGTGTAGTGACGCCATTAGTTAGTTTATATTAGTTCAAACTGTGAGACCTGCAAAACAATTCACTATATGTGATGTAAACAGAATTTTGACATTGAATAAAGCTAAACAAGCAGGATTTACTTTATTAAAAAATAATTTACAACAAACCACAAAAAAAATACAGTTGTGGATAGACACTATTTATAAGCAGGAAAAAGTAAAACTTGCAGAAAATAGACAAAATAAAGATCTAAGAATGAGAGAGATGTGGTTATATTGGCAGAGTGATCATGCTGCTGATTATCTTCAAATAATATAAGGTTTGTTTTTGTGATTAAAGTGTAATAATGATATACATGAACTTTTTATAGAACATTTTATGTACATGTCTTGAAGCTTTCACAGTGCACCGCAGCAAGTGAACCTACAGTTAGATGTCTTGTAGGAAATCATGTGAGAAGATGACAGTATCTGTCTTGTCTCTATTTCCTCCATTTCTTCTTCTGTTTTTCTCTCTTTCTCTGCCTACATGGAGCGACTGTGTATAAGTTGTCATCATTCATTCTGTTGGTCTGTTTCTATCATTGCTGTCCATCCTGCAACGACACAGAGAGGCCAACAGCTTGTCTACAGCTCCTTTCCTACTGAAAACATACAGGAACACGTCTGCAAGAGGACTCAACTTTAATAAAATGAAAGACACACATCTGAGGGCATCGTTATATTTGATCTCTTTTACAAGTAACAAAATGATGGTGGGCAGGAACAACACTGTGTAAATAAGCAGAACCAGAATCAAAACTGCAACAATTCGGCGTTTTTCATCAGCAGGGACACTAATGGCTGCAGAAAGGGCTTTAACGGTCCCACGCAGGAAGAATATGAACAGAGGGAAGGGAAGGAGGAGAAAGACGGCAAAGATGGTATGTGTCACCTGAGAATATTGCAAGAAATGGACAAATACAAAAAAGAAAAGAGAAAGGCTCCAGACCACGACACAGACCACTACAGAGTTCTTGATGGTTCGCCTGAAGCGGTACCACAGCGGCCAGGCGATGACCAGATACCTGTGATACAACATAGACACACAGATTCTTTGTAGAGCTTCTGAATTATATTATATATAATACAAACACTATATACAGTATACATATATAAAAAGGTCAGACATGTAGCTACACAAATACTGAATAAACTGATAGCTACCTTTCCATGGCGACACACACCATGAAGCCAACACTCGCCATCAGAGCAATATAGAATATAACATTGAAGCTTATTCTCCAAATCTCAAGTCGTACCACTTCAACGATCATGCAGCAGAGTTGAATGAGGTCAGAAATCAGAAGGTTGATGATGTAGATCGGAGCCACGTGATCGTTTCTGACCTGCAGGAAAACATTGGTAGAAAAAATCATGATCTTTGCTGATGACACGTTGTCATCTTACTCTGCTCAACATTTGCAGTCAGATGTATTTTTCATCAAACTCTCATTGGTTCCTACTTTCTCAGTCATCATGTACTCACCAGAGAACAGANATTGGATCATTAAAAACCCTTTTTTGCTTTCATCTACCAGGGGTGTTGGTGTGAGCTGTGTGGATAGGATCAGAAATACGTGTTGACTTAAGGTTTTCACTCTGCTACAAGTTTTGGCTCCTACATTAGTTGGAAAAACTTGCTTGGTTGCTTGACCTTTGGAATAACGAGTGGATTATGCCAAGAGACTCTGGTCAGCTAGCAGTGAGGGTTGTGTCTGCTGATAGCGTGACTCTGGGATCTGTCAATCAAGTTCACCTGGATAAAATGCATTAACAGTGTTTCAGAAATTACTGTGAAGCAAAAAGGAGCCAGATTTAAACGCTATAATGGAAAGACAGGAAGAACAGTTTGTCACTGACAAAAGGCAAGTGAAAATGACAGAAAAAGCTGTAGAGCAAGCAAAGAATAAGCTTATACAGCAAAGAAGGAGTAAGCTAGCTCAGGTTACAGGCAAAATGAGGGAGATAGAAGAACTTCAGGGAGAGGATGCTAATGTTAGTACTGCTAAAGAAAAACAGAGTTGATTACCAGGAGTTGGTCAGAAAATTTGGAGAGTAAAATAATTCTCTGAAACAGTTCTATACAAAAGAGGAATTGAAGGAGGCTCAGATAACTTGGTTCAAACCTAAAATGCAAGAGGCAAACAGTTTCATTGCAAAAACTGAAAAATGGATGGAGTTGGTTGAGGAAAGAGTTAAGCAAGCAATGATATATGACAAAGAAGTGAAACCTTCAGACAGTGTTTCCATCATCTGCTACAAGCAGAAAATGTGAAGGAAGTGGATCTAGAAGTTTGAGTTCTGTGTCATCCTCAACTTCATCAATCCGCCTTATGGAAAGAGTTGCATTGCTGGCCAAGGCTGCTGCATTAAAACAAAAACAAGCATTGGAACGGCAAGAAGCTGAATTAAAGGCTAAAAAAGAAGACTTGGCGTGTAATACTGCCATAGCAGCATCTGAGGCTTAATTTAAAATGTTGGAAGAGTTTGAGATTGAGCGCAGGTCTACAGTAAGTTCAACACAAGAAGCAAGTGTGGAAATAGAAGGCCCTGCACCAAAAGCCAGACATGAGCAATGCAGCTGTGTGGTGACTGTTCCAGTCCAGCTTCATAACACACAATCAAGCAAACCTGGTCATTCTGCGCAGCCACCTAGGATCACTAATAATAAGGACAATGTTGTGAAGACATTGTCTAGCGTTATGCAGCAGCAAGCTAACATTTCAGAACTAATGATGAAACAGCACAGATGATTTACTTTTCCGCCATTGGACATTCCCACCTTTAAAAGAGACCTGCTTGATTACAGACTTTTTATAAGAGCTTTTGAGCATAGAGTACAGCATCGCACCGTCAGTGCTAAGGACTGTCTCTACTATATGGAGCAGTTTACTAGTGGTCAACCCAGAGAGCTGGTCAGGAGCTGTCTCTGCATGGATCCTGACAGAGGATACAAGAAAACCAAGCAGCTACTGAAAGAACATTTCGCAAACAAAAACAAGCTTGCTGTGGCTTATATGGACAAAGCCTTACATTGGGCCCCCATCAAACCTGAGAATGGAGAATCATTAAAGGCTTACTCACTTTTCCTGACTGGATGCTGCAACGCAATGATGGACATTAGCTACTTGGAAGAAATGAACAATGCTGCAATGCACATGAAGGCCATTGTCACAAGGCTACCTTACAAATTGAGAGAAAAATGGAGGATAATTGCGTGTGACATCCAGGAACAGCAGGGGAAAAAGATCAGCTTTAAAGACCTTGTTGACTTTATTCACAGACAAGCCAAGATTGTTATGCATCCTATTTTTGGTGACATGAAGGACAGCCCATCCATTAAATCAGCTACAAAGGTGCATGCAGAGTTAAAGACACAGGAAAAACGAAGTAAGAAAACATTCACCACAAGCACAATGCACACTGACCATAGAGTTAAAGACTCAGTGAAAGACAGTGAGTGAAGCATGCAAAAGAGTCCCTCACAAGGTGCTATGGTAAGACCATGCATGTTTTGTAAAGGAGAACACTGCATAGACAAATGTAAAAAAATCTGAAATGAAAGCCACACAAAGAAAAAATTGACTTTTTACGTAGCAAAGGACGATGCATCAGCTGTTTAAGGCATGGACACATGAGCAAGACCTGCAATGAGAAGCTGTCCTGTCAGGTGTGTTCATTAATGCATCCCACACTCCTGCACATGAAAAGACACAATGAAGGAGATGAACAGGAAAGCAAGGTCGCTGACAATACAGCTAATCGTGTTAGTCCTGCAGTCACCAGTACAATGGTCAGTGATGAAGGTACGGGGGCCAGTGAAGACGAGTGTATACTCTCAATAGTTCCTGTCCAAGTCAAGACAACAGGAAATAAAACAGTAGAAACATGCTTTTCTTGTGGAAGGAAAACATGCATCTTACTGAGAACTCTTTAGGCTAAACCCTGTGTTTCAAGATGGAGTCTTACGTGTTGGAGGAAGACTCAGTCGAGCTGCTTTGCCAGAGGACTGTAAGAAGCCTGTCGTAATCCCCAAAGACCATCACGTCCCCAACTAACTCCTGCACAAGATTCATGAAGCCACAGGACATGTAGGAAGGAACCATATGCTATCAAAAGTGCGACAAAAGTATTGGAATCCCAGCGCCAGCGCAGCAATGGCGTTGATTATTTTGGACCATTTACAGTGAAACGAGGCAGAAGCACAATAAAAAGATCCAGAGCAATCTTTACCTGCTTAGCCACACGGGCAGTGCATACTGAAGTTGCTTCTTCCTTGGATATCGACTTGTGTATCAACGCCATATGTTTTTTCATAGCCAGGAGAGGACAAATGTTGGTGATTTGCTCAGATAATGGGACGAACTTTGTTGGGACAGAACGTGAGCTGAAGACATCCATCGATGAGATGAATCACGCAAAGATTCAAGGTTACCTTCTTCAACGTGGAATCAAATGGACCTTTAATCCATCAACAGGCTCTCACCACGGACAAGCCTGGGAAAGGCTCATCAAATCAGTGAGGAAGGCTCTAAATTCCACTCTGAAGGAACAAATTCTTGATGAGGAAAGTCTTCAGACTGGACTTTGCCAAGTCGAAGCCATAATAAACAGTCAACCAATCACAAGTGCATCTAATGATCGGAACGATCTTAAAAGCCTTCACACCAAATCACCTATTACTGCTGAAGGCCAAACCAGCATTACCACCCGCATTGTTTCACCAGGATGACCTCTACACTCAATGAATATGGAGGCAGGTTCAGTATATTGCCAAACTATTGTGGAAACGTCGGACTAAGGAGTACTTGCCACAGCTTCACACACGGCGAAGACGGTCAAGACCATCAAGAAACTTCAGTCCTTGGGACATTGTTCTCCTGGTGGATGACTCTGCTCCCAGAAACTCTTGGGATATGGAGAGAGTCATTGAGTCGCTTCCAGACAGCAATGGGTTGTTCGTCAGGTCTGTATAAAGACAAAGACAAGTGTTTTGGACAGACCTATTACAATGCTGCTGATTATCTTCAAATAATATAAGGTTTGTTTTTGTGATTAAAGTGTAATAATGATATACATGAACTTTTTATAGAACATTTTATGTACATGTCTTGAAGCTTTCACAGTGCACCGCAGCAAGTGAACCTACAGTTAGATGTCTTGTAGGAAATCAAGTGAGAAGACGCCAGAAACTGTCTCGTCTCTCTTTCCTCCATTTCTTCATCTGTTTTTCTCTCTTTCTCAAAGAAGACTGCAATGGTAATTAGCACGAAATGAAAACGAAACCAGACTTAGAGACAAAAGAGGAAGGTCCAGACCACGACACAGACCACTACAGAGTTCTTGATGTTCGTCTGAAGCGGTACCACAGCGGCCAGGCGATGACCAGATACCTGGGATACAACATAGATACACAGATTCCTTGTAGAGCACCTGAATGAATTATGATGCAATAAAATGTTCAGATATTTAAATATATACTGACTGGACTGATAGCTACCTTTGTTTACACTACATTGCCAATGATTCACACTTATACTTATCATTCCTTCAGTTCAGTCCTCTTACAGACTTGGTTCTGTATGTTTTCATGAGGAAAGGGGCTGCAGACAAGCTGCTGGCCTCCCTGTGTTGTTGCAGGATGACAGGAGAGGAAGAAGTGAGCCAGATACCCACCATAAATGTAAAGGCTGCTGAAGAAGTCTGTTCTGTGTAGTAGTGGCATGCTGTCAGGACAAGCAAGGAGAGCAGTGTATGACCAGTTAAAGATGGAAAAATAGACATGAATTCCTATGAGTTCCTATTTTTTAACTGCAGTAAGGAAGTTAGTCTTCTAACTGCTGTTTCCCCTTAACATTCAAAACATTTTCTCAGACAGATGAGATCTGTGTTGTTATACCACGCAAGTAATTCGTTGATAACTATAATGAGTGACTCTCTTCCTTTTTAAGTTCTCAGAAATAATATTATATATTATTCTTAGAACTTCTTAATAGAATAATTTATTATTATTACTATTGACCATATGATTGATATGATAATAATATAAAACTATTATTATATTTCCTTTCCCTAAATTTAATTGCAGAAGAAATAGAGACATAATTCTTTGCCTAGTAAATGATACAATCTTTATTTACTACAGCTGATGCTGCAGAGCTTCAAGACTTGGATGCCAAATGTTTTGATGTTTTGATAAAAACCTGACTGACTTTCGAAAACGAGTTGTTGAAAATATACAGTAAAAAATGTTCAGACACAGCACTGTACTGCAGTTACAACAGTAGCATGTTAAAACATAGCTATGTTCTGTTTTCAACCTCTCAACAGATCACTGTCCTGTCGCTGTAGAACACTGTGTGGAAATGTATATACAATTCTATGGAAAACAGAAGAGCTATTGATTTTTAGATGTTTTTATGATATTTTCAGTGGTATTTTAATTTTGCAGCAGATTTGTGGCACTTTGCATTTTGTGTGCAATTTGTGTGTAGCAAATATAACCTCTGTAGCTGAGGAAAGCAAAACGATAAACATGGAATTATGCATTGGAAAACAGACAATCAATTAATCGAACTTAGAATATAGCATCAATTATAGTACAGCAAATTCACACCACATACAGTATATATATATATATACATATATATATATATATATATATGTGTGTGTGTGTGTGTATGAGAGAGAGAGAGACTGGCCTTGCTCTCATACATATTTGAAGAAAGTTTAAAGTGATGTGATTGAAAACACTGATGCAATGCAGGACTATATCAAAGTGAATGAGAGGTCTGTCATTCTATTTGACGAAGGAACAAACTGTTTTCATGAGTTGTCAAAGTCAGATGAGAAATGCATCAACACAGTGAGAAAACGTCTTTAGTAGCGAACTACGTGTGGATACAAAGGAAGCTTGTACAGATACAATGAAAAATGCCAATTTGTGTGGGATGATGAACTGTTTTGAGAACTGCAGTAAGATTTGTGAGAATTACGTTTCTGATGTGAGAAATGCATCAAAGCGATTGAGAAAAACTAATTTAGCTCAGTTGTGGAGCTGAGACACACTTTGACTGGAAAATGGTTAATGTTATATTTGGGATTTAAGATAAGTGGACAGCATTGCCAAGTATTGAGAATATTGACAATTTCTCTCATGGGATCAATAAAGTCTATCTATCTATTGCTATCCATCGTGTGTAATTTTAACACCGTAATGTGACAGCACCTCTGCTTGGTTTCCCTACAGCTGCACATGTTTAGGAGTGTAGTGAGCAGCATGGGACTCACCTGGGCCAGGTGTGCCTAACCACTTTGGCCCAAGAAACAAGTCTAGTTGTTCACACGTGTGTTGCCCTCTTGATCCTTGAGCAACACACTGTTCATATTACTAAAGTTACCACAGTGAGGTTGACCCCAAACTGATTTGTCCTTGTTTAAGACATTTCACAACTTTTTCACAAGTCACTTCTGTTATTTTTGGTTGGAGATGAATCATGAGTCATGTCCAAATTTGTCAATTAAAGTACAGCAACAAACTGTGAATAGTGTAACTTACAGCCAGTTATTCCATGAAGCTACACAGGGTTTTACGTTTGGTCACAAGATGGCAACATTCAGCTGCCAGTTTTATTCCCTTTTTATGTCTAATAAGTTCAAGCAAAGTTACACTTCACATTATTTAATAGATTTAGTCAGGGTTTGAATTACGGGGGGATTGAAGGGGTATGACCCTGCTGATTAAGACTTGGACCCCTCAAAAGGGGTAAAAACAGCAGTTCGACACATTTATATATCCTTGTTATTATTACACATTACAATAAATTTCCCATATTCATGCCTTGAAGAAGACACCCCTGAAGTGGGCCATACCATTTCTTTACCCTGATGTTAGTTGAAGGTCTCGTCCACCTGCCTCACTCCATCAGTAGATCTCACTTCCTCAAGACTGTACTCCCATACGTTGCTAAGAACACTGTAATGTAAAAAGCTGAAGCTAACTACCTAGCTTGTTTAATACACTCTATTTTCTTACCTTCTGCGTTTCTGAATTAGATTTTGTCAAGTATCTACGGATGAACGCTAATTTTTAAGCCTTAAGTTGCAGTTTAGCTAACTTATGTTAGCTAGTGTCTAACTTTAGCCTTAAGTTACAGTTTAGCTAACTAATGTTAGCTGGTGTCTAACTTTAGCCTCAAGTTACAGTTTAGTTAACTAATGTTAGCTGGTGTCTAACTTTAGCCTCAAGTTACAGTTTAGCTAACTAATGTAAACTGGTGTCTAACTTTAGCCTTAAGTTGCAGTTTAGCTAACTTATGTTAGCTAGTGTCTAACTTTAGCCTTAAGTTACAGTTTAGCTAACTAATGTTAGCTGGTGTCTAACTTTAGCCTCAAGTTACAGTTTAGTTAACTAATGTTAGCTGGTGTCTAACTTTAGCCTCAAGTTACAGTTTAGCTAACTAATGTAAACTGGTGTCTAACTTTAGCCTTAAGTTACAGTTTAGCTAACTAATGTTAGCTGGTGTCTAACTTTAGCCTTAAGTTGCAGTTTAGCTAACTAATGTAAACTGGTGTCTAACTTTAGCCTTAAGTTGCAGTTTAGCTAACTAATGTAAGCTGGTGTCTAACTTTAGCCCTAAGTTATAGTTTAGCTAGCTAATGTAAGCTAGTGGCTAACTTTAGCCTTACGTTACAGTTTAGCTAACTAATGTTAGCTACTGTCTAACTTTAGTCTTAAGTTACAGTTTAGCTAACTAATGTTTGCTAGCTGATAGCGTGCCTTTTCATTTCCAATGTTAGCTTGTCATTTCATTACCAAAAACATGTCATTGATGATGATATGATCTAATGTTAGCAAACACTGGTGCGCAGTCATGAGCAGTGAGACAATGGAGGATTAGTTGTTGTAGAGAAACGTTTTAACATCAATATAGAAATTTCATGTTACAGTTTTTGTCACAATCCATTCCAGTCTCCTGCCTGTTTTTCCCATTCACCTGCACCCAGTAATTTTCTCCCACTTTCCACACCTGCTTCACATCAGTAATCAACCCTGGATATAAGCACCCACCTCTTGACACTCTTTGCCAGATTGTTCTTCGCGTCATGCAAGTCTTTCCAGCACTTTTTCCCGGACTGATCTCCCGTTGCCGACTCTGCCTGTCTCTGACCTGCTCGTCTGTCTCAGCCCCGGTAATCACCTCTGCCTTTCGTCCCCGACCACGAGTTCTGCCTGAGCGTCTTTGGTGTCTGTCTGCCTGTTTCCCTGTCCCTGCTCACCTGTCCCCCGGATCTACTCGGCATTCCTCCACGCTTCCTGCTGGTATCCGCTCTCCTGCCATCCTGAGCTTCACCACTGCTGTGAGTACCTGGCGCTCCATTGTGAACGGTGCTGTTCCCTGGTCCCGGTTCTGCCTCTCTGAACCGTGCTCCCCGCCACAGACTCTCCCCCTGAACTCCGGACTCGTTTCCTCCTGCTCGTTTGCCATAGTACTTGCTGTGAAGTTCTCAATAAAGATAATTACAAATTATCCCTTGCCGTTGTGCTGCATTTGGGTCCTACACGAGCCCGTTTCAGTTTTTCTCAATCCCTTTTGATGCAATTCTCAAATCAGAGACGTTTCCTCATTGTTTTGATGCATTTCTCATCTGTCTTTGGCAACTCATGGAAATCATATGTATGAGAGAGCAAGCTCAGTCTCTCTCACACACACACACAAAGTATATATTTATAGTATATACTGTATGTGATGCGAATCTCTGGAGAAAAGGTTTAATTCACTGGTGTCAATGTTTAAGTGATTGACTGACTTTGCATGTTTCGACAGGTGAACAATGTTTTGATTGTTTTAGAGGCTTTTGCACAGGTGATTTAGTGTTATGAGAAATGCATGAACTGTTTTGAGAACTGCATTAAGAGTTGTGAGAATGATGTGCCTGATGAGTGAATTGCATCAAAGCAGTCTTTTATGTGGCTGTGGTGGTTCAGTTAGTCTTTTACCTTTTTTGATATTAGCTTTTTAAGAGGCACCCTCTTTGTTTTCACTCAGGAGTTTTCTGTTTATTTTGGTGCTATACAAATAAAATTGAACTGGGTTGAGCCTATTTGGGTAATTGAACAAAATTTTAAAATGTGTGCTGAAGGCTAAGTAGTTTTTAAGTAGTAAGTTGAGGTACTTGTACTTTACTATAGTATTTCCATGTTAAACTACTTTATACTTCCACTCCACTACACCTCAGAAGGAAATATTGTATGTTTTACTCTACTAAATTTATTTGACAGCTTTAGTTAAACAAGTAAAACACTGTAAGGACTGCATTACTGTTTTATACTGCACTGAAGCTTTAATGTGGTCTCGCACTTTACTTAAAAGTGACTACACTCAGCAGAGTATGATCACTATCCTCTGAACTGTTTGTCATATGGTTGAGCACCCACTCATCCCCCACACCTTTCTGACAACATTTCTCTTTAAGTCTTACTTGCAGGTTGGCACCATTAACAAATAAGCTTTGGTTACAATATATAATGTTGGTCAATAAGAATAACAGAGGAAGACAGGGGCACAGAGAAACCAAGAACGTGCATAGTTTAAACCAAGAATAGCACAGTTATGAGTTCTATAGAAAAACATGCCTCTCTTCCTTAGAAATACAGATCGCATAAACAGGAACCTCTTCCACGTCATATCTGGTTACACTTGTTACACAAAATTACAGACCCTGGCAGAAGACACATGTCCATTTTGTGGTCCACCAGCTGTCAAAGGTAAAGTTTGTTGTATTACTTATATCCATCAATGTTTAACCGTATACATTAAAACTGTAAAGGTGTTGATACATAACAAGGGGACTGGACTGTAGGTGTACAGTAATCTACAGTTGTATTTAGTCTGTTTTTACCCTCTCTTGCCTTGAGTCTAATGGCTAGTGTTGGCTTCATGGTGTGGAAAGGTAGCTATCAGTTCAGTCAGTATTTATTTACATATCTGACCATTTTATTGCATCATAATTCAGATGCTCTACAAAGAATCTCTGTCTATGTTGTATTACAGGTATCTGGTCATCGCCTGGCCGCTGTGGTACCTTTTCAGACGAACATCTGTAGTGGTCTTTTTTCGTGGTCTGGACCTTTCCTCTTGTCTCCTTCCTCTGTGTCTTTTGCAGTATTTCGATTAAGGGTAAAGGAATAATCTTTAGAGTCTTCACAAAAACAAGGACAACATGATCAAAGTTGCTGTGAGCTCACAGTACCAGTTGAAGGATGTAAGCATCTCACCTTTTGAATTAATTCAAGTATGCATGCAGCATTATCTTGGGACAGAAGATTGAAGTTGTAGTGAGTAGGAAAGACTGCAGCGAGTGTGGTCAGCTGACTGGGTGACCTCACAAAGGTCATGCCCATCAGTGCCGATCATGAATTGATGAATACAGCTTCCTGTTTCACTTGAAATTTGACAAAAAAAAAAACCGCATTGACGTTGTCACACTGCAAATGATATGTACATGGTAAACTGAAATCCTTCTACCCATTCACAGATGAGTCCAGTTCTTTTTCCTCTATACATTATAAGGTGTTATGATACAGAGCTGAACCGTGTTGAACAGCCACATTATTTCTGCTCTGTTCAGTGTAATAATAGTGGAAGTAACATGATGACAGTTTAGCTAGCTGGCTAACATTAGCAAACAAGCTCCCGGTCAGTTCAGTCCCGACAGTAAAGTAACGTTATCTAAATAAAATCAGCAGCGTCCTTTGGAGACGAGCAGTTAGCAGATGCTAACACAAAGTAAAGTGAAGATGAAACTCTCCCTGTAGTTTGGAGGATCAGAGTCCAGCTCCTCTCTCTGTCACACGGTGAAACTGCCAGTGAAACGGGTGATAGACAGTTACCATCACAGTGTTACCGACGTTTTCAGATCACGACAGAAGGATTTTCTACCACTTAGCACCTGTACAGCTGTACATCGAAGTAGCTAACGTTAGTTGAAAGTACACACTGTTAGCTTGTGTTTGTCAGCTCAGACTCTGATCTCAAATGACTTAAACTTAATTCGAGTCCAATGCTCTTTACATTCACCCTGAATACAGTTCATTTTAGCGAAATAATCCCAAACATAAAGATAAGCTTAAAGTAGCTTAAAGACTAACATTACAAGTAAAATAACTTGTCTTGTTTAATGGCATTCTACTAACTAGATAATCAATACAGCCTGATTGGAAATGTGATGTATTTTGCCTATGCTAACAAGCAGGACAAAAAGGCTCTCACCTGTTCATTTGAAGGATGAAGATGGGTGAAAAAAATCAAACTGCATTGTCCAGTCAAACGTGTCTCACTCCCTTTTCCCAAAATGCATTGCAAAACATACTGTAAATATGTTTTCTTTCCTCCAAGCAATAATACTGTAAAATGCTGTTTTAATACTGGGATTTGTTACAGTTACAGTACTGCATTTCACATCACTAGACTGTGGATACAGAGGAGAAAACAGCAGACTCTGGTGAAAGAAGCACATCCAGATTGTGTAAAACTGTAAAGGTGTTGATACATAACAAGGGGACTGGACTGTAGGTGTACAGTAATCTACAGTTGTATTTAGTCTCTGTTTTTACCCTCTCTTGCCTTAAATAGCAGTAACTTGACATTTGTGCTAAAATGCTGTATTATTCAACTCTATTATTTAACTCTGCTGCATGATAGGTCAAGGAGCAAAACCCAAGGATTTGATTATTAGAAGAATCGATTATATTATTTACGTTTTTGGTCTGATGGCGAGTGTTGGCTTCATGGTGTGGAAAGGTAGCTATCAGTCCAGTCAGTATTTATTCACATATCTGACCATTTTATTGCATCATAATTCAGACACTCCACAAAGAATCTGTGTGTCTATGTTGTATCACAGGTATCTGGTCATCACCTGGCCGCTGTGGTACCGCTTCAGACGAACCATCAAGACCTCTGGTCTGTGTCGTGGTCTGGACCCTTTCTCTTTTCTTTTTTGTATTTGTCCATTTCTTGCAATATTCTCAGGTGACACAAACCATCTTTGCAGTCTTCCTCCTCCTTCCCTTCCCTCTGCTCATATTCTTCCTGCGTGGGACCGTTAAAGCCCTGTCTGCAGCCATTAGTGTCCCTGCTGATGAAAAACGACGAATTGTTGCAGTTTTGATTCTGGTTCTGCTTATTTACACACTGTTGTTCCTGCCCACCATCATTTGGTTCCTTGTAAAAGAAGCCGAATATAACGATGCCCTCGCACATGTGTCTTTCATGTTTGTAAGGTTCAGTCCTCTTGCAGACGTGTTCCTGTATGTTTTCAGTAGGAAAGGAGCTGTAGACAAGCTGTTGGCCTCTCGGTGTCGTTGCAGGATGGACAGCGATGATAGAAACAGACCAACAGCATGAATGATGACAACTTATACACAGTCGCTCCATGTAGGCAGAGAAAGAGAGAAAAACAGAAGAAGAAATGGAGGAAATAGAGACAAGACAGATACTGTCGTCTTCTCACATGATTTCCTACAAGACATCTAACTGTAGGTTCACTTGCTGCGGTGCACTGTGAAAGCTTCAAGACATGTACATAAAATGTTCTATAAAAAGTTCATGTATATCATTATTACACTTTAATCACAAAAACAAACCTTATATTATTTGAAGATAATCAGCAGCATGATCACTCTGCCAATATAACCACATCTCTCTCATTCTTAGATCTTTATTTGGTCTGTTTTCTGCAAGTTTGACTTTTTCCTGCTTATAAATAGTGTCTAACCACAACTGTATTTTTGTTGTTGTTGTATTTTGTAAATTATTTTATAGTAAAGTAAGTTTTTGTGGTTTGTTGTAAATTTATTTTTCAATAAAGTAAATCCTGCTTGTTTACCTTTATTCAATGTCAATTTTCTGTTTACATCACATATAGTAAATTGTTTTGCAGGTCTCACAGTTTGAACTAATATAAACTAACTAATGGCGTCACTACACTCAGAGCAGAGTATGATCACTATCATCTGAACTTTCTGTCAGATGGTTGAGCACCCACTCATCCCCCACACCTTTCTGACAACATTTCTCCTTAAATCTTACTAACAGGTTGTATTCAAGGAACCATTAAAAAATAAGCTTTGGTTTTACATTTTCAATAAAAAGAAAAGAAAAGAGGAAGAAACAGTCACAGAGAAGTCATGCATCTGCATATTAATAGAAAGAATGACACAGCAATGAATTTTGTAGAAAACCACATCTTCCTTAGAGAGAGAGATCACATCATCATGAACCTCCTTCGCTTCATATCTTGCTACATTACTGCATTTCACATCACTAGACTGTGGATACAGAGGAGAAAACAGCAGACTCTGGTGAAAGAAGCACATCCAGATTGTGGTCCACCAGCTTTCAAAGGTAAAGTTTGTGTTACATTACTGCTCTTAATCAATGTTTAACCTAATACTTAAAAGTGTAAAGGTGTTGATACATAACAAGGGGACTGGACTGTAGGTGTACAGTAATCTACAGTTGTATTTAGTCTCTGTTTTTACCCTCTCTTGCCTTAAATACCAGTAACTTGAGATTTGTGCTAAAATGCTGGATCACTAAGATTTATCCTGAACTATAGTTGTACTGTATTTGTGTGAACAGCACTTCACAGCTTTAGTATTATCACTGAACAATGTGAGGTAGATGTTAAAAAACTTGCTGATCTCTCAAACAACAGGTTTCACAGTAAAGAATGGAAGATTCCTTCATTAACATCACCTCACAGAACAGAAGCTACGATGACAGCACAACCATCTACTTTAATACAGAACAAAAAATCATGGATGTCGTGACATACATTATCATTTGTATCGGCCTTCCATTGACCCTAGTGGCCATCCATGGAGTTTGTTCTCTGGTGAGTACATGATGACTAAGAAAGTAGGAACCGATAAGAGTTTGATGAAAAATACATCTGACTGCAAATGTTGAGCAGAGTAAGATGACAACGTTTCATCAGCAAAGATCATGATTTTTTCTACCAACGTTTTCCTGCAGGTCAGAAACGATCACGTAGCTCCGATCTACATCATCAACCTTCTGATTTGTGACCTCATTCAACTCTGCTGCATGATCGTTGAAGTGGTACAACCTGAGGATTCGATCATCGCAATAATCTTCCATGTTATTTACCTTTTTGGTCTGATGGCGAGTGTTGGCTTCATGATGTGTGTCGCCATGGAAAGGTAGCTATCAGTTTATTCAGTATTTGTGTAGCTACTTACATGTCTGACCTTTTTATATACAGTGGATATAAAAAGTGTACGCACCCTTTTCAAATGCCAGGTTTTTGTCATGTAAAAAAATTACATCAAGATAAATAATTTCACAATATTTTCCACCTTTAATGTGACTTATAACCTGTACAACGCAATTAAAAAACAAACAGAAATCTTTCAGGGAGGTAAAGTAAAAATAAACAACTGAGATAATGTGGTTGCATAAGTGTGCACACCCTTTTATAACTGGGGATGTGGCTGTGTTCAGATTTAACCAATTACATTCAAACTCATGTTAAATTGGAGTCAGCACACACCTGTCACCAAATAAAGTGCCTGTGATCAACCCCAAATAAAGTTTAGCTGTTCTAGTAGGCTTTTCCTTACATTTTTGTAGCCACATCTTCCAGCACAAGCCATGGTCCGCAGAGAGCTTCCAAAGCATCAGAGGGATCTCATTATTCAAAGATATCAGTCAGGTGAAGGCTACAAAAGAATTTCCAAGGAATTAAATATACCATGGAACACAGTGAAGACCGTCATCATCAAGTGGAGAAAATATGGCACAACAGTGACATTACCAAGAACAGGACGTCCTTCCAAAATTGATGATAAGACGAGAAGAAAACTGGTCAGGGAGGCTGCCAAGAGGCCGACAGCAACACTGAAGGAGCTGCAGGAATTTCTGGCAAGTACTGGCTGTGTAGTACATGTGACAACAATCTCCCGTCTTCTTCATATGTCTGGGCTATGGGGTAGGGTGGCAAGACGGAAGCCTTATCTTACAAAGAAAAACATCAAAGCCCGGCTTAATTTTGCAAAAAGACATCTGAAATCTCCCAAACGCATGTGGGAAAATGTGTTATGGTCTGATGAAACCAAGGTTGAACTTTTTGGACGTAATTCCAAAAGGTATATTTGGTGCAAAAACAACACTGCTCATCACCAAAAGAACACCATACCTACAGTGAAGTATGGTGGTGGCAGCATCATGCTTTGGGGCTGTTTTTCCTCAGCTGGAACTAGGGCCTTAGTCAGGGTGGAGGGAATTATGAACAGTTCCAAATACCAGTCAGTGTTGGCACAAAACCTTCGGCCTTCTGTTAGAAAGCTGAAGATGAAGAGGAACTTCATCTTTCAGCACGACAATGACCCAAAGCACACATCTAAATCAACCAAAGAATGGCTTCACTGGAATAAGATTGAGGCTTTGGAATGGCCCAGCCAGAGTCCAGACCTGAATCCCATCGAACATCTGTGGGGTGATCTGAAGAGGGCTGTGCACAGGAGATGCCCTCGCAATCTGTCAGATTTGGAGCAGTTTTGCAAAGAAGAGTGGGCAAATATTGCCACATCAAGATGTGCCACGCTGATAGGCTCCTACCCAAAAAGACTGAGTGCTGTAATAAAAGCCAAAGGTGCTGCAACAAAGTATTAGTTTAAGGGTGTGCATATTTATGCAACCACGTTCTTTTAAGTTTTTTATTTTATATTTTTCCCCTTTAAAGGTTTCAGTTTGTTTTTCAATTGCATTGTACAGGTTATAGGTCACATTAAAGGTGGAAAAAGTTGTGAAATTATTTGTCTTGCTGTCATTTTTTTACATCACGAAAACCTGGCATTTGAACAGGGGTGTGTAGACTTTTTATATCCACTGTATGTATACTTTATATAGTGTTTGTATTATATATAATATAATTCAGATGCTCTACAAAGAATCTGTGTGTCTATGTTGTATCACAGGTATCTGGTCATCGCCTGGCCGCTGTTGTACCGCTTCAGACAAACCATCAAGACCTCTGTAGTGGTCTGTGTCGTGGTCTGGACCCTTTCTCTATTCTATCCCCTCTCTTTCTATTTCTGGAAGGATTTTGGAGTGACACAAACCATCTTTGCAGTCTTCTTCCTCCTTCCCTTCCCTCTGTTCATATTCTTCCTGGGTGGGACCGTTAAAGCCCTGTCTGCAGCCATTAGTGTCCCTGCTGATGAAAAACGCCGAATTGTGGCCATTTTGATTCTGGTTTTGCTTATTTACACACTGTTGTTTCTGCCCACCATCATTTGGTTCACATTACATAAAATTAAATATAACATTACCCTCAGACATGTGTCTCACACTTTCATAAAGTTCAGTCCTCTTGCAGACGTGTTCCTGTATGTTTTCAGTAGGAAAGGAGCTGTAGACAAGCTGTTGGCCTCTCTGTGTCGTTGCAGGATGGACAGCGATGATAGAAACAGACCAATAGCATGAATGATGACAACTTATACACAGTCGCTCCATGTAGGCAGAGAAAGAGAGAAAAACAGAAGAAGAAATGGAGGAAATAGAGACAAGACAGATACTGTCGTCTTCTCACTTGATTTCCTACAAGACATCTAACTGTAGGTTCACTTGCTGCGGTGCACTGTGAAAGCTTCAGGACATGTACATAAAATGTTCTATAAAAAGTTCATGTCTATCATTATTACACTTTAATCACAAAAACAAACCTTATATTATTTTAATAGCTGAGATAATCAGCACATACCATGTTTATCTGTATTCAATACCATATACAAATACATACTGTATGTCTGTGTGTGTTTGATATGAAATTGTAAAATTTTTTTTTAAATTGAATTAAAAATCTGTTTCTAGATGAAAAAAAAATAACTGACTCAATTAAATTAATTAAAACCTGACACATAAAGTTGAAACAGTTTCTGTTGTATAAGAAATCTCAACTACCTGTGACTGATATGAAAAGCAGCGCTGTGAATGATGTGCAGTTAAGATTTCATTTGGTGTCAAGACTTACTTTGATGTTTTCAATAGTAATTTGACTAAAGTAAAATTGTGCAAAATAGCTTTACAATGTATGATATGGAACTAGTGTTCAAAAGATGTTTAAAAAGTAATATAGAAATGATAAAAATGTTTTTAAAAATATGTTTTAACAATTAAGACATAATGGTGTACCAAAAGAAGGAGGGGGGGGGGGGGTGTGACCCAACTAGACGAGCAATCCATATGTGTCTAAATACTCAAGGAATAACAAGAGCGACTACCCGCGGTAAGGCCAATGTGCCCGCGCCACGGTTTGCATTTTTATATGTCGGCCGACGAAGGAGTGAGGGCGGGAACTAGGCTTTAAACAGGTCCTGATTTACTCCTATAATATAATAAGTCAAGGTGGGCATTGGACCATAAACTAATTTCCAAATGCATGCCGATTCATGTTACTGTTGAAGTGACGGATCCGGCCCTAGATTGCAGTTTTCCACATAGGCCCCATTTTCCGAATTAATGAATATCAAAACAAATGATCCCCAAAATGATTCAGGAAAGAAAAATTGATGCATGATGGAAGGCTGGTTTTCCAGAAGATGCGGAAAGGACGAATATAACTTTTTGTGCTTCAAGGAGAAAAACACAGTATGTTTTTTGTGTTATTGAAGGCAGTGGCGGTTTTGTCCAAAGAGTACAATCTACGTCGGCATTTTTGACACAAGATACAGAAACACGGAGCTAAAGTATGCACAAAGTGGCCTTACAAGAAAAACACAAATGGTTGAATGAAATTATAAAGCCAATTGCGATCAACAAGCAGGATGTGGGTTTCAGAAGAGCACAACCAAAAACTATTGCGGCCAGAAATGGAAAGCTAGCTTTATTGTGGCTGAAAGAATGCCCGGCTGTCAAAGTCTTTTTCAGAGGGTGCATTTTTTTGGTTTGAAGCAGTGCCTGCTGAAGGTCTGTGAGCAGGTGTGCATTTATACTGCCTCAAAGTTACATCTGGCCCTTTGAGGGCAACCATTATGCTGATGTGGCCCTCGGTGAAAATGAGTTTGACACCCCTGAACTAGATGTTCTCTGAGGGGAGGCTCACTTTCACAGACTTGGAAAGCCTTTGTTTTAGAGGACAAGTTAATATCAAATAATATGTTTGTACAAATCCGTCTGTTACTTCAGCACCAAGGACAGCGTCATGGTGTCATCAGTACTCAGCACAGTGAGGTTGTGACACCTACTGGAACATGAGCTCATACACATGTCTATGAATAACCTGGAAAAACCTGTCAAATTATCAGAAGAGAAGAGTCTTCAAGAACAACTATTGAACAACTATTAAAACGTTAATGAGAGAACAATAAAAGAAAACAAACCCTAAAGACTTGTGTTAAGATTCTCTCTGTGTTAAACATGTAAATAATATCTGGAGTCTTTCTGTGAAGAAGAGAAGAAGAGATACTTCTTTTTTTTCTGTACCTACATGCAGGGCAGATATTCTGGATATCACAGAACAGTATTGTATGTTCAGGATGATTCAGAATATGATACTGGAAATACAGATAGCTACCTTTCCAGCGCGACACACATCCTGAAGCAAAGACCGGCCATCACACCACAGAAGAAAAAAACAGAAGAGACATATAAACAACATACAGTGGGCAATTAAATTAATAAACAATATTACATAATTATCCTATGTGCCACACAGGCATCAAAGTAATTACTTAATTTTAATTCTTCAAATCATTCACAGAGAGACAGACACATGAATATGAGTCATTCTTTACGTACCAGGCAAAACAGACAACAGAAGACCAGTAGAGTTAAGGGAATGCCGATGTTACGTCAGAGACATTAGTGGGGTATTCAAACGTCATCTTACGGCTGGTTTCCTGTGAAACAAATTCCCATAAATAAAGTACACACACCATGTAAGACATCACACACAGAGGAACAGACACTGTTTTTTGGAGCCTTCTGTTCGAACTGGGCTTTAATGTGGAATTATGGATGAGCAAGATGAAGAGGAGGCAAAATGTCCAAACAATATTTCAAAGTAAAGAGCTCCAACTCTGCTGCATAAATAGCCTTGTGAGATCCAGTGGATATTG
>NW_019174375.1:607453-629680 GCF_002260705.1 Seriola dumerili | reverse complement strand
GAGAACTAAGGATGTCCATGCAGTCTCCCTTCTCCACAACCAGATGAATGGAAACAAATGGGCTGCTCTGTCCATGAGGTCCTCCTTCTGTTGGCACAGATCACTCAGTTTTCACAGTGTGGAAACCTTTCAAATGACAATAAAACACAAACACTTGAGTTAAGATGCGGTGGATCATAGTCAGAAATATCTATCAGCTGTCAGGATAGGTGCGTGAATGTCTGCTTCAGTTGAGGACTGGTTTGAGTATTAAATCAACAATCTTCTATATGACAAATATTTGTCTATACATTTTGTATACGTCACGTTATCTTAACTTGAACTATCACGACGTCTGGATGGACAGTGTATTAACTAACATTAACGCTGCGCATTACACTAACGCAGATCAATTAAACTGGGTCACGTGCGAGAAACACAAACCAAACTTTGTTAGATTAACGTCGATTAAATTCACTTTTTTATTGGATTTTGACTGAACACCTCCACGGGCTAACCCAGGTTGACACAGGTTATCAGCTAACACTAGCACTAGCTGGCTAGCTTGGTTAGCACTCTGCATTTTCACCTGAACTGTGATATTAACAGGGAGGCTAATTTTGGCTAGCAAAACATAGTCTTAATACAAACACATGGAGATTTCCAACATGTGATCTGCTGGGATTGTAAACTAACAGCATGTCTGAGCTGTACTGTGAAGCAACAACAGTCTCTGACTGATGCAGTTGTTCATTTTTCCATCCAGTGCACACATTGTTTAAATAGCCAGTTGTTTAAATTGACCAACAGAAACCTGGTCTTAAGTAAATGGCACAATATTTGGCCATTATTTTAAGGGCACATTGTCAGTATGCTCCTACATAGGTGGGTGCACAGCGTGTCTGTTTAACACAAGCAGAGTTGTGAAGATGAGCTTCAGGTGTTTGATGTTTAGTCCGGTGGAACATTAGGATGCAGCCACAGAAGGTCAGATCATTCTTTGTCCTTACAGATCATTTAAATAACATTTGTTTAAGCTTTATTAAAGTAATGGTAAACAAAAAATAATTAAATAATACTTTTTAAGGACTTGACAGTAAATCTTAGTGTCTCCTGTTATTTCTTTTCTCCCCAGATGCTCCAAGGATCGAGCTGATTACTGGCAGTTTGAAGGTGGATTTTTCTTCATCTGCTCCGTTGCACCGTCACTTCTGGTAAAGATTCATTGACCTTTGTGGTATGTTTTGATTTGACTTATTAATACACTGTATAGTTGGGATTCTGACATAAAAGATAGTATAATGTTTGTCCACATATGTTGTCAGAACTATATGGAGAATACTGTGGAAAACAAGATGAAACTGAATTGGAAGATACAAGCTAAAAAACAAAAGACAGCACCCCCTCAGCTCCACAGCCCCCCCTCTTTCAGAGGTGACATCATCACCTCCTCATTATAGGAACCTTAACAGGCAAGATAGACCAATGGAGAAATGCCAGTTTTAGTTGTTCAGATCATCCCGGGGCTCTGAAGAACTATTTGTGAATAATTGGTTGATATTATAAATTTACATCTGAATATATTAAATAAAAGTGTTATAAAGTCAATAGTGGTGTGTATGTTATTTGTAATTAAGTTTCCAACCCCACTTTAGTTGAAAGACTACATACAGAGACTTAACAGTTTAATTTGCATTTCTTCAGTATATTATATTTTTTGAGAAATGTAAGAAAACTAATCTGAATCTGAATCATTAAATATTGTATTTAGATTGTGCTTCTACAGGTTTTTAACATTACTTTACAAACTTAAAGATTAAATGTTAAAACAAATACTGCAAGTTGAAGTTTGAGATGATTTTAATCTGTTTTACACAGTATTTCTTACTTTCTTACTACTACTGTCTTCCAAAACAAAAGGTTTACTTTCCAATATTAAACATGTGTTAATATTTCCTTGATTGACACTTAATTTTATTATTAGGAAAAAGTTTCTCTGCAGAAATTTGAGTGGATTCACTTTATTAAAGGAGTTTGATGATAATAAATTAGGAAAAAGTCTGTAAAATAACAATTTTTCGCTGTATAATTATTAATGAAACTTTCCGTATATTTATTGTTTTTACACTTTATTAGAATTAGGACCTTTTACTTTAATTTTACGGTTTTTGTTTGGCAGCTGCTGCTGCCCGTCATGATTTATTTTACAGTGTATAGTTCAGGATAAATCTTAGTGATCCAGCATTTTAGCACAAATCTCAAGTTACTGGTATTTAAGGCAAGAGAGGGTAAAAACAGAGACTAAATACAACTGTAGATTACTGTACACCTACAGTCCAGTCCCCTTGTTATGTATCAACACCTTTACACTTTTAATGTTTTAGATTAAACATTGATTAAGAGAAGTAATGTAACACAAACTTTACCTTTGAAAGCTGGTGGACCACAATCTGGATGTGCTTCTTTCACCAGAGTCTGCTGTTTTCTCCTCTGTATCCACAGTCTAGTGATGTGAAATGCAGTAATGTAGCAAGATATGAAATGAGGGAGGTTCAGGATGATGTGATCTTTGTCTCTAAGGAAGATGTGTTTTTTTACAAAATTCATTGCTGTGTCATTCTTTCTATTAATATGCAGATGCATGACTTCTCTGTGTCTGTTTCTTCCTCTTTTCTTTTTATTGAAAATGTAAAACCGAAACTTGTTTTCTAATGGTTCCTTGAATACAACCTGTAAGTAAGATTTTGTCAGGCCTGGACTGTAAAGAGGACTCAGATGCAGAGTATCCACTAAGGTAGACTTTATTAATATTCCAATCAGCTGTGAGTGACAAAAATAAACCAGCTATGGAATTTATACTAAAAAGTCAAGACTAAACTATTCAGGGAAAAAATCTAATAAACAAAAACCACTCCAAATGGAGGGACAAAACTGCAGAAACAAAAAGGAATAAACCAATTTTAACATCTACCTCACATTGTTCAGTGATAATACTAAACGCTGTGAAGTGCTGTTCACACAAATACAGTACAACCAGGAAGACAGAAAGGGTTTTCTATTCATTGCTGTGAGTGTCATCCTTTCTATGAACTATACAGGTGCATGGCTTCGCTGTTTCTGTGTTTTCCTCTGTTATTTTTACTGAAAGTACACATTAACTTGATTTAACAGAGTTAAACCGAAGCTTATTTTCTATGGTGCCCTGAATAAGACACGTAATTCGTCAGATAGGTTGTTGTCCCTGAGGACAGTTTTTTATTACTGAATGTATGTTTGGAAAAGCAGATATTGATTTACCTTTATTTGTGAGGTTTTAATTGAGTTTTTTTCATAGAATTTCTAGAAAATTAACAATTTCATATAATGTGATTATATATATGTGTATTTATATGTATGTATATGTATGTATATATTTATATATATGTACATATACAAATGCTAAAATCTGTATAGAATTCATTGTTGTGTCATTCTTGCTATAACTATGCAGATCCATGACTTCTCTGTGTCCGTGTCTTCCTGTTATTTTTTATTGAAAACGTAAAACCAAATCTTGTTTTTTAATGGTTCCTTGAATACAACCTGCAAGTAAGATTTAAGGAGAAATGTTGTCAGAAAGGTGTGGGGGATGAGTGGGTGCTCAACCATCTGACAAAGTTCAGATGATACTGATCATACTCTGCTCTGAGTGTAGTGACGCCATTAGTTAGTTTATATTAGTTCAAACTGTGAGACCTGCAAAACAATTCACTATATGTGTTGTAAACAGAAAACTGACATTGAATAAAGCTAAACAAGCAGTATATTGTTTTTTCAAAAACTTGCTTATTTTATTAAAAAATAAATTTACAAATATACAAAGTTATACAAAGAAACTGTTGTGGTTAGACACTATTTATAACCAGGAAAAAGTAAAACTTGAAGAAAATAGACAAAATAAAGATCTAAGAATGAGAGAGATGTGGTTATATTGGCAGAGTGATCATGCTGCTGATTATCTTCAAATATAAGGTTTGTTTTTGTGATTAAAGTGTAATAATGATATACATGAACTTTTTATAGAACATTTTATGTACATGTCTTGAAGCTTTCACAGTGCACCGCAGCAAGTGAACCTACAGTTAGATGTCTTGTAGGAAATCATGTGAGAAGACGACAGTATCTGTTTGATCTCTATTTCCTCTTCTGTTTTTCTTTCTTTCTCTGCCTGCATGGAGCGACTGTGTATAAGTTGTCATCATTCATGTCGTTGATCTGTTGCTATCATCGCTGTCCATCCTGCAACGACACAGAGAGGCCAACAGCTTGTCTACAGCTCCTTTCCTACTGAAAACATACAGGAACACGTCTGCAAGAGGACTCAACCTTATGAAAGTGTAGGACACATGTCTGAATGTAATGTTATTTTTGACACTTTCTAACATCAACCAAATGATGGTGGGCAAGAACAACAGTGTGTAAATAAGCAGAACCAGAATCAAAACTGCAACAATTCGTCGTTTTTCATCAGCAGGGACACTAATGGCTGCAGACAGGGCTTTAACGGTCCCATGCAGGAAGAATATGAGCAGAGGGAAGGGAAGGAGGAGGAAGACTGCAAAGATGGTTTGTGTCACCTGAGAATATTGCAAGAAATGGACAAATACAAAAAAGTATAGAAGTGGTTCCCACGGTATACCACGACACAGACCACTACAGAGGCCTTGATGGTTCGTCTGAAGCGGTACCACAGCGGCCAGGCGATGACCAGATACCTGTGATACAACATAGACACACAGATTCTTTGTAGAGCATCTGAATTATATTATATATAATATATACAGTATATACACTATATACAGTATACATATATAAAAAGGTCAGATATGTAAGTAGCTACACAAATACTGAATAACTGATAGCTACCTTTCCAGGGCGACACACACCATGAAGCCAACACTCGCTATCAGACCAAAAATGTAAATATTAACATTGAGACTTCTGATCACGAAATCCTTAGGTAGTACCACTTCAACGATCATGCAGCAGAGTTGAATGAGGTCAGAAATCAGAAGGTTGATGATGTAGATCGGAGCCATGTGATTGTTTCTGTTCTGCAGGAAAACATTGGTAGAAAAAATCATGATCTTTGCTGATGACACGTTGTCATCTTACTCTGCTCAACATTTGCAGTCAGATGTATTTTTCATCAAACTCTCATTGGTTCCTACTTTCTCAGTCATCATGTACTCACCAGAGAACAGAATCCATGGATGGCCACTAGGGTCAAAGGAAGGCTGATACAAATGATAATGCATGTCACCACGTAGATGAAAGGTTCATTATCATAAGAGATGGTGGTGCTGTCATCGTAGCTTCTGTTCTGTGAGGTGATGTTAATGTAGGAATCTTCCATTCTTCACTGTGAAACCTGTTGTTTGAGAGATCAGAAAGTCTTTTAACATCTACCTCACATTGTTCAGTGATAATACTAAAGCTGTGAAGTGCTGTTCACACAAATACAGTACATCTATAGTTCAGGATAAATCTTAGTGATCCAGCATTTTAGCACAAATCTCAAGTTACTGGTATTTAAGGCAAGAGAGGGTAAAAACAGAGACTAAATACAACTGTAGATTACTGTACACCTACAGTCCAGTCCCCTTGTCATGTATCAACACCTTTACACTTTTAATGTATTAGGTTAAACGCTGATTAAGAGAAGTAACACAAACTTTACCTTTGAAAGCTGGTGGACCACAATCTGGATGTGCTTCTTTCACCAGAGTCTGCTGTTTTCTCCTCTGTATCCACAGTCTAGTGATGTGAAATGCAGTAATGTAGCAAGATAAGAAACGAAGGAGGTTCATGATGATGTGATCTCTATCTCTTAGGAAGATGTGTTTTTTTACAAAATTTATTGCTGTGTCATTCTTTCTATTAATATGCAGATGCATGACTTCTCTGTGCCTGTTTCTTCCTCTTTTCTTTTTTTTTTATTGAAAATGTAAAACCGAAACTTGTTTTCTAATGGTTCCTTGAATACAACCTGTAAGTAAGATTTTGTCAGGCCTGGACTATAAAGAGGACTCAGATGCAGAGTATCCACTAAGGTAGACTTTATTAATATTCCAATCAGCTGTGAGTGACAAAAATAAACCAGCTATGGAATTTATACTAAAAAGTCAAGACTAAACTATTCAGGGAAAAAATCTAATAAACAAAAACCACTCCAAATGGAGGGACAAAACTGCAGAAACAAAAAGGAATAAACCAACAGAAAATCACTCCACTAGGAGGAAGACAAAAGCTAAACACTATGAACACTACACAAAAAAAGCTCTCAAAAAACAGAGGCTCTACAATTACACTGAAGCATCAACAACTAGAACAAAAATTCACTCCAAAGGAGGCTACAAAAACTGCTATAAACTTGACAAAACAGATGTCTCTAAACTATGAAAATACAAACAAAAAAATCACTCGCATGGAGGTAAAGAATACATACAACAAGGCAGAGACAAGGCAAGATCTGTGATAACTGGCTGGGGTGTACGAACAGAACGAAACACTGGCACAAGACAAAGGGAGACACAGACTATAAGACACATGAGGGCAAATGGGAAACAGGTGGACACAATCAGGAATCAGGGAAGATACTCAGACAGGTGACACATGAGGAAGGGCAAGTGACCTGAAACGAGAGGAGAGTTACTTTTCAAAATAAAACAGGAAATGACAAGACATGGAGACAGGACAAAAAACCCCAACTTTACCTCACCGCGTGACAGATTTAAGAAGGAGACATGTTGTCAGAAAGGTGTGGGGGATGAGTGGGTGCTCAACCATCTGACAGAAAGTTCAGATGATAGTGATCATACTCTGCTCTGAGTGTAGTGACGCCATTAGTTAGTTTATATTAGTTCCAACTGTGAGACCTGCAAAATAATTTACTATATGTGATGTAAACAGAAAACTGACATTGTATAAAGGTAAACAAGCAGGATTTACTTTATTAAAAAATAAATTTACACAACAAAACACACACAAAAAAAAAATACAGTTGTGGTTACACACTATTTATAACCAGGAAAAAGTAAAACTTGCACAAAACAGACAAAATAAAGATCTAAGAATGAGAGAGATGTGGTTATATTGGTAGAGTGATCATGCTGCTGATTATCTTAAAATAATATAAGGTTTATTTTTCTGATTAAAGTATAATATTGATATATATATAGCTTCTGTACAGTGAGGTGATGTTAATGTAGGAATCTTCCATTCTTCACTGTGAAACCTGTTGTTTTAGAGATCAGCAAGTTTTTTAACATCTACGTCACATTGTTCAGTGATAATACTAAAGCTGTGAAGTGCTGTTCACACAAATACAGTACAACTATAGTTCAGGATAAATCTTAGTCATCCAGCATTTTAGCATGAATATCATGTGATTTTTATTAAAGGCAAGAGAGAGTAAAAACAAATGCAACTGTAGAATACTGTACACCTACAATCCAGTCCACTTGTTATGTATCAGCACCATTACAGTTTTAATGTACTAGGTTATACATAGATTGAGAGAAGTAATGTAACAAAAACTTTGCCTTTAAAAGCTGGTGGACCACAATCTGGATGTCTTTCTTTTACTGCTGTATACACAGTCTAACAATGTCTAATGCAGCAATGTTGCAAGATAGGACATGAAGGAAGTCTCTTATAATCTAATTTTATAATCTATATGTCTCTAAGAAGACAGTTTTTTTTAGTCATTACTTTGAGTGTCATTAATGCTATAAACTATGGGGTTGCATTGCTTCTCTGTGTCACTGTTATTTTAACTGAAAATGCATATTAATTAATTAAATCATTATTGTTTATTTATCATCAACTGTTTTTTATTATTATCAACAATGAGCCAATGGACACATGAATTTCCCCTATGGAGATAAATATAGTATCTATCTATCTTGAATTTTCATTAAATATTATTAAGGCTCAAAGTTATCTATAATTGAGGGCGTGCCGCCTTGAGTGACAGGCTGGTGAGTATATGCCTGCCACCAGTCAGCATGCACCCAAACTGGACACGCGCCCCTCCTCTTTGCCCATTCCTGGATTAGCCGCAAATTCAGCGGAGTCAGGTACTGGCAAAATGGCGACGACGGAACGGCGCATTCTGAACTTCAAAACTGCTCTGAAGAAACCTATGGGTAATGTTATGGAGGCTACGTCCAACTTTATTTACAGTCTATGGATGCTACAGAGTGGTTTTATGTACTCCACAACAACGTTATAGTTTGAGCATTACACAAAGTGCTGTCAACTTACTTACGGATCCTAACAGCAGAACTGCTTCTTGTTCTTCGCATCCCATTTACTAACCTGCTGGCTCGTGCACGGGCCCACTAGAAGGTTCTGAACGTGTTCTGAGGTTAAACGTTTGTCAATATAAACAGGCTGTTCCTCCTTAGATCGGTTAGAGTCTCTAGAATTCAAATATTCCGTTCATTTTGCGCTAACCATGTCACATAAATATAATTTATTAACCAGCATCGTGGTGACTACCTACCGTTTGGACATGTAGAACTCCAATTCTCACTCCATTCCTCCATTGCTTGTATTCCTTTAGTCCGCAAGGTCCACAGATCACAAACATCAAAACGGTTCCTTATAAAAGTATTCCAGGTTTTGAACATCATCATGATAAAGTCCAAAGCAGGCCACTGAGCGAGTTGTTTCCCTCACTTCTCTCTCTCACTGTTATGCTCCATCTGCAGCTGCGTTGGCGGGTCTGCTCTTGTTTGTCATCTTTCTGAACACAAAATGGCGGCATCACTTCAGGGCAGTAGCAGGAAGACAGTGAGCATAAGACATAATGACGTGTTCTGTTTAGGTTGTAAAAAGCCTTTTTTCCACATCTTTTCTGAATGAATCTAGCTTGTAGATAGATGTCTCCCCTGACCAACATATGTATTCTTGAATATCCCCGTCACCGGTTAGTAATGCTGCGTTCAAGGCAACAGCTACAAGTTTAAGAAGTGAGTGAATGGCCAGTTGTCTGTGTTGTGTTTTGAGCTGTGCATCTCCGATAAAAAGTAAGTGTGAACATGTTTGTTAATCCAGGTTAAATTATGAGTATTGTTGATTTAAGATTACCGCGCTAGCAATTAGCGCGCTAGCTGTTAGCACTCTAGCTAATGCACCTGTAATTGCATTGATCTTGAGCTGCTAGCCGCCGTATTAACTGGTAAAACGGATCTGGCAGGTCTCATCTCCGGGTTGGTGTTACTGTAAAAAGCGCCGAAGCCTCCGTGTGAGACACTTCGATCAGTTACTGTGTGCTATGAAAACTTGTTTTGAATCTCTGCTAACTCTTCCACGCCGGTGCGCAGTGTAGCCGCTGTGTTTCTGGTTGAACAGCACCGTGCTGGACAGGTGGCAGGTGTGTCTACAGTGTCTGTGATCTGAAAGAAGTTACTGCAGTAAAGAGGGTGAAAAATTACCGCGTTCAACCGGGGTAAAAAAAACCCTCTGCTGCAGTCATTTGACCCGGGTGTGAATGCCGATTGTTCCATTGTCGACAAAAGCCCGATGTTAGCGGGTCTTAGCGGGTGCTTTGACCAGTGGAAAGGGGGTTTAAGAGACTTATTCTGCTGTTCTGCTGCAGGATGGACGACGTTGCAGCAGATGATAGTGGAGAATCACAAGTGTGACTGATGTGGGATGTAGACAGGTGGGTGCATGTAGGCACAGAAAAATTAAAAGCAAAGCAGCATCTTTAACAGATGATGATTATGATATTATGTAAACTGGTATACTGCAGTGAAACTAGTTAACATTTCATTTCATTAGATTTTTGTCCTCCTCCCTTAAATGCAAGTATTTTATTGATTAACACTTAATACTGTCTATGTTGTGACCCAGCGTTATTCTGCTGAGTGGTTACATTCATTCTCTTCCATGAAATGATGACAGTTTCAATGACAATATGATTAATGAAAGGTTTCCCAGAGTTGGTGTTAATCAGCTGCAACATGCATGTTTCCCCAAAGAATTTGTGAAGTTGGAATAAATTAATCATTAAATAACAAGAAGGTTCTCACACAGGATCTATCAAACCAATCATATCGCGTTTAAGATCTCAAAAGAAGAAAAGGGGAAGTTGAGTTGTGTAAGAGCTTTTCAGAAGCAGATGACAGTGCAGTCGATGGTACATGGAACACATTACAGTGGTGGTACAGCGGCACTTAACCAGTAAGTTAAATAGTAATTCCATGGTTATTTATTAGTAATTTTTCAGATTTGCATTATCTAGCTATACAAAATATAATCAGTAAATACATTCTGATGAACTATTATAGATTAAGGTACCCGGCAGTATAGAAAGGATAAAAATAGCCATACCATTTCTAGCTGCAAATGCAAATGTTGCCTACACTTTACTGCAGCAATAATTATAATACAATTATATATGTGTATTATTTTGCGATGAGTACTGCTTAAAGTAAATTTCCTACTAATACCTTTGTACTAGTTTAACTTCCTTTACTGTGTGTTGTAAGGAGTCCTTGAGTGCCTTGAAAGTCTATAAATAAAATGTATTGTTCTCATTAATTCTAATTAATCTAATCTAATTAATCTAAGTTAAATTTTGAATGTACAAGTTTTACAACTGAGTATTTCTGCATTGTCGTATTAAGCAAAAGATCAGAGTATTTCTTCGGTCACTGATTGTCATATTGCAGCAGTAACGGTAGTAATGACCATTGACTGTATAATATTGTTCCAGTGGTTTGAGGAGGAAGAAATGAGTAGCTGTAACACACCCGCTGCTGTTTTCTCTGTTACACAACAGGTCAAAGTGAAGGATGGAGTATTTCTACCTCAACGACTTTGCCGACTTCAATTACACCTATGAGTATTATTTTTATGACCTTGTAAATTACACCATGTTCGAAGAGTTTGACTTTCGTAACATGAACAATTGGCAAATGTTGGGCCGAGCCTCGCACATGATTTCATACTTGTGATCTGGAAAGTTGCTGATCATCTTTTTGGCTGGTACCTTCAAAGCCCTGTCTGTGGCCATTTCTGTCACTCCTAAAGAAAAAACAGAGAATCTTAGGAACTTTAGTCCTGGTGCTGCTGAAATACACACTGCTGTTCCTGCCCTTGGTCATTTGGCTCCTGGAAATGTCATGCAGGTGTTTACCTTACATTGCAGATGATTCACGCTTATACTTATCATTCCTTCAGTTCAGTCCTCTTGCAGACTTGGTTCTGTATGTTTTCATGAGGAAAGGGGCTGCAGACAAGCTGCTGGCCTCCCTGTGTTGTTGCAGGATGACAGGAGAAGAAGAAGTGAGCCAGATAGATGCTGAAGAAGTCTGTTCTGTGTAGTAGTGGCATGCTGTCAGGACAAGCAAGGAGAGCAGTGTATGACCAGTTAAAGATGGAAAAATACACGAGTTCCTATTTTTTAACTGCAGTAAGGAAGTTAGTCTTCTAACAGCTGTTTCCCCTTAACATTCAAAACATTTTCTTAGACAGATGAGATCTGTGTTGTGTTATACCGCACAAGTCATTCATTGATAACCATAGTGAGTGACTCTCTTCCTGTTTAAGTTCTCTGAAATAATATTATATATTATTCTTAGAACTTCTTAATAGAATAATTTATTATTATTACTATTGACCATATGATTGATATGATAATAATATAAAACTATTATTATATTTCCTTTCCCTACATTTAATTGCAGAAGAAATAGAGATGTAATTCTTTGCCTAGTAAATGATACAATCTTTATTTACTACAGCTGATGCTGCAGAGCTTCAAGACTTGGATGCCAAATGTTTTGATGTTTTGATAAAAACCTGACTGACTTTCGAAAACGAGTTGTTGAAAATATACAGTAAAAAATGTTCAGACACAGCACTGTACTGCAGTTACAACAGTAACATGTTAAAACATAGCTATGTTCTGTTTTCAACCTCTCAACAGATCACTGTCCTGTCGCTGTAGAACACTGTGTGGAAATGTATATGCAATTCTATGGAAAACAGAAGAGCTGTTGATTTTTAGATATTTTTATGATATTTTCAATGGTATTTTCATTTTGCAGCAGATTTGTGGCACTTTGCAATTTGTGTGTAGCGAATATAACCGCTGTAGCTGAGGAAAGCAAAATGATAAACATGGAATTATGCGTTGGAAAATAGACAATCAATCAGTCAAACCTGGAATATAGCATCAATTATAGTACAGCAAATTCACACCACATACAGTATATATATATATATACATATATATATATATATATATATGTGTGTGTGTGTGTGTATGAGAGAGAGAGAGACTGGCCTTGCTCTCATACATATTTGAAGAAAGTTTAAAGTGATGTGATTGNCATCAATTATAGTACAGCAAATTCACACCACATACAATATATATATATACGTGTGTGTGTGTGTGTGTGTGTGTGTGTGTGTGTGTGTGTGTGTGTGTGTGTGTGTGTGTGTGTGTGTGTGTGTGTGTGTGAGAGAGAGAGAGAGAGAGACTGGCCTTGCTCTCATACATATTTGAAGAGTGTGTATGATTTGGTGCTATACAAATAAAATTGAACTGGATTGAGCCTGTTTGGGTAATTGAACAATATTAAATCCATGTGTGCTGAAGGCTAAGTACAATTTTTAAGTACAATTATGAGGTACTTGTACTTTACTTTAGTATTTCCATGTTATACTACTTTATACTTCCACTCCACTACACCTCAGAAGGAAATATTGTATGTTTTACTCTACTAAATTTATTTGACAGCTTTAGTTAAACAAGTAAAACACTGTAAGGACTGCGTTACTGTTTTATACTGCACTGAAGCTTTAATGTGGTCTCTCACTTTACATAAAAACGCTTAAAAGAGTGAGACCCAATCATAGACCTGCGACCTAGGGTGTCCTGGTGCCAAGTGCACCTGTGGACATCCTTATGCTTGAACATGGTGTTAGTTATGGCCAAGCTGTGACTAGCACAGAAGTCCAATAACTGAACGCCGCTCGGGTTCGTGGGCCGTTCCTCCCCACCACACCCTTCCAGGTCATGCTGTCATTGCCCACGTGAGCGTTGAAGTCTCCCAGTAGGACAATGGAGTCCCCTTTTGGGGCACTTTCCAGCACCCGTCCCAAGGACTCCAAAAAGGGCGGGTAGTCTGAACTGCTGTTCGGCGCATAAGCGACGACAACAGTCAGAACCCGATCCCCGACCCGAAGGCGCAGGGACGCAACCCTTTCGTCCACCGGGGTAAACTCCAACGTGCCCTGGGGGAACACCAAAAAAGCCCACCCGGCTCTCCGCCTCTCACCCGGAGAAATCCAGCAAAGAGGACGAGACCAGCCCCTCTCAAGGACTTTTGGGTTCCGGAGCCGACGCTATGTGTCGAGGTGAGGCCGACTATATCTAGCCGGTATCGCTCGACCTCTTCCACAAGCTCCCGCTCCTTCCCCGCCAGAGAGGTGACGTTCCATGTTCCAAAAACCAGTTTCCGTAACCGAGGATCGGACCGCCAAGGCCCCCGCCTTGGTCTGCTGCCCAATCCACAATGCACCGGATCCCTCTGACTCTTCCTGCAGGTGGTGAGCCCACTGGGAGACGAACCCATGTAGCCGGTTCGGGCTGGGCCCGGCGGGGCCCCATGGGCTAAGGCCTGGCCACCAGGCACTCGTCCACGGGCCCCAACCCCAGGCCTGGCTCCAGGGCGGGGCCCCGGTGTCCCTCCGGGCCGGGTACTCGGGTTCTTGTTAGTACTCGTCATAAGGATCTTCTGAACCGTTCTTCGTCTGGCCCTTCACCTAGGACCAATCTGCCTTGGGAGACCCTACCAGGGGCAAAATGCCCCCGACAACATAACTCCTAGGGTCATTAGGGCTCTCAAACTCCTCCACCACGGTAAGGTGACGGTTCAAGGAGGAGCTCCGTATACATTAAAAGTGTAAAGGTGTTGATACATAACAAGGGGACTGGACTGTAGGTGTACAGTAATCTACAGTTGTATTTAGTCTCTGTTTTTACCCTCTCTTGTCTTAAATAGCAGTAACTTGAGATTTGTGCTAAAATGCTGGATCACTAAGATTTATCCTGAACTATAGTTGTACTGTATTTGTGTGAACAGCACTTCACAGCTTTAGTATTATCACTGAACAATGTGAGGTAGATGTTAAAAGACTTTCTGATCTCTCAAACAACAGGTTTCACAGTGAAGAATGGAAGATTCCTTCATTAACATCACCTCACAGAACAGAAGCTACGATGACAGTGACTATGATTATGACTATGCTGATTATTATGATAATGAACAAAAAATCATGGATGTGTTGACATGCATTATCATTTGTATCGGCCTTCCTTTGACCCTAGTGGCCATCCATGGAGTCTGTTCTCTGGTGAGTACATGATGACTGAGATTTATTTATTTTTTAGCCATTATTTGTTGCATTGTTTCTTTCCCCACCAAAAAATTCAAAAAAACGTGTGAAATTCAATCCAACAATCAATCAGACTTTATTTGTACAGCACTTTTCAGAAAGACATAAAACCTGTTAATCTACATGTTTCCTCCTGTTCTTTCCACAGCATGTGTTTGTGTCATATCTGATATTTCTGACAGCACCCATGAGAGTTTGATGAGAATATGCATACATGGTTCTGACTGCAATTGTTGGCAGAGCAAGATGACAACGTGTCATCAGCAAAGATCATGATTTTTTCTACCACTGTTTTCCTGCAGGTCAGAAACAATCACACGGCACCAATCTTCATCATCAACCTTCTGATTTGTGACCTCATTCAACTCAGCTGCATGATCGTTGAAGTGGTACTACCTGAGGATTCGATCATCACAACAATCTTCCTCTCTATTTACTCTTTTGGTCTGATAGCGAGTGTTGGCTTCATGGTGTGTGTCGCCATGGAAAGGTAGCTATCAGTTTATTCAGTATTTGTGTAGCTACATGTCTGACCTTTTTATATATGTATACCGTATATAGTGTTTGTATTATACATTATATAATTCAAAAGCTCTACAAAGAATCTGTGTGTCTATGTTGTATCACAGGTATCTGGTCATCGCCTGGCCGCTGTGGTACCACTTCAGACGAACCATCAAGACCTCTGTAGTGGTCTGTGTTGTGGTCTGGACCCTTGCTCTTAGCTTCCTCCTCTGTGACCATTTCGATATTTTATTTGTCGATATCATCTTTGGCATTTTCCTCCTCCTTCCCTTCCCTCTGTTCATATTCTTCCTGCGTGGGACCGTTAAAGCCCTGTCTGCAGCCATTAGTGTCCCTGCTGATGAAAAACGACGAATTGTTGCAGTTTTGATTCTGGTTCTACTTATTTACACACTGTTGTTCCTGCCCTCCATCATTTGGTTCCTTGTAGAAGAGGTCAAAGATGACGATGCCCTCAGTCTTGTGTCTTTCATGTTTGTAAAGTTCAGTCCTCTTGCAGACGTGTTCCTGTATGTTTTCAGTAGGAAAGGAGCTGTAGACAAGCTGTTGGCCTCTCTGTGTCGTTGCAGGATGGACAGCGATGATAGCAACAGATCAACAACATGAATAATGACAACTTATACACAGTCGCTCCATGCAGGCAGAGAAAGAAAGAAAAACAAGAAGAAATGGAGGAAATAGAGACAAGACAGTTTCTGTCGTCTTCTCACATGATTTCCTACAAGACATCTAACTGTAGGTTCACTTGCTGCGGTGCACTGTGAAAGCTTCAAGACATGTATATAAAATGTTCTATAAAAAGTTTATGTATATCATTATTACACTTTAATCACAAAAACAAACCTTATATTATTTTAATAGCTGAGATAATCAGAACATACTATGTTTATCTGTATTCAATACCATATACAAATACATATGTCTGTGTGTGTTTGATATGAAATTGTACATTTTCTTTAAATTGAATTAAAAATCTGTTTCTAGATAAAAAAAAAATAACTGACTCGTTTAATTAAAACCTGACACATAAAGTTGAAACAGTTTCTGTTGTATAAGAAATCTCAACTACCTGTGACAGTGATATGAAAAGCAGCGCTGTGAATGATGTGCAGTTAAGATTTCATTTGGTGTCAAGACTTACTTTGATGTTTTCAATAGTAATTTGACTAAAGTAAAATTGTGCAAAATAGCTTTACAATGTATGATATGGAACTGTGTTCAAAAGATGTTCAAAAAGTAAAGAAAGAAATGATAAAAATGTTTTAAAAATATGTTTTAACAAATTAAGACATGTGGTGTACCAAAAGAAAGGGTGGGGGTGTGACCAACTAGATCATATGTGTCAAACTCAAGGCCCGCGGGCCAAATGTGGCCCGCCACGTCATTTTATGTGGCCCGCGAGAGCTTAAAAGGTCTGATTATCTTATAATAAATAAGTCAAAAGGGTGCATTGACCATAAACTACATTTCCCATAATGCATGCCGATCATGTTACCCGTGAAGTGACGGCATCCCGCCACTAGATTGCAGTGTTTCCACATCAGTGCCATTTTCCGAATTAAGAAATACAAACAATGATCCCAAAATGTCCAGGAAGAGAAAAATTGATGCAGATGGAAGGCTGTTTCAAGAAAGATGGGAAGGCGAATATATGTTTGTGCTGAGGCTCACAGACTTGGAAAGCCTCTGTTTTAGAGGACAAGTTAATATCAAATAATATGTTTGTACAAATCCGTCTGTTACTTCAGCACCAAGGACAGCGTCATGGTGTCATCAGTACTCAGCACAGTGAGGTTGTGACACCTACTGGAACATGAGCTCATACACATGTCTATGAATAACCTGGAAAAATCTGTCAAATTATCAGAAGAGAAGAGTCTTCAAGAACAACTATTGAACAACTATTAAAACGTTAATGAGAGAACAATAAAAGAAAACAAACCCTAAAGACTTGTTAAGATTCTCTCTGTGTTAAACATGTAAATAATATCTGGAGTCTTTCTGTGAAGAAGAGAAGAAGAGATACTTAATTTTTTTCTGTACCTACATGCAGGGCAGATATTCTGGATATCACAGAACAGTATTGTATGTTCAGGATGATTCAGAATATGATACTGGAAATACAGATAGCTACCTTTCCAGCGCGACACACATCCTGAAGCAAAGACCGGCCATCACACCACAGAAGAAAAAAACAGAAGAGACATATAAACAACATACAGTGGGCAATTAAATTAATAAACAATATTACATAATTATCCTATGTGCCACACAGGCATCAAAGTAATTACTTAATTTTAATTCTTCAAATCATTCACAGAGAGACAGACACATGAATATGAGTCATTCTTTACGTACCAGGCAAAACAGACAACAGAAGACCAGTAGAGTTAAGGGAATGCCGATGTTACGTCAGAGACATTAGTGGGGTATTCAAACGTCATCTTACGGCTGGTTTCCTGTGAAACAAGTTCCCATAAATAAAGTACACACACCATGTAAGACATCACACACAGAGGAACAGACACTGTTTTTTGGAGCCCCCTGTTTGAACTGGGCTTTAATGTGGAATTATGGATGAGCAAGATGAAGAGGAGGCAAAATCTGGGTGTGAAAATGTCCAAACAATATTTCAAAGTTAAGAGCTCCGACTCTGCTGCATAAATAGTCTTGTGAGATCCAGTGGATATTGTACCCTGTGCTTTTAAATTATAACAATATTGACGTTAAATGACAGGGGAAAATTTAAATAAAGACACAATACTTTGTGATTTAAATGGATTCAGCTCTGATCTACAACTTGGAAACAGGCAGGCTGAAGCTGCTGAGTGGATGTACAGTGTGTGGGTTACAACTTGAGACTATATTTGTTTACATTTTGAAAATTAACTAAACTGAATTATCTTTTATTAGCTCATTTTTGCTCTGCACCTTTGGGTGTACATACAACTGTCAGTGAATTACAATGAAACTACTACGAAACCGTTCTGGGACATAATTATGAGATCTTTCCTCCTAATGATGAGATCTGGATCTCAGAATTACATTACATAATTACAGTTCTTCTGTGAAACCGACACTGATTTGAGACAGCCAAGGGTATAGAGATTAACACAGCATGTCCAGCTGTTTTAACTACCATTAACTTTTTATTCCTACTTGTCCTTCTCAAGCCATCCCCGACACTGAAGCTATACACGCTGGGTTTCATCTCATTTTTTAAAAATTGCATAAAAAACAAAAACCAACTTACCTGCCTCAGAACGACTTCCTGTTGATGACATCACACGTCACCGCTCAGACAGTTCGTTCTCTGTAGGATCCCATGTTGCGTGCACACAAACGCACACACACAAGTTCACATCTATTTCCTTTACTCTCAGCCAAAGTGCACCTTGTCTATCTATCTATCTATCTATTGAAGTTCCACATGCTTTTATGTTTGTATTTTTACTTCACATTCACTGAATAAGGACAAAATTATAATTCATCATCCACAAAAAAGTCAAACTGCTCATGGTGAAAAGAAAAGAAAAGCAGACAACCAACCTCAGTGGGATTCCTCCTGTGGCAACTAAAGATGCCTGAACAAAAATCTATTGAGTCATGCTAGACAAAATGAAAACGCAAAACCACTTAAATGAAAAATAATAAACAAATTGAATTGAATTTATTATTTGCACATTGAAAACAAAAGAATATGAATATAAACTGACATGCACATTACAAATTCTTACATTTAGATATTTGTCAGACGCTTTTATCCAAAGTGACTTACAAGTGAGGGTGTAACTACTACATCTATTTAATAAGTGCAAAGACATCAAGTAAATAAGTGCAGTGAAAGTGCAAAGTCAGAGCTAGTTAGGAATGTTAGAGCTGTTAGGAGAGGAGCTGCTCTCTGAAGAGATGAGTCTTCAAGAGACTGTTCATGATGCAGAAGATCGCTCCTGCTCTGACAGTGTTTGGTAGTTTGTTCCACCATCAGGGAACCTCAGACCAGAACAGTCTGGACTGAGACCGTCTTGTGTGCAGGGATGGTGATGACGGACGACGTTCCCTGGAGGAACGCAGTGGTTGAGGAGGGGCATTAAGCTGATTGAGTTCAAGTGGATGGAGCAGAGTCAGAAGTCTCTCTGAAGGCAGCATTAGAGACGTGAATCTGATTCAGGCGGCCATGGGTAGCCAGTGGATGTTGACGAGCAGAGGAGTGACTTGTTACTTTTCGGGCTGATTGAAGACCAGACGGACTGTTATCTATTCGGGTTTCACTGTGAATGAAGGGAGGTGAGGTGAGAGAGAACCATGGCCTGGACTAAGGTGGGTGGAGTGCTGAGACTTGTTAAGATTCTCTCTGTGTTAAACATGTAAATAATATCTGGAGTCTTTCTGTAATTATTATTTTCTATGTAATTCATTTTCAGTGTCCAACAGTCAACATCATAAACGCTTCCTTTTTTCTGTCAGGTGTCCACATGCAAGTTTCATCTGTTAAAGATGCTGCCTTGCTTTAAATTTTTCTGTGCCTACATGCACCCACCTGTCTACATCCTACATCAGTCACACTTGTGATTCTCCACTATCATCTGCTGCAACGTCGTCCATCCTGCAGCAGCACAGGCGCGCCAGCAACCTGTCAACGGGCCCTTCCCGCATGAGAACAACCAGAATCAAATCCGGAAAAGCACTGAGCTGAATCAGGGGCAGAACGACCCCTGGGAATTCAAAGGGGTTTGGAAACATTACAATCATAATAATGATTGAAGGAAGGATCAGCAGAGTGTAATTAACCAGCAACAGAACCAAAGCTCCAACGGTTCTTCGTTTTTCCTCAGCGGGCACAGAGGTGGCAGCAGGCAGCGCTCTGAGGGTCAAAGCCAGACAGACGATGAACAGGGGGAAAGGTACGAGGGTGAGGTAGGGGAGGAAAAAAAAACGCACAAAGTATAGGCCAAAAAAAATAATGATAAAACAAAGGACCCAGATCATGATACACACAAACACAGAAATCCCAGCTCGTCTGATGCAGTTCTGTTCTGGGAAGGCGATGACCATGTACCTGCAAGAAAAGATGAGACAGATATTCTGGATTATCACAGAACAGTATTATATATTCAGGATGATTCACAATATGATACTGGAAATACAGACAGCTACCTTTCCAGCGCGACACACATCTTGAAGCAGAGACTGGTCGTCATACCGCAGAAGAAACCAAATGTAGAGATTATTGGGATTATCGGGATTTTGCTATTTCCAGGAAAAGAGAGGATCCAGATGCACAAGAAGCAGATTTGAATCAGATTGGAGATGAGGAGGTTTGCGACATAGGTGATGGGGAGTCGATCCTTTCGAGGCTGCAGGAAACATTCATGAAAAAGATAAGTTTCTAACACATTCTAACTTTAACTCTTTGTTTTCTGTGTAATTATTTTATTACTGTCCCATCTCAGGAAGCACTTGATGCTTGTAATGTCTTTGTATTTTCAGGACTCGAGGCTGCATTTCTTGAATAAAAGGTGCCGTTCAAATACAGTTCATTATCATAAGAATTTACATTAACAGAGCAGTAAACATGCGACATTGTCCGAAAGTCATTGGCTGAAACAATAAAAATCTTTACATCAAATGTTGTGGAGATACCAATAAGCAGCATATTATATTAGTTTAAAGGACACTGACTGGACTTGATCACCTCCAGCTTCATATTTAACAGACAAACATAACAGTGGTATCGGTCTTCACATCTACATCTCAGAAAACTGTCAAACTATTCCTTTAATACTTTTACAAAAAAAGCTCAGATGTATCTGAAAGGTCTAAAATTAGAATTACTGATTTTGTGCGCGGGCATCAAATTAATGACTTCGTGTTTTAATCCTTCAACTCAGTCACAGACAGACAGACACATAAATATGAGTCATTATTCACGTACCAGGCAGAACAGCCAACAGAGGACCAGTAGAGTAAAGGGAAGGCCAGCGCCCACGTCTATCCAGAACAGCACCTGAGTGGCAACATCGTGGCTGTCGAGCTGCATCTTATCGCTGGTTTTTCCTGTGTGGAGGGAAAAGCTGTGAGACAAATCCCTGTTAATGAAGGAAAACCGAAAGGCCATACTAACATACTTATTTCATCCCGTTATGTGAAGATAACAGAGCTCTTAATCCCGAGATAACGAGAAACTACCTGGAGAAAACTTCGGTAAAGTTGTAAAATAAATTCTGGGATATGAACTTCCCGGCTCAATAAGTAATAACGGTGAACGATGGTGTAATAACAGTGTAGTAACAGAGACGACGCCTCTTTCCTCCCGTGTTAACGCAGACAACGAGCTACAACCTCATATTCAAGATCAAGTGGATATTGTATCCTGCGCTTTTAATTTATAACATTACTGACATTAAATGAGAGGAAATATATAAAGACATTACTTTTAATACCTTTTAATGGCTCCGTCAGTGAATTACTATGAAACTTAATAAATCTTAAAACACCTGATGATTCTCAGGCAAGTTCAGCAGCGTAATTATTTCATCTTTCCTCCTAATTACTTGATCTCATAATCACACACATTTATTTTAGACGCATTTCCAGCTGTTTTAATACAGTTACGTTTTAATTTCTACTTGTTCTTGTTGTTTTTCAAGCTTCTCCAAAGCTGAAGCTGTAAACACTGAGTTTTAACACATTCAAAGACATTTAAAAACATTAGTATTAAAAAAGAATCAAAATAAAATAACATAAAAACCTCTACGAACCTGAGCGTCTGTTCCCGTAACTGAAACTACACAACTCTGTGAATCCCGGAGTTGTGTACACACCAGGCTCACCCCGCCCCTCCTGCTGCTGCTTCTTCTTCTGCTGCTTCTAACGCGTTTTACTTGGCATCCAAAGTGTCTCATTACTACCACCTACAGTTGACTCCCCCTCACTATTATAAGATACAGGCTATATATTCATTTTAAGTGCGTTTTTCCAGCGCAGCCCCTCCCCCCTCTGATCATTTATTATCAACCTATCAACGGTTTCTTTTTTTAACTGCTTCCTTTGCCAGTTTATCTGCTCTCTTATTTCCCAGGATACCTGAATGGTGCAGGAACGCAAGTGAATGAGATTTTTTTTCCCCCGTTTAATTATTCTTGAATTAGCAACCAATATTTCATAAAGCAAATACTTAACCACGTTTCATCTTCTCCAGGTGCAATCTTTTATTTTTGTATATTTACTTTACATTCACTGAATAATAACAAATATCACAAT